>NC_143403.1:27308250-27626000 GCF_052110815.1 Crocodylus siamensis
TGCACTTAGGCAGTAGAAACCAGCAGCACACTTATAGAATGGAAAACTCCCTTCTTGAGAGCACGGAGGCAGAAAGGGATCTTGGAGTCATTATTGACTCCAAGATGAACATGGGCTGACAATGCGAGGTCACGGTTGGCAGGGCTAACCGGACCTTGCCATGCATCCACAGGTGCATCTCAAGTACAGCCAGGGAGGTGATCCTCCCCCTCTGTGCGACACTGGTCAGGCCACAGCTGGAGTACTGCGTCCAGTTCTGTGCACCCCACTTTAGGAGGGATGTGGACAACATTGAAAGGGTCCAGAGGAGGGCCACCCGCATGATCTGGTGACAACAGGGCAGACCCTACATTGAAAGACTGCGGGACCTGAACCTGTTCAGCCTTCACAAGAGAAGGCTGAGGGGGGACCTGGTGACTGTCTATAAACTCACTAGGGGGGACCGGAAGGGTTTAGGGGAGACACTGCTTCCCCTAGCGCCCCCTGTCATGACAAGGAAGAATGGGCACAAATTATTAGAGAGTAGATTTAGATTAGACATTCACAGTTAGGGTGGCTAGGAGCTGGAAACAACTTCCTAGGGAAGTGGTGCTGGCTCCTACCCTAGGGTCTTTAAGAAGAGGCTTGATGACTACCTGGCTGGACTCATTTGAGTCCAGTCTTTTCTCCCGCCCAGGCGGGGAGTCGGACTTGAAGATCTACAAGGTCCCTTCCAACCTTACTTCTATGATTCTTGGCTCTGCCAAAGCTTTCCAGACTGACCATGGGTAAACTACCTAACCTCTCTCTGCTTCTGTTTCCATATTTAAGGTGATGCTAGTAATACATTGCTTACTTGTCTTGTCCATTTATTTTGTAAATTCTAAAGCAGTCAACAGTTCCTCACACTATATACATATGGACATGCTCTTGCCCTAATGGGTCCTGATCTTTGTGCCTTGGTACAGACATTCAAAAAGCCCGAGACAGAATTGATCTAAGTTACACAGAGTTTTGTAAGCAGCTTAGTTTAGATCAGTAGCAAACAGAACTCACATTTGCCCCGGGGGGTGGGGGACACATAAATCTTAGACTGAGCTCTGCCTTTTTTAAACCAGCCTGTGAGGACCACATTTCTGTTCTATTTAAGGTAAAGAGCAGTTCTTTGTGCTGAACTCCTGTTCTGCTACAGGTGTAGACCAGTTTCTGATCACTTATACTGGTAAAAGTAGTCTTGTAAGTAGCAGTGTAATACACAATAGCCATAATGGGGTGCTTCTCCAAGAAGTCTATCAAAATGTCATAAAGAGTCTTGCAATGTTGAGCAGAACATATCCTATGGAGAAATTCAAGAGAAAGCAAAATACATATATGGCACCTAGTAATATTTAAGCATCTATGTATATAAAAAAAAATGATTTCCTGCCATGAAGCTATAAAAATGGACTCTCTTTAAACTTCACTAAGTTAGTGACTTATAATGTGACACCTTTGAATAAACTTACATGCATGATATTACTTAGCTTTGGTACTACATAGCTGTAATAGTCCTCTTTTTTCAAGACTTACATAGCTATAATAATATTGCCGAAGTGAAACGGAACTAGCTGCTACTGTGGATCATGTGACAGAAAAAAAAAGTACAATGCTTCTGAGTTGAGGAGAAGCCACTAATTATGTTAAAGTCCTTCACAGCTGGTTTGGATGAGTAGGTGCTTTAAACAATTCAATACATTTGCAGATGACAAATGAAGTGCATTAACTACACAAACTCTCACCAAAAACTAATTTAAATACTACAGTGCTTACCTCACTGAGCATCCAGGCAGTAGGAGTGGGGGATTGGCAAGGCATGTTTATTTGCTTATCTCCTCACATATTCTGACACCCTTCAAAGGAAGTGATGATACCCCAGAGTGCCTCAACCCCGATTGAGAATCAGTGGCCTAGACTATTGACTCTGTGTGTACATGAGGCATATCTATTGGTACTGCAATCTCAATTCACTTAATTCAATGCAAAATTCTCCAGGATAAATGATTCCTCATACACATGTTTTTTGTTTTTAAATACCTGGGATGACAATCAATTCAAGGGCAGAAACTCTTCAACTACTGATCACCCTGTTAGAATCTAGGACATAATGGTAACCCTCAAGTCTCTATTTATGAGCAGGTACCAGACACAGTGCCACCACCAAGTAATAAAATCCCACTCAGTGGCCTAATCCAGTATGCAGACTACTCTTAACTTGTTCTCACGTGACCACTAGCTTGATGCTGGGTTATAGTCAGCTTGATGTTATTTCTTTATATTGATTGTTACAGATATATCTAATAAGCCTTTCAGTGGTGGGACATTGATGGTGCCCTTGTTCCCCTGTTTTACTAGTAGTAGGTCAGGGTGTTCTTAGTGTCTTTCGATATGTACTTTGTAGCTGTGTTACAGGATTGTTTGTGCAGTTTAGGGACAGGTTAGACAAGCACTTGTATGTTATGATTTGGATAGGTGTGTTCCTAGTTTGATCTGGGGTTTGACGGGAGGACCTCCTGAGGTCCCCACTAGCTCTACTTTTCTATGTCTGTATGTTCTCACCCCTCTTCTTTCTAGCTAATGAACCATGCTCCCTATAAAGCTCCTCTGCAGCTGGTGAAACAAGACAGTAATTCTAAAAATCTTCTAAAGGTGGTTGACCAGTTGTATGCATGGAAGGAGTAGCAAAGCAGGCCAAGGAGAAAGGGAGACAAGATACTTGCCCCATTCAGCAGATTCTATAAGATAAGCAAGTAGAAAATAGAGATAGGAAGAAACAAACATCTACTGAGCAAGAAAGCCAAAGAAGTGATAGAGACAGATGTTTACATTGTAATCCTGGTTAAGACAAATCATTTGGGGTTTGCCAAGCTAAACTGACTTGCTCCAAAGGCACACAGTGTTTTAATACCCAAACCTCACTCGTCATGACATCATGTAGTGTGGCAAATTAAAAAGGGACCTTTTATTTCCTGTGCACTCGAGCAGTAAGTTTTCACCCTGTATTTCTTCAGCAAACTAAAGAGAAGTGAGTAGTATGCTAAAGCACGTACTGTAGAGAGCAAGAGAAGAATGGAATTCTTTCTAGTTATTAGAAATGGAATTTAATAAAAAAAATGTATTAAACTCATTGTACTTGGTCCAATGAAAACAGAAAAGCCATATGAATATGAAAAAGATCATGCAGTATAAAATATAGAAAATGTTTGAACAATAATTACTTCAGTTTGACATTATTTTTTACATCTTTGAGAACACAGTTTTTGTTAAAGAACTCTGACATTAACTGAAAGGGCTTAAGCAAAAAAAAAAAACATTGGGTGCTAGGTTTGATAATGCTTTAAAGTAGAAATATATTTTAACTCTACTAATGTTGTCTTGCATATGTCTTGACAGTCAGGTATTTTTCCTAAAAGCCTTGTCTCACTAAAAGTACTCTACTCTGTGTATAGAAACATCTCCAATTTAAATTAAAGCATAAGATTAGTTGTCTTAACTCCCCATTTTAACTACTCTACGGCTGTGTCTACATGTGTATTTATACATGCCTAAACTTAATGGGCTTTTGGTTAAGGTGATTTACACACATATGTACATGTGGATGCGCTAATGCACATTAAAGTGGTATCTATCCACTGACACACACCATGTTAATGTGCATTAGTGTGTCTACATGTTCACTGATGCAACTTAGCTATTTGACCATAAATTTGATATCTGCTTTATTCAGGTATCACATTTTGGCTCAAATAGCTGAAAATCGCCATTTTTAAGGTGCATTAAGGCCATGCACATGTAGAGGTGCACCCTTAATGCATCTTAAATTAGGCTAATGCACATTAAATATGCATGTGTACACATGCCCTATAATTACAAAAGAAAGATGTACATGGAATTTAGCTCATTTGAAGACAGCTACTGAAAAATGTCAAGAATTTCAACAGAAAAAAATTGTATGAAACAACCACATTGTACAGTTAAAATCATAACTGTCAGGTTGAACTGTCTGATTACGATGCAGATACTTCTTATCTCTAAGGTATATGGACCTCTGTGCCACCTCTACTGAAAAGGTAAAATAAGAGTGGTGGATGTAGTGGATGTACTCATGATTCAGGAAAATTTAGAGTTCTTTAATACATAGGAATATTCCATATTCAATGGAAGAAATAAACCACTAGTATTTTTCTCTTTCTCTGTCATGGCAATAATTTGTGTAAACATCTTAAACTAACATTTTTGAAAGCCAGGAAAGGCTTATGGGAATGATGCCATATACTCTTAAAAATCAACTATTACTAGGACACCTTTTGGTGATATTTTAGTGGAAAATTCTTCTCCACCAATCCCAACATTGCCAATGACACCACATTGACAGTGAGGGGATAGAGTTTGGACACCATAAGAACTGCCTCAAAAATGGGATCTATAGATAATTCAGGAGAGGAGATGGGCCCCAACTAGTAGTTATTGTTAGCTGTACATGAGGAAAGGTGCAGAAGTTTCTGCTCATTCAGTAACAGCACCAGTATAGCTCTGAAGCACAATGCGAAGGCTCTTTTCCACATTCTCGCAAGAGTGAAGTGGTTGTTACGAGCCCACCTTTGTCTATAAATTCAAGATTTAATTAACTAAGGTACAGCATTAGCTAAATCTCTACAAAGGCAATGAATATGTCACACTGCTAAGTGCGATATAAAACAAATATAGCAAAAACCACTAGATTTTAGGTTTCATTAAAATTACATTCTGGCAGAAACACTAGCAAATGAGTTATTTGGAATTTTTAGTCTCATAGTCCTGTTGCATCATTTCCATTAACACATAAAATTATCCTTAATTCATTTTAAATGGTTTACCAAAAATCAAACAAAAGAAATTCTTATGTTATCCATTTTAATTTCTCTTTTCCCCCAGTACCTCTATTTTAAGTATATTGCTTCTCAGAGAATAAAGTCACCTGAAAATCCATTTATTATGCAACATTGCTTCGAAAGTTTTAAAACTTCTTGCATATTACATGCTTTCAAGGCAAATAAATTAATTTCTGTACAGCCCAGAATAAAATATATAAACAAAAACCAATAAGCCTGAATCTGCAATTCTTAGCTGTATGAACAATCCAATTAAAAACAGTAGGGCTATTTTCATGTTGGTTACAGTTACAGAATCAAGTCCCAGTATGCATTTAATTAATTCAACTAGCCATCTAGCAGTCAGACATGCTTGGAAGAGGAACATTTTTGATGCAACTGATGGGCTTCAGATGTTCAGTACTGAATTAATAATACTAATATCCCATAAATTTGAGCTGAAGAAAAATATACCACTAAGGATTAGAATTTAGGGAAATGCAATTCCACAAACAAATAGGAAAGCACTCCTAACATCTCTTTTGTAGCAGAATATGGTGAAACCCATACAAAGACTGACTTCCATTTCTGACTTATCTTAGAAAACTGAATTAACAGAGACCTAACAGCAGGGGTAAATTGCAGTACTGTTCTCACTTTGCATACAGATCTCTCAATAACATCAGTGGGGACCCAGGCAGTGGAGTGAAGGACGTGTACAGCCCTAACTATAAATGTTACATACTGGCGCACTTATTAAAATTATCTGGAACACAGCAAGTGCTTTATAAGTGAATCAGACCAGAGCACAAATACAATGTGTTCTTTATGCTGAATCTCTCATTATGAAGAAAGTTGGAAAAATGCAAAAAATTTGCTTTGTAAAAGGAAATAATAGGCATGCAAAAATCCAAACTACTATTTCTAATGTGACATTTTGAAATGAAGTGATACTGCAATATTATCTGAATAGCAGAAGGTTTATGTGTCCTAGTTACCAGGAGTAGATAGCATTCACTCCTATAACTGTCAAATCCTTTTCATAATATTTTAATTTGCAGAGAACCTGATTTTACTATGGAAATTTTATGATAAAGCCTAAAAAGAATTTATCTGATGGAAGAAAAATGTATTACTACCATACAGAGATTTGCTTCAAGTCTTACATAACAGCAATAGTAAACACAGCACACTATTGTATGAAAAAAGATAATGGAAAAAATTCAAGGGTTTTTTTATTGCTTGTATCTTAGAAACATGCAGTAAGGGAAGATTTTTTTACCCATAAATATGGTTTATAGAGTGTCTTATATGCTAATGTCTACCTAGCAACATCTGCTTGTCAAAGGACTGTGTAATCAAGCCAAGAGTTGACAACTGTAACAATCATCTACTGTCATACATTTAGGATTAAAAATTCAGGATCAGTCAAAGACATTGGTGCCTAGTAGTTATCTATAAATTACAGTGTATAGCAAGTTCCCTAAAAATAATTTAGTCTGTTAGTTCTAGAACTTCCATAGATTCTTCAAAAATAAAGACACCAGCTACATATTCATAAGGAATTTATTTTTCTTTAGATGAAAATGACTTCTATTATCTTATAATTTTTAGGATATGCTGTTTTGATAGACTAATCACTTGAAGGAAATTGACAAAGAAACATGCTTTCATGTGCAAGACTGAAGGTCTCCCCTCATTCCTCCTGATTAATAGGATCTATTAGTTCTTTGTTATGACCCAAGTCTACCTTTGAGGGATGACCTTTGAGCATTTCACACAAGAATGGCCATTTCTAGGTCAAAACTTAGGTCCGTCAAGCCCAATATCACATCTCAGTGCAGAGAGCAGGTGTTCAGGGTGAAGAAGGCACAACGAGAATTTTCTTCTCCCTACTCCTCTCCCATAGCAGCTTCCAGCATTCAGAGGTTTATGAAGTTCTGATGATTCAGAGGCTGCACCTGTATCTAACATAGTCATATCTACTGGTAGACCTTTCCTTCAAAAATTAGTCTAATCCTCTTTTGATCTGGGTTACATTATCTGCTTCCACAACATCTTGTGGTGGCAAGGAGTTCCACAAGTTAATTCTTCTTCAGCAATCCCTCACAGTTGAGGATGATTGTCTTCCATGATTGTCTTATCTGTGTATTCAAAGGGCACACTGTGTGAAAAAGAACTTCCTTATGTTAGTTTTAAACCTACTGCCAGACAGTTTCATTTTATGTCCCGTATTTCTA
Source organism: Crocodylus siamensis (assembly GCF_052110815.1). NCBI lineage: Eukaryota > Metazoa > Chordata > Crocodylia > Crocodylidae > Crocodylus > Crocodylus siamensis. Next base: position 27,315,356 of record NC_143403.1, read on the forward strand.
GTATTGAGAGAGATGGTAAATAATAACTCCTTATTTTCTTTCTCTGCACCATTTAACATTTTGTAAACCTTTATCATATCCCTTCTCAAAAACCTCTTTTCTAAACTGAAAAAGCCTATCCTATTAGGTTCTCCTTGTATGAAAGTTTCTCCATACCCCAGATCATCCTTTTTGCCCATTGTACCTTGTCTAGTTCTTTTATATTCTTTTTGAGAAGTGCAGACCAAAACTACACACAGAATGCATGTTGTGGACACGTCATAGATTTATAAATCACCTGCTGGGCTAAGGATAGAAATTACACATAAATCAGTATAAGTGATCAGAAACCAGTTTAAATCGGTAGCACAACAAAAGTTCAAAATGGCCAAAGCAGTTTTAAGGTAAACCTGGATAGCTGTAGTATCAGACTGAACTGATTTAAGTGAAATTGGTCTATTAAACTTCTGCCTTAGATCCTTTCCAGATTCAAGTTCATTCACAGTCCCCTAGGATCCCAGGATACTTTGCATCTCCCCCTCAAACCTCCCTTGCAGGGTGCACAGGCTAGTCTTAGCTCAAACAGTCTGCTCCAGCCAAGCAGGGAGGTGTACTCTAGCACCTCTTGGCTTCTGGCATGAGCCACTGCAAGCATGTGGCTGCATTTCTGGAATCAAAAGTGAATGAATGTCTGTTCTCTTACTAATCAGTTCAATCTGTGCAGTTTAGACTAACCTGCAAAGATTGAATCAATTCAGCCTCAGGCTGTTTGACTAGCTGTATTTAGCCCTGAAGACATAATGGGGGGAGGGGGGGGGGGAGGGTATGTGTGTGTGTGTGTGTGTGTGTGTGTGTGTGAGCGAACAAGAAAGAATATTGCATTAAGATTGGAGTTAAGTCCTAAATGTTACTTTGGTTGGCCATCCATCAATAAATACCATAAGAGTATAAAGGCAATGACTGTTCTATGTTCAATGTACTCAAACTCTCTTTATGCAGAGAATACTTAATAATATGCAGACTAGACAATCAAGGTAGCAATGTAAACAAATCATAAATAGTTTTTAGAGCATTTTATTTTCTCCTTTGACTATTTCATCAGTACTGGGATCACATCTTGTTACTGAGGACTGGGCAATGGTACTAAATGAGAGACCCAATGAACAAAGGTTGCTTCATGGAATGTCTCTAAAGACAGAGCCATTACATTTTAGTAAATACATAGACAGGGACTCATTCCTGGCCTGCTGTAGGCATAAGCTGTATTCTGTACAGCAATCAGGAGGAAGAATGATTATTAGGATCTGAATTCAGAGCATATTTTTTGCCCTTTATAACTCTTATGTGAATACATTTTCAAATCAGTGTGGTTTTTCCTTTTCCTACTTTGCCATTCTTTTTGTGAGTTTTTCACAATAACATTATATGACCTGCTTTAATTATGGCTTTGTGGCACTCTTAGGGACTATATAGTAGTTTTATTAACTTTATTTATAGGTTTCAAATGATTGGGTAGGTGTTGATTTCCTGTCCCAAACCTGCAATTGAAGCTTTAACCATTGCCACTTCCATCATTACCCAGTTCTATGACTTGCTTTCTTTTTTTCTTTTTTCCCCCTCTGTCTAGGAAATAATAATTCCCTTGCAATTGCAGGTTTTGTAGATAGTAACCTTTATGAAAAAATAATATTCTTTGTATGCTTGTACTGCTGTGATTTTCACCCTTTGGCCCTGCTGCATACAGGTTTCCATGATTTCCAAACTGTGAAATATATCCTCTGGGAATGAAAAATCCTCCTGATACTCTTTATTTCTCATCAAACTCCTTTATCAATTGATCTGTATCTACCTGCTACTTTTATGGGACAAATTCAGGCACAGTTCTTGTTTGAAAGAAATAAAATGAAATGGCTTAACTAACACAAAAATATTTTCAGCCTATCAAAAGAGAATTACTCTCAGTGGATAACTTTAATAACCTGCATACTATAGATTCTTCATTTCACTTACAAAACTTCACAACTATCTTCTGGCATCTTAAAAGTATCCACTTCTAATAAATCTTCTGCATGCAAGTTCATAAAGAGAAGTGTTCTAGTACTTGAAACAAATATAAATTTCCCACATTTAATTTGCAACAGACATTGAGCTTTATGGAGTGCTTCAGATGAGCTAAATGATCACACACCTGCATGAAATTTCCAGCTAAACTATTATAGCCTGAAGGAATCTACATGTCAAGCAACAATCTTGATATAGACAAGAAACAACTTCAAGTCTAGTATCATCCTACAAATTAGCATGAAAGAAGAACATCACATTAAGAGGAAAAGAAAAAGAAATCCCAAAAGGTAATGGTTATAGCTTACCCATTTTGTATTTGAATATATTTGAGCTCTCTTGGTTATCTAATACATGTGATACATTTAACATAAATCAAGGCTAATTATAAATCTGTGCTCTCACAGAGAATGAGGTTTAGACTGCTTTTGCTAATATCAAAATGTGTTTGAAGCACATGAGTTGTTACCTGTGTCCTCAATGGAATAAACACCAGAAATCTGTTTTTACTAAGTGGTGGGGGAGGGTTAAACATATCAGATAGTAAAAAAATAATTAATTCTCCCCTTTAAAGGGTTTGATCTTGGAACCTTTAATCCCATCTGTAGTCTTTGCTGTCATATTTGTAAAAAAGAACTAGTTGTATGAATAAAGTTTCCAAGCAAATAAAAGAAAAAAAGTAAGCATCCGTATACTTTGTTAATAATTCTGTGGTCAATAACTGTAGCTAATCAAGGCAGCAAATACAAAGCAGAAAATTATATTCACACATGTTATAACAGCTATAACTTTCCATACTATAGTAGGATATAATTTCTAATGAAGTGGTCTACCCTTAGCTGGTCTGATATGACTAGATACATTGCTATAGACTCAGTTCAGATAGGCATCAGGATATGACATTTCTTTCCCTTTTGCTCAGGAAGCAACAGCTGTCACAACAGCTGTCTCTCCCCCCTTTTTTTTGATTTGTGATATATTATGTGTTTCATAATGGATCAAAAGATTTGATAGGGGCTTTTAGCAATAAATCCACTGCCTAAAGAAAAGGGAATTCACCTCCAAACCCTTTCTACCAAAGAGTTATTAATAAAAGATAGCTCTGAGAATATATTGATACTAAACCAAGCAGATTCCTAAGATTTGAACTCTTGCTGAAGTCAAGCTGAGCCCTTTATTCCCCATCTGAAAAACATCTTTGATGATTGATGTGCCTGACATGATATTGTCAAATATATTCTTTGTATCATTTATGTACATTTCAGAAGTAGTAAATTCTAATGTGGATGTCTTTCTATACTCTTTCTGGAGATCACTAAGTCTAACTGACTATTCTTGATTTAACTGCATACAATTTCAACCTTTAGGTAGCCAATTTCAGTATTGACCATTAAGAGCATACATCTGAAATTGTGACCAATCTTTATGGGCATGTCTCACCTTCTCAAAATTGAAAAATAAAAGTGCCCTCCTTGTGTGAAAACAGAAAAGAGTTAGTAAAAAACTATAGTTTTTGCTCAAATGATCTTACCACTTTCAAAGGGGAGTGTGAAAAACTAAGTGAAAGTAGCTAGTTATCGGAATTATCATATGCTCATACTAGCAGGAAAAAGTATAGTCAAAGAAAAAATGCTATGTTTAGATTTTTCTGCCAAATGTGAATTGAACAGAGTGTTCTTAAACTACTTGAGCTGATTCAAAATGCATTGGGAGTAACTAATAAACTGATAGGAAGGCCCTCAGACATCACTCAGGGTTAGGTCAATGTAAATGCCTCATCACACAGGTATTCAGGATGTTTAATTTGACCAAAAAGGGTGCAACCAGTCTGAGAGGTCACCTTGTGAAGTCTACTAATTTAGATTAAAATCAGATTAACCTGATCTCCCAGACACATGCAGACATTCACAGGCTTCCCTGGGGATGGGAAAGCCCAGCTGCTCACCCCAACCCTGAACAAGTGTTCACCACAACTGGGAAGTGTTCCCTAGACTGGGAACAATGAATGTAGCAGTTCACTGCTCCTGGGAGTTATGCAGGGATCCCAAAGTAAGTAATTCATGGTCATGGAGGTGAGTGGGAGTGCAAGTAGGTTGGTGGGTCTTCACAGAGTTTGGCAGGTCTAGAGGGGGATTGGTGGGATTGGGGGAGCTTGTGGGTTTGTGGAGAGATTAGGGTACTAAAAATACCCCAGTCAAGGTCAGGGGGATAAGATGAGTTTTTCCTTCCTTGGGGCTGTGCTGCAAATGCCTACATTTGCTTAGTAGATCAGGTTAACCTGGTCTCACTCTAAATTAGTGCACTTCCTGTGGTGAACTAATTTAGATTGGTTGCACCATTTTTAGGCCAAATTAAACATCCTGAATGCCTTACAAAACTGGTTATTTGACTTACTGGGCACATCCAGATGAGCACGCACGCATATGCCTCTTGCAGCATCTCAGCTGAAATTTGCCGGGGTCAAAAAATACCCTGGGGGAAAAAAGCAGGGCAAGTCATGGTCCAGAACCGTGCCTTGAGACAACTGAAGGCTTGGTCCTCCACAGAGATGCTCTGGTAGCCATCCAGAGCCTCTAAATGTCTGGCCCTCGCCCCAGTGCTGAAGCATGTTGCCTCTGCCCATGTGGGTGCAAGCTGCAGCAACCTGGACCTGGCTTTGTGCCAGGTAGGAAGGAGCTTGGGGGGAGCTGAAGGAGGAGGGGAGGGAACTATGGGCGAAGCCTCCTGGCCCCGGCCCCCATTCCTTCCCCCAACTCCCTTTTTTTTCCCTTGCCCCCCACTTACTCTCCCACCCGGCCCCAGCCCCAGCCCCAGCCCCCCACACTCACCAACAGTAGCAGCAGTGGTTGAGGCCTCTCAGGGCTTCATGGCACAGCCTCATCACGCAGGGGGTAGCGGGGCTTGGCCCCAGCTGCATGGCAGGCAGGCTGCTGCATTGCGGGTGTGGCCTGGCTCAGCAGGGTGCTGTGTGCTATCTCAGAGCTCTGGACTGGTCAGGCTGAGCGGTACTGAGCCTTGGGTGACAGCCACAGCACCCCCGAAGTTCCAGACAGTGGGTGGTGTCCTGCTGAGCTGGGGCATACCCGCATGATGCCGCAGCTGCCATGGGGGTGGCAGGTAGCTGAGCCTTGCTACCCCCCGCTGCCCTGTGCCACATGGGAGGGGCTGTGCCATGAGGCCCCACGTGGCCCTGACTGCTGCTGCTGGTAAGCTGCGGATGGTGCAGGAGGCTGGAACTGGGTGGGGGAGCGATGTGGGAGCAGGAGCTGAGAGGAGGAGGGATCAGGAGGCTGGAGCTGACCTGGGGAATCCCTGAATCCCAGCCTGCTGGTTGCTTCCCAACTTGTTTCCAGCCTCCTGCTCATTCACCTGCTTGTCTCCAGCCTCCAGAGGACTGGAGACAGAGCAGGAGCACAAGTAGGGGTCTGGAGATGAGCAGGAGGCTGGAGACAAGCCCTTGGAGATGAGCTGGAGACATTTCCCTGCTGTCTCCAGCCTTCTGCTCGTTCCCCTGTTTGTCTCCAGCCTCATAACAGGCTACTTAATCTTCCCAAGAAAATGGGCTATCTATTACCTATACCCAAAGTAAGCCAGCCTCAGAAATATGTTCATTTGCTGGGGACAGCAGGGGAACATCAGCTCATCTCCAAGGGCTTGTCTCCAGCCTTCTGCTCATTTCCCTGCTCATCTCCAACCTCCCACATTGGGTCAGTGGCCCCTTGCCTTCTCCCAGCTACCCAAGTGACCAACTTCAAAGGGTCACTTCTAATTTAAATACTGTGAAAGCAGACTCAGATCCATAGTGTTCAGGGCTTCCTATACATTTTTTTTTAATACAGACATGTGCACACACACATATACGCATTGTAGTGTTATTTTTAGAAGATTTAACTAGTATACAAATCGTTATCCTCTGGGAACAAAAAATATAATGGTGACTATCACAGAAATGATCTTATCAAATTTTGTTTTGATAACTATTGCTCAATGTCATCCAGTTTTGCAATGAGAAAGACATTGCCAGTAGAACTGGATGGGAAATACAACAAAATTGGTACATTTTGTTTCATGTTGTTAATACTTTTTAGTACAAATAGATTAGAATTTTGAAATAAAATATCATTTCAAACAATTCTACCTTTAAACATATTTACTCACCCAGATTAACTTCTTACAGTTTTAAAAAGCAATCTTCAAGAAAAATGCATTTTTTTTCCTCTTGGGAAATAAGCTCTTCTGAAATATTCAACCAATCATGATATTTAGTAATTACTGGGTGCATCTATACTAGACACTACATTGCCATAGTGACAAGCTATGGCAACATAGCTCATCACTCCAGCAATGTAGTGTCAGCAGGCACAAACTGTGACACCAATGCTACATTGCTGGAGTGACAAACTACTTTGCTATAGCACATCACTACAGCGACATAGGTGCTAAAAATAACCATGCACCGCTGAGATGGCATGATCATTTAGTACTTCCTAAAGCAAGTACTAAATGATGGCAAGGTAACAACTGCAATGTGAGGGACATGTGTAGATGCACCCAGTGTGTAGTTACTCTAAATTTCTGAGATTCTGTAGAAGTCTCTTCTGAATTCCCTTGGCCCCCCAAAAAGGAAGTGCATAATAGATTGATTTCACCTTATAAATACACAGTACTATATTAGCTGGAAAAATTATCACTCCCTTCCTTAAGCATCTTAGTGTGTGTGTGTGTGTGTGTGTGTGTGTGTGTGTGTGTGTTAAAGGTCACAGGTAATTGGAGCACAGGGAGAATATTTCTGCAACTCTAACCCTTAAAGAGGCCCAGCATTATACAACAAGCAAAGTCTATTTACTGTATTTTAATGGGGGTAAAAACTCTACCCCTAACTTTCCCTGACTCTCTCTATTCCTCTAGGCAGCTACCTCTGCAGGGACCATGAACAGATCTCAGGTAAAATGCCCCAAAAATATAGCATTCACAAACAGTGATTGTGTCTGACCTTGTTCTGAATACCGGAGGTAGACTGGCTTCTCACCATCCTCCTGCAGAGAGCTCAGGCAGCATAAAGGAACCTTTCCCCCATGTCCAAGTCTTGAATGAAACATTAATAGTTAGCAGCCTAATGTAGTTTGTTTTCCTCTGTATAGACCAACCATAGACTACATGCTACAAGAATTTCAAATAATATCCAGGATAACCACAAATAAAAACAAACTCTTGCACAACATTGTTACAAGAAAATATCATGCTTCAATTTTCACGTTCTTAAATGCCTTCTCTTGCCCAGTGGACATAATAATATAATTAAAATAGTGTTTACAAAACATGGTTTCCCTTATCACAGTTTCCTTACATAGGATGTAATACTATCTATAGGACATAATACTACTACATAAAGATACTGAAGGTAAAGATGAAGGAGTCCAGTTGTGGAGCTATGTGCTCTGCATGTGTGTACATGTGTGTACACAATATACATATACATAAACATGCATACATACATACACATCTATATATATCTATATAGATAGATAGCTATATCTATACACACACATATATACCTATATACAGACACACATATGTCACAGTATATACACACACACAGATAATATACATGTAAGAGGAAGTATATAGATAGATGGATAGTGTGTATGTGTGTATATATAGATATATAGAGAGAAATACTGTTATATAACCCTATGGCAGAAAGTAATGTTCCTTTTATAACAGGCAGTAAGACAATTATCTCAGCATGCTCTAAAGCCAGAAACTAAATACAACATCTAGCCAAAAGAAAAACTGTGACACATATTATAATCCAAAAAGTATTATTTTCAGAGCTTTAGTCAATGTTAACATTAACAGCTCTCGTTTTTAGCAGAGCTAACCTCTAAACTATTGACTCCTGAAGACCTATGTTAAGATTTGACACTATTTTATCTTGGAATTTAATTTGGATTTGTCACTAATTAAAATACATGTGGCATCTCTCTAGCATTAACCCCAGTTGTAATCAAGTTGTGGATCACAGCTTTCCCAGCAAAAATCAAGCAGCAACCTATGGACAAAGTAGATGTTGGAACAAATCAAACACAAGCCACACACAATTCATTAGGGAAGCAAATCAGTGTCACAGCTAAGGCAGCTATTTGAAAAAAATAATAATTTAAGGAAAAATCAGACAGATTTGAAGAAGCAAATTACCTTTCAATGTCTTTGACATTCACATTTAGATTCATAGAGGGCACGAGGGACCAAGAGTGGTTATAAAATTGAATTAGATTTCCCTGTGACTGACCCTTTCCATATGCTCTTCACCTGGAAAGACCTTCTATCCTTCCTTTAAATAGTTTCTTTTGTATTTAATATTGCCATTTTAACTATAAGCCACTAATCAGGAATCACAGGTTTCATTTTACTAGAAGCTATATATGCAGACATAATGAAAACAGATCCTGCGCCTAAGACTGTATAGATATTATATATTCTAATTTGCTCCAGTATCTAGGAATACATATAACATTTAGAGACAATGTTTTAGTTCCATGTAAACTCTGATTTTACTGGGTGTTTCCTGGTGAACAGTCTTATCCACCTCAGAAGGAACTAATGCCTTGCCCCAGTCTGCTTCAGGTCCTCCTGTTAGGGAACAATTCACTGGTTAAACAGAAACGCCAAGGGTAACACCCAAAGGCCACATCCACATGAGCACACCAATTTCTTTCCCTGAAGTCAAGAAGCAGTGGTATACTCTGGCAAGCCCAGTAGCCTTAGCTGGGGCCCTGGAGGCCTCCTGGGGCTGCAGCAGTGGTATCCTGGTGCTCAGAGCCTGGCCAGCAGCCAGAGTAAAGCCACTCATGGTCAAACAGAGTGTGACCGTTGGGCTAGAGGAGGGGGAGGGAGAACCCCCTTTGGAACAGTGTCACGGTGGAAGGGTGGCGCTATTCTCCTAGGTCCGGAGCAGACGTAGGGTAATCAGGTCCCTGCCCTGGTTCTCGCCCGCCACGACTTGTTGTAAGGTTCAGTGGGACGGCTCCTGATTCTCCGTAGCCCGGGATCCCCGATGGTCACATTGCGGGGCTCCGCCACCCCTTAACACCCTGGCCTTATGCCTCCTTGGATCTCCTGTAGGCGAGACCCCGGCCCTCGCCCGGGGTTTCCCGGTGATGCTCCTCACCGGATCCCTTGCCCGGGGGGAGAAACCTAGCCGGCTGGCATCCCAGCTTTCGACCTGGGTCCTCCTGGGGATCCTCCCTTCCGGGTTCTGGTCCGCTGGTGTCCGGCGTCGGTCCAGGCGCTTATGGTGCCTCGTCGGTGCCCTCCCAGGCCCCTGCGCCGGCTCCCGATCTGTAAACTCCGGGCGCAGGCGGGACGCAGTCCCAGTACTCCCCGTCGCTGGAATCCTCGTCTTCCGGGCCAACCCGCCACTCCCCGCTCCGGGTTCGGGGTCCAGCTGCCGCCGCTGTCCTTCCCCCCAGTGGGGTAAGCGGCCACTCCCCGTCGGGGTCCGCGCTCCCGCCTGGTGCAGGTCCCCCTGCCGTCTCTCCTTCTGGAGCCCCTGTCTCCACGGCAGCGAGTCCCCCCTCCGGACTCCCACCGCGTCTGTTCCGGCCGGCTGTTTTTATTGCCGGCTCCCGGCCACCGGCACGGGCACCGGCTTCCGGCATAAACAAGCGGCGGATGTCCCGCTCGGGCTCCACCGCCTCCGCGGGCGAGCCCCGCCCCGTCTCCCCGGGACACAGAGCAATTCTCCTGCCCAAAATCAGATGCTTATACAAGTTACATTTTTCACATGATGCTCTCTACAACCATGACATAACATACATTCAGGTGTGTTATGTGTGCTTATAGGTGTAGAGTGCTTTTAAAATGGATGATCACTGAAAAAACCCTAACCCTTGTTAAATTAGCTATTAGCTGAAAGCTCTCTAGAGCAGAGCACCTTGGGGAACTTCTGTCCATGTTCCCTGTGAGGGTTAAGTGTGGATGATTCTGCCTGCATCCCATGCATCTTTTCAGGACTGGGCTGGTATTCATAGGGCTGGCCTGAGTCTCCTCCTTGTGCAATGGGGGAGGAAGAGGGTGGGGAATAATACCTTTTCTGGGTTTTTGGGGGAAGCCGGATCAGGCCCACAAGGGGATGGGGCTCCATTCTGCCCTCTCCTGCCCCCACCCCCAGCTCCAGCTGCAGCAAAGCTGAGCTAGTAGCTGTGTGCTGCTGCTATCAAAAAGCTTGAGCACCGGGTTGGGGGAATGGAGCCCCTCCACCTCGCAGACTCAACCCAGGTCCAGTACCCCTCAATATCTAACTGTAGGTGTATGCTACAGACCACCAAACCAGGGTGAGGAACTTGATCTAGAGTTTGCCTGAGAACTAACAGAGGCTGTCTGGGCATGGGACATGGTCATCATGGGTGACTTCAATTATCCAGACATTTCTTGGGTTGAATTGGTCACAGTCATTCCTGACCTCCATCGAAGAGCTTTTTCTGACTCAGGAGGTGAATGGGCCAACCAGAGTTATTGCTCTTCTAGACATGGTGCTGGTGACTGACTTAAACATAGAGGGCAGCCTGGGTGATGGTGACCAGGAAACCATTACATTCACAGTCTGTTGCAAGGCAGACAATTGGATTGCAGGCGTGAAGTTTTGGACTTCAATAATGCAAACTTCAACAAGCTCAGGTCACTAGTACAGAATGTGCTGAGGGGCCAAGGACTAAAGGTGAAAGGAGTTCATGAAGAGTGGTCGTTTCTAAAGAAGCACAAAGGAAGTCCATTCCCATGCAGAGGAAATGTAGCAAAAGAGCTGGGAAGCCCTCTTGGCTAAACGGGGAAATCATGGTCCTCTTAAGAAAGAAGAAAAGGCGTATGCTCAATTGAAGCTAGGGGCAGCCACCAAGGAGGACTATATAACTATAGCCTACACTTGTAGGGATCAGATTAGAAAAGCTAAGGCAGTGAGTAAACTAAAATTAGCAATGGGAATCAAGGACAACAAGAAGTCCTTCTTTAGGTACGTAGGGAAGAGGAGGAAAACAAATGAGAGTGTGGGGCCTTTGCTTAACAACTCAGGAGAGCTAGTCACCAGCACTCAGGAGAAAACTGAATTCCTGAATGACTACTTTGCCTTGGTCTTGCACTGGAACAGGGGGAAAATCACACCAGCGGGGGTACAGAATGAGCAGGGTTCAAATGACTGCCTTCCTACTATTGCCATAGAACTGGTGTGTAATCAATTAAAGAAATTAGATGTATATAAGTCAGCAGCTCCAAATGAACGTCATCCGAGAGTGCTGAAAGACCTGGATGAAGTAATTGTGGAACCCCTGGCAAAGCTCTTCCAAACTTATAGTGCTCCAGGGAGGTTTCTAAGGACTGGGTGAGGGCTAATGTGCTCATCTTCAAGAAGAGGAGAAGGGAGCACCTGGGAAACTATAGGTCAATTAGCCTAACTTGTATCCCAGAGAAAATCCTGGAATAATTTATTAAGGAGTCTATGAGCCATAGGCTTGTAGAAGGTAGGATTCTGAATGACAGCCAGCATGGCTTTCTTGTGGGCAAGTCTTGTCTTACCAACCTCATGTTCTTTTATGATCAGGTGACTCACCACCTGGATAAGAGAGAGGAGGTTGACATTCTATACCTCAACTTCCAAAAAGCTTTTGATCAGGTATCCCATGATGTTCTTGTGAGAAAATTGCAAGACTGTGGGTTTAACTGCGAGACAGTCAGGTAGGTAGGAAACTGGCTGTGGGGCAGGACCCAGAGAGTTCTAATGAATGGATCTGTGTCATTTTGGTGGGAAGTGGCTAGTTGGGTTGAGTCATACTCTAATTCATGGCACTTTGTGTAAAGCACCTTGAGTTAGAGTGCCTCACCAACAGGTCGCCTAAATGTCTGTAGGCACCCATAAGCTACATGCTTTTTCTCCTCTCAGTCCTGAAAGAAGAATGCTTCCTTCTTTTAAACACTCTGCTGCATTGCATAACAAACATATAGCCCATAACACTTTCCTAGGTGCCTTACCCTGCCATACAAAGGTTACAGATAAGGTTACAGATAATAGCTACAAATAATTGCCCTTCTCTAGGCATTGCCCTGTTAGTCTAACTTCTTCATGAACATGGGATATCAAGGGGAAACCAGAAACCCCCTCAGCTTTTTAGCCATTAGTTTACAGGGATTTCTTTAACAGAACCCTCCACCCTATTTTTTCTCTCTCTCTGCTTCTTTCTGTGCTCTTCATCTGTTGTAAAAACACAGCTTTCAATTGCACCAGTGAATGGGTAGGAAACTTAAACTGCTCATTTTCACCCAGCCAAAAACCTGCTGAAATTAAAAGAAATGTAAGGTGAAGTTGGAGATGATTTTGTGAAGATCTAGTTTGGACTAGAAGACTATTCTTGGATGTTGTGGTAAGCCTGAAGCTGGACTGCTCAGAAATGAATGAAAAGAAGGGGTAATGAAGAATATTACACTGATCACCAAAACAATCACTGATTTTTTTTTTTTTTTTTATGTAGTAAAAGAGAGGTAGAGCCTAGATAGAATCTAAAAATCGCATTTGTACCTCCTTTTTTCAGAAATAATGATAGAAATGAAATACTTATTCATTCCAAAAAAAAGTTTACAGCTACAGCTTCCTGTTCTTGATGGGATACATAGTTCTTCTGTCTCACCAGTCACTGTACTCGGGTTGAGAGAACCTGACATGACATCTTACCCCCTTTCCTGTTCAACTACCCTAAAGGTAGTCCAAAGTTTTGCTAAGCTCTGAATTCCAAAGTTGTGTGCCGAAAACTCCCCACTTCCCTCCTCCAAACACCTTTTCTCTCATAAAGGCATTATCACAGAGAGAGAAAAACATATACATACTTTTAAAGGAAGAGTAATCCCACTCAAATGAAAAGAAGTTATGATTTTAAAAGTATGCTTTAGTTGTTATCAGCTGTATGCTGATGAAAATCTTGGTGTTCTATGATACTACCTGCTGCTTATGTGATGGATATGACTGTTTATTTTGTTTTGATAAATTTGAGATGCACCATAATGTTATGTATTTCCTGGGCATAAAACGTGATTGCCAATCCTTTCAGTCTCCCAATGATCAAAATCAAATGAAGGACAATGACTTTTCCATTCAGGAGTAAAAAAAAAGTATATGAAGAGGGAGAAATGAAGAACAAAGTTAGTGTGGTTCTTATTAAATGTAATATGAATGTATTTTAAAAAGTAGCTGTGACTTCTGAATGAGCTGGTTTCTACACATGTATTCACACTGGAAATTTCCTAGCTTCAGGGTAATCTTAATTGAAATCAGTGTGATTTTCCCCTCCTTTTCTTTTACCCATTATATGCATTTGTTTAAAAAAACATGAGCATTTCAACAGTTCTCAAGAGTCCTTTCGTCTATCGGTGCTTTTTCCTATTTTATGCCATAATTCTCTGTTTGTGACACTGTCATTTAATCCATATAGAGATACTGTTTAAGCAGTTACTGATGTTCTGCTTATAAGGGAGGGAAACACTTTTGTATTAAAAGAAGTATGTTACAAGGAAAAAGAATCAGCAATATCACTTTGTGGAACTCAGCAGAGTGTGCGTGTTAATAAGACAATGATTTTAAAATACGTGTTTAACACTCACATAAGCCCGCATGCCATCAAATGCAATGTAAAGCTCCCTCTGTCTAAGGTCCCTGGCAGACTTTCAACTAAAAGTGCAATGGGATTTGATCTATAATTTAAACAACTGTGCCTCTTGCCATGCTACACATGCACAGCAGGAAGCATGATCATGGGACTGGGGATCAGATCTCAATCATGCCAGCTTTGCCAGTGCACAGGACCCTCCTGCACTGGCAAGTAGTAAGTTCATCAGGTGATCAGCCTGGCCATATGTTCAGTTTAAGGTCCAGTGGGAACCAGCCACAAAGTTATTACACAAAATATTGTGTGTAATAACTTTTTGGCTTATTCCCTGTTTAATAGAGCCATTAATTGCAGAAATGTGTGGCCAGATTACTACTTAAAATGTGATTAACTGATTAATAATGTCTTAAGTGTAACATCTGCCAAAGACCTAAAACCCTGTAAAATCACAAACTGGCGCATGATCTAACAACACAGGTGTGTGTATCAATTGAAAAATATCCCTTGAATATTAGTGTGTTATGCTTATAAAAGGCTTAACTCTGACCTTATAACAGTCCAACACTGATGTGATTTTTAAATCAAACTATATTAAGGTCCATATTTGTTAACGTTTAAATATAATAAATGTCTTAATAGTATTATGGTCAAGCATTGAATTTCCTTAGAATTGAACAAATATTACCAAGGGACTGACTAGAGGATGCACTGAGGTGGTTCTTTTTAAAGCTCACCACCTAATTAGCTGATGGAATCAGTAAATGAGTCTTCACCTGCTGTCTTCTTACCCTCCTTATCATTCCAAATCAGCCTGAAATGGGGTCTGGAAGAGTAGATGTAATGCTGTTATCTCAAGGTCCACTTCTCTGCTGATATCACTTCCAATATGCCATTGACTTCCAATGTACATTGAGTACATTTATGGGCAGCAGATGAGCAGTCACAAGACTTGCAGTCTTCTCCTAAAACATGTAGCAAGTGGCATTTGTGAAGATAGCAACAAGCTGAAGAGAAAAATAGATATTGGTTATTGTTCTGAGCACAAAGAAGTAAGGGTAAAACTATGGTTTGTTCATAAGACTATAATAAATATATCCTATAAATTAAATCTTCCCTTCTCCCTCAGGAATTGGAACCTCGAGACTACAAAAAAGACAGCTTTTAACAAGTATTAACCTTTAAATTCCAGTATCCTTTTCTAGAGGGTTTCTGCTCAGGTGATACAGAATACTGATGGACTATCTATTACATAGCTTCTGCCCATGGGTCATTGCACAGTCTTAAACAACCACAGAAACCAGAAGATAAATCTTTTGATGAAATACTTTCAATTCTTCAGAGACATTTTGAGCTAATGCCAGTGTTTATCCCAGAGTGGTTTCTCTGCTGTCAGCAGAAGCAAAGAGTGTTTATAATGCAGTTTGCATCTAGGCTGAAATACTGTTCCATAGACTGAATCTGGGCAATATTCAGTCAAGGCACCTGGAGACTATTTTGTCTGAATTATTCACAATGCAGAATGCAAGATCAATACATAGAGTTCACCAATGACTGTCCAAATGCGCAGTACAAGGCACTTTTTGAGATATTGAAATTAGTTAGTGATGCATTCATCTTGAGTTACCAAAGAGAATAACTCTAAGTAGCGGGCTTCAGGCTCAGAGTTACTGTATGAGGACAATCTTTACTGGAAAGAAAATGTGATTATACAGAGTATTAAGAAAGAAACCCTATGTACAAAACAGGAGGTTTGCAGTATGGCCAGCTCTGCTTTTACAGAAAATAATCACAGGATAGAATACAGTTAAGAGAAAGAGAATAAGAGAGAAAATAGATACGTATTTTTTGCAGACTCCTTAGGGTATCATAACAAAAAGGGCCCAAAGGACCATTTGTGCAGTAAAGTATAATATTTGTCCTGAATATGTAGGAGAAAAGGCAAGATGCAAGGGAAATGTTTAAAATACATTACAATTTTCATAACTTAACATCTGGGAGTTATCTAGCCATACAATGCAGGTCCTCATTCCTTCCTCACATGTTTGCACCTATTTGCAGAAGCCTATCACCAACTCTCCACCTCTCAAACCCTGGTCCCCAACTTCTTACCTGGAACCTACTGGCTACCCCTTGTGTGAGTAATAGGAGCATGGGGAAAGCGTGTTGTCTGCATAGTGCACAAAATATTAGTATGTCCAGCCCCATACCCCAGCTTCTTTAGGTAGTGTCTCCCTCTGAGTTCACTTCCAGCTCTAGTTTATTACCAGAAAATCAGCCACCCTGTGCAGTGAGTACCTGAACTGGAAACCTGCCACCAGCAAGCCCTATCAGTTAACATGGCTGGCTCCTGCAGTCATATCCCCTGCCACCTGCAAATTTCTTCTTTAAAATTAGCCAAAATACCTCCATTCTGTATTCAAAGGATTATACCCATCTCTGGCACCCCATGTAATTTTTTTGGATCTGTCTGGATAAAGTTAGCCACACCCTGCTTCATATAATTTCTGGTTTTGTCAGCTCTCATACCCATTGCAATTTTTCAGGTGTCAAACCAGATCACAATTACTTCTGGAAAAAAGATCTTCCTAAAGACTTAATACGTATTCCCATTATGCATCTGAAAGGCATATGTAATTCTGGGAATTTATGCATAATTTGGGATTCTAATTCATTCTGCATGAATACCCACTCAAAGTAAAAGGAAGGCCCTCCCGTGTTTCAGCCCAACAGCCTAGTACTTATAGCACTTGCCCAGGCTGGGTACAGCTGGGTTCTAGGCCCTCTTTACCCAGAGAGGGTTAAACCTACACCTGCTTCTTGGAAAAAAATTCTAACCACAAAGCCACGGGCTAGGCAATGCCAGACTCCTCTCCAGCCCTCTTTCTGAAACAAAGATGTTGGATCTTAAGTTTAATATTCACTGAATAAAATGGTAAACAAACATTAGGTCAATTTCTGCCCCATTGCAAGTAAAGGCCCAGGCTAGAACCCAAGCCCCTTGTGATCCCAGGGAGCCGTCCATCTCACTGAACACAACCTCTGGATCAGGTATGGGCAAAATATAGGCCATGGGCCAGATCCAGCCCACAGAGTGATTTTGCCCAGCCCGTGCTGAGTCCTTCAGTCCACTGGGCAGCGCTGGGGCACCCCCATACTGTACCAGCCCACAGCTCACCCCAGGGTGCCTGTATGGCAGTGGCAAGCCCCACACCCATTGGCCCAATGTAGGGTACAGTGGCACAGAGCAGAACAGCACAGGGGCAGCGGCAAGAGCCCCAGTGAGATTGGTGCAACTGGGACCAGTGTTGGGGCCAGGGCAGTCTACATGCACACCGTGTGCAGCCAGGTGGGAAGCTGCATCCAGAGCAGGGGACCAGTCTCCATGGAGGTTGTCTGTGCTCTGAATGCAGGTCCCTCACTGGGGCTCCCACAACTGCCCCTGTACTGTTGCATGACATGCCACTCTGTCCCACAATAAACTGGAGGGGCTGGGGGCTCCTGCCACCATGAGGTCATCCGGGGGTGAGCTACAGGCTGGCATTGGATGGGGGTGCCCCAGATTTCTCTGGCTTTCCCTGGTCCCAGCCCAGTCCTGGCTCCTGTAAGTGGTGGGGCATGGATTCATTGACAGGCCCACTCCCTTCCTCCCACACCTGGGTTGTGAGCCCCAGGCCAGGAGAAGGGACAGGTGAGGGGAAGGGGGAGGGAAGCTAAGCTCCTCCTGACCCTCCTCCATGAGGCTAACAGCTCTCCTCTCCCATAGCGGGCACTGCACCCCCCAGAAAGGCCTGGCAATGGCTTCCAGCTGTGCCCTAGCCCTGTGCTGTCACTGTCCTAAGATCCCAGCCCACCCCAAATGCAGCTTCAGGCAGCCATGCAGGCAGGATATGTAGGTGAGTGGGGAGCTGAATCCTGGCCTGGGGCCGGGATTGTGGGGTGGTGACAGTGTGGTGCAGGGGCAAGAAAGAGCTGTGATGCACTCCCTGCACAGCCCTGCCCATGGAACCCATGCGTGTTGCAGGGGCATGAGGGCAGTGAATCATGGCTTTGACCTGGCCTCAGACTCACCCTGTCATTGCCATGTGACCCTGCCCTGTGATCCAAGGCTCACCAACCCCTGTCATTCCTGAACACTGATGCCCAAGACCCCATCTTACACAGCAAGTTTTGGTGAGTTGATGGGTGGTGGGGTGCTCAGCCAGCCCATGACAGCTTACCAAAATAGCCTATGTGGCCCACAAGCCCAATAATTGTATACCCCTGCGCTAGATGGTTTTCTCCTTTGTGATTTCTCATATCTCCCATTCTTGGCTGCTTAATGACATTTTATCCTGGACTTTTGCAGAAATGGAGCACGGTCCTTACATAGAGTAAATGTAATATATTTGAAAAAATGCATGTAAACAAAGAAATACTGTTGATGATGTTTTTATTTCCTATTGATCCAATAATTTGTGGCCTGGTCCTGCAAGATGTTGAATGCCTTTATGCCCTGACCTAGCATTTAATATCCCATTTAGGAAACACTTTCAGCCACTTCAGAGAGAGATAGAGATATAGTTGTCAGGGGACAGATGGGGGAGGTGAAGATTGTGATTAAATAGATTTTTCAAGATCTTTCTGCTTCTGCTTTAGAAAGAAGAAGGCTCAAGACATCCTTCACAAGATCTCCTGGCTCTTTTTTCCTTTGAATTGTTATTGTTATTAATACACATTAATTTTCTAAGTCTTATTAACAAATGTTACTCATATTCTCTATTTGTGACCTTTGAAAAACACATTTATATTAGACCTCTTATTAAGAGTATCTTTGGTTTTCAACTTCAGAAGACCACGAACACAGAAAACATGAGAGAAGGAGAGAGAGACAGTGAGAACAAACAAATCAACACAACACAACACAACATAATAAGAAATAATCAAGAGATTTTGGAGGAGGGTCCCTTTTGACACTTCCAGTAATGGATGTTTCAAATCTTTATTCTCTTGAAACTCCTTCTCACCAAGAGAATCCCTCCATATCTTCTTCAGCCCTCTCATTTGAAATCTCACACATTACTCACAACTAAAGGTATTTGACAGTTAAATATATTACTTTCAGAGTCTTTGGACTATGAAACCAAGTCCCTTATTTTATCAAACACAAGTATTGACTGGGGAGCAAAACCCCCTAAGAGAGTAAATCTTCAGACCATGAAGGGAAATGGAATGATTTTCTAATGGAGTATATCTGACCGCCTCTGGCTTTTAAAAACTGTCTTTAAAGTCTGCTTACTGGGGCATAGATGACCACTCAAACACAGACAGATTTGTCACTTTGGCTTTCAGGACACCATCCTATAAGGCCTTAAAATACCCTGGACTTCAGTGGTTAGACCTTTCTTTGCTAGTCGTGAGATTCCTGAATTGGATTTCATTTCATGCCAGATTTGATGCTGTCAGTGGAAGACCAATTGAAATTATTTTTTAAGAAATGCCCAAATAATGCTAGTCATTGTTACAAATCTTTTTGCACTCCATAATGCTTAGCAAGAAAAAAGTTTGATGGTAAAAGCATAGCACACTACCATTGTTCCAAAGACTACTGTTGTAGATATTCAAACATTTTGCAATGTACAGCTAATACAAACATACTTTTGATTTGATTAGCACAAGATCTTGGTCCTAAAGCCATGTCTCCATAAGCTGACTCCAAATTCTTTAGCATAACATATTATGCCAGATTCTCTTCTATTTCCTCTTAGCTCTTGTGGAAGATATGTAGACCTTCTGATTGATTGGCTCTTCAAAAAACAACTCTTTTGAGCTTCAGTTTCATGTTATCACATATAGAAAGCTACTTACAGTCTAACACCCAAAGCTTTCATATGTGAATCCCCAAGTAGAAGCAAACTAAGCTCAAAAATGTTATGCTGCAGCTAGTAAAGCAAGAAAAATGTTGACCTTGCATCCATAGATGCTTCTCAAGCAATATCCCGGGACATCATTCTTCCATTGTACTCGGCCTTGGTAAGACCGCAGCTAGAGTACTGCATCCAGTTTTGGGCTCCACAAAGGATGTGGAGAAGCTTGAGAGAGTGCAGAGGACAGCCACACGACTGATCAGAGGTCAGGAAAACAGACCTTATGATGAGAGGCTGAGAGCCATGGGACTCTTCAGCCTGGAAAAGCGCAGGCTCAGGGGTGATCTGGTGGCCACCTATAAGTTTATCAGGGGTGTTCATCAGGATCCGGGGGAACGTCTGTTCACCAGAGCACCCCAAGGGATGACAAGATTGAATGGTCACAAACTCTGCTGCAACTGATTCAAGATGGACATAAGGAAGAACTTCTTTACTGTCTGAGCCTCCAAGGTTTGGAATAGACTGCCACCGGAGGTGGTTCAAGCACCCAATTTGAATGCCTTCAAGATACATTTGGATGCTTGGACATTGCTGGGATCCTATGATCTCTGCTGACTTTCTGCCCCTGGGGCAGGGGGCTGGACTTAAAGATCCTTCAGGGTCCTTTCCAGCTTGAATGTCTATGAAATATATGAAAAATGATAAGTATTTAAAGCTCACTTTGACTAAAACTATGGTTTTGGGCATCCAATCAGGAATTTAGACACAATGCTTAGTAATGCTTGGATTGTATAAAGGTATTTTCATGCATAGATTATAAAACACTTGATACAGAAAAATAAGTCTCACCAGTCCCATTTAATGGACTGACAAATGAAGTACAGCATACTAAAAACCATGCAGGAAGTCTGTAGGACATCCAGGAATAGAATCGCATCTCATGCCAGCTGGTGTGAATCAGAGTAGCCAGCTGGTACCTTTGAAGAGCTGCAGAGGGGATAGGAAGCCTGTGGGAATCTAGCCCATGGTAGTCTTTGTGTATTGCATTTTAGAGCCTGCAACATGGATTCCATTTATTACACAAGTAGGCAATACATTAACAAATTCTGGTGTGGTCAGAATTCACGTTCAAAACCCCTTTCTGCATAAGCTTCTTAAAACCATGATATTCTTTGCAGGAAAGATCTCATGTGCTTATAATTAAAGGAGTTTAAGCTTTACTAGACCTGACCTTTTTAAAATAGATATATCTTCAGCTCATTTTCAAGTAAATCTAGATCTGTAAAAATTTATCAGGCAATGAAACCACACTGATTTACACAAACAGAGAATCTGACCCTTTCTTCCTTTCCAGCAGGAAAATTTTTGCTTTTTGAAAGTGGAGATTACTTCCTTAGGATCTGTTCAACAGAACCCAGTTAAATTATGAATCACAAACAACACTACTACAACCAATTTTGTAATAACAGCCTTACACATACTGTGCATTTTGAAATGCCTGTTTGCCCAAATCTGCACATAGTACATGGAGTAAACCCCCTATATTACCATGCCAGATAATCTATATCCTAGTTGTAATACCTGAGAGGTCTAGAACATACTCCCTTATCATAGATTTCATAGACATTAGGGCTGGAAGGGACCTCAGAACATCATAGAGTCCAGCCCCTCGCCCAAAGGGCAGGAAGTCAGCTGGGGTCGTAGGATCCCAGCAAGATAAGCATCCAATTTACCCTTGAAGGTGTTCAATGTAGGTGCTTGAACCACCTCCGATGGCAGGCTGTTCCAGACCTTGGGGGCTCGGACAGTAAAGAAATTCTTCCTTATGTCCAGCCTGAAATGGTCTTGCAGTAGTTTATAACCTTTTGACCTTGTCATCCCTTGGGGTGTTTTGGTGAACAAACGTTCCCCCAAGTGGTCACCCCTGATAAACTTTCAGGTGGCCATCAGATCACCCCTGAGCCTGCGCTTTCCCAGGCTAAAGAGCCCCATGGCTCTCAGCCTGTCATCATAAGGTCTGTTTTCCTATCCTCTGATCATGCGCGTGGCTCTCCTCTGGACTCTCTCAGGTTCTCCACATCCTTTTTGAATTGTGGAGCCCAAAACTGAACACAATACTCCAGCTGCGGCCACACCAAAGCCAAGTACAGCGGGAGAATGACGTCCCGGGATCTGCTTGAGAAGCATCTATGGATGCAAGCCAGCATTTTGCTTGCTTTACTAGCTGCAGCATCACATTGCAGGCTCATGGTCATCTTGTGGTCAATGATGACCCACAAATCTCTTTCTTCTGTAGGGCTCGCCAGTGTAGCACTGCCAAGCCTACAAGGGTGCTGTAGGTTTTGCCTCCCAGGGTGGAGAACCTTGCATTTTTCAGCATTAAACACCATCACATTCTTGTCTGCCCATTTGCTGGGCCTGTCTAGGTCAGCCTGGATTGCCCGCCTGTCTTCAGGTGTGGATGCTTTGCCCCAGAGTTTGGTGTCATCGGCAAACTTGGCCAGTCTGCTTCTGACTCCAATGTCCACATCATTAATGAAGATGTTGAACAATATGTGTCCTAAGACATAGCCTTGGGGGATCCCACTGGTCACAGGGCTCCATGACGATTAACTTCCATCACTTACTACCCTCTGGGTCTGACCACGAAGCCAATTTCCCAGCCAGCAGATCGTGCTGGACCCAAGGCCACAATTGGCCAGTTTCACCAAGAGGTGATTGTGGGATA
This sequence comes from Crocodylus siamensis, assembly GCF_052110815.1. Classification (NCBI taxonomy): domain Eukaryota; kingdom Metazoa; phylum Chordata; order Crocodylia; family Crocodylidae; genus Crocodylus; species Crocodylus siamensis. Next base: position 27,337,615 of record NC_143403.1, read on the forward strand.
CCAGATCGAAGGCTTTTTTGAAGTCAAGATATATGACATCAATCTCTTCTCTCTTGTCCAGGTGATAGGTCACCTGGTCATAGAAGGAAATGAGATTGGTCAAGCAAGACCTAACTGCAACAAACCTATGCTGGCTATCCGTCAGGATGTTGGCATCAGCCAGTCCATTAAGGATGGCCTCTTTAATAAACTTTTCTAAGACCTTCCCGGGATAGAATTCAGGCTGATGGGCCTATAGTTAGCCAGATCCACTTTCCTCCCTTTCTTGAAGATTTCTTAATATCATTTTCTAACACTCCACAATTACCCTTTTATTTGGTACTAATTTCTAAAGACAAAATGTTCTGTTGTGTTCATACAGTCAAATTCTGTACACCAGGGATGAGCAATCTTGTTTAACTTGAAACACATTAAAATATTGTTGGTTCAAAAGTTGGGCTTGAACTAAAATGATTTTAAAGCAGAAGGAATCAGAGAAGACAACAAATCCATGACTGTACAAATATTAATTTCTAGAGGTGGAAAATGTCTACCACTAGATTCTGGGAAAGGAAGTGGTATAAGATTTCAGTCTGCTATTACCCCAGGTCCCTCCTCCCCCATGCTCCTTTTGCCTTCCTTGGGGTAATCCTGGTGTGGGCAAAGTATAGCTGTAAGTCCTCCTGTTCCCAGGAAGGCTGGAGTATCAGGGAAAGCCCCCTGACCACTTTGCACACTGGCAAACCCAGAATGAGAAGCAGAAAGGGGGCAGCACGTCTACATCCACTTGGCACCAGGCACCAGTAGGCCACCCCTGATTGGCTATCAGGCATGAGACAGTGTGCCCCCAACTCCTATCACTACAGACCCACCTCCAAACCCAGCCCTACACTTCCAGGAAAGCCCCAAAGTGGGTCACCATTGCATACCCAGCAGCCCAGCTGATAGCAGTGGGGCGGGGGTGCCCCACAGAAGGAAGAATTGGGCCTCTTGGAGCTCCAGAAAATGGCAGGTGGTGGCAAGAGACACCCAATGCTTTTCCTACAATTGCAGTTCCTGCAATCATACCAGACACCTGATGCCACAGCCTGCCATTCATTGGAATTCTGAGGGCCTAATCACTCCTTCTGCAGAGCACTCCACACCCTGCCTAGGGACATTGTATAAAGATAGAAAAATGCGTAGCTACAAATATTCCCTTCCCCCCAGCCCTCCCTGCCTGCAGCTGACAGCTGGCTGCAGGGAGGAGGCAGGGCTTGGCAGAGGGGCTGTGCTGACTTGGCTCTGTGAGATCCCAGAGGCGGGGCCAGGTAGGTGCTTGGTCAGAGCAGCTGAGCATGGGCACACTGCTAACATGTCTCCTGCATGGAGGAGTTAGCAGGGGGCTGCAAAGTAATCTGGGATGCCAGAGGAGAAGCAACCTAAATTGAGTTGATAGGGGATCTGGTACAGAATTTCAATATACCAGTCTAACCTAAGTTGATTACATCCAAAACCACATCAATCCAGATCTATCTTAGATCAGATTCTGCCATTTTTAAATAAGTCTATGTGCGCTCTGAACTTTTGGTTGGTCGTGGGTGTAGACTACTTTCTGATTACTTATACAGATTTACATACAATGTCTGTACCTGGTCTGAATGTCTGTACATGGCCTAAGTGTGAAGTAAAATGGATCAGAGGGTATACAAAATGAAAAACAGTCATTATGTGCATAATAAACAGAGAGGGGAGAAATTCTAAGCTTTGTTACCAATTTTACCAGATGGGAAGTTTTGTATTGATAATACACAATACAATATTTTCTGAACAGGAACAACTTATATTTGACAGTGAATCAACATTGGAAAAAGGATACTAACTACAGAAATAAAAAGGGTTCATGAATTCCAACTGATTTTCGATCTTCAAAAATAGTTCAAGAGGTTCCCAGTAGTGGAAATCCAATAAATTGCCTGAACATAATTTAGAAAAAGAAATTCCATTCAGCACAAAAGATAAAGCAATGCATTGTGTCTCAGTTCATGTTCAGATTTATATTTAAATTAACTGACATTGTAATAGGATGTTTCGTTTATTCATATCCACATATCCCTTATTTCACCATCAGAAGTCTATTACGACCCTTGCATAGGGTTCATCAATGATGAAAGAAGCATAGTTATGAATCCATTTTAGCCACATTTCACCCCCAGCCTTGAGAAAGAGAAATAATATTAAGTAGCTTTATAAAAGCTACCTGGTTGTTTTCCCCAGGGGTTTTCGAAGTCATTATTGAGCCTCCAACAGATTCTGATCATTTGCTTTATTAAACAAATGAACAGAGTATATTCTTTTCCTTATTCCCTCTTATGGAAGGTGACAATCCATTAACAAAATAAAACAAATTGGGCAGATATTTGGAAGATTCTGGAGTCAGATTTCTAGTTTCCTAGAAAATAAGGGGAAAGAATGAAGGAAGAAATGCTTGGAAACAAAAAAGCTTTTTCTTTTCTGGAAAAAACTGTTGATCATGAAATGAAAAAAGCAAATGTAGATTTCCTACAGTTCTTCAGTAAAGAGAGGAAGCTAATGCCAAAAACACTGTGAATGCAATTCAAGACAGCTGCATCAAATAATCTATTATTGGCCCAGGCACACCATTACATGAAAGTATAGAAATTACTATCATATAACTACCAAGAAATGGAGAAATTATTATTTTGATAAAAACAAGTCAAATTCTAATTTATTCAGAGAATATCGGCTAAGGAGCCAAAAGGAGCTGGCTGCCCAGTTCTCACTGAATTGCAATGCCATCTAAGCATCTTTAAGAAGCCAAGCCAACATTTTCAATTAACCTATTTTCTTTCCATTTATATGTTTAAGCCCTGATCCTGAAATAGTCTGAGAACAGAAAACACTGTGGTCAATGAATGTTTCAGATAATCAGCATCTTTCAGAACCTTACTGAGAAAACCAAAACTATAAATCTACTCAGTTGGCCACTTTATGGATTTTTCATAAACTAAAGGGGAAAACAGAACAGTTACATAACCAGTCTGAAGAAAATCAATGGAATGTTTTTCTAGGTGAACTTTCATACTATCAGTGACCAAAAATGGGACCTCCCAAGACACTCCTGACAATCAATACCTACCTGATTAAAATACCCAACACTGATGCTGAAATTAAGACAGTTTTTGGTATTATTTGGAAAAGTATTATCCTTTCATAAAATGATTCTTCATCATGAATCATTGAATAAATATATTTTGACTGATCTGATTGTAAGTTGTGACACACTGTCAGATAATACCACAAGTTTAAAATTAACACATTGTCATAACTGTTTGCCTAGCAGGCACAGTTCTAAAAAGAATTTGCTGTACTGTAACATAATTATTGCATGGGGAAATGGAGTTAGAGATCCACAATGTGAAAGATTTTACTATATCCAGATTCCCCTAGTGCTCTCTCTTCCCAATCAGAGGCAGCTTGAAGAACTTTTGCACTGAAATTTCTTCAAGTGGAATGTTACCACTTACATGCATGACAACAAACACAATAAGCTGATGAAGGTCTCTGGTGTGGTTTCAGCAAACGCCTCAGCACATGCTTAACTTTATGTACCTTTACATACCTTTAAGTTAACATGCTTACATTTTTCACTGTGTTAGAGCCTCAGGCACTACTGCAATGTAAATGACTTGTAGCTGGTGCTTAGACTCCAGACCAATAAAAATAATACTCAATACCAGGGAATAGAGTTAGAACGTCTGAGCTTATCAAAGGACCTTGCTTCTCCATCTTTTAAGAGATAAAAACAATGTGTCAGACATTTTGGCTGTGCATGGCCACTATGACTATTTTGTGGTGCTTAATTGTCAATGTCTTGTAAATCCAAAAAATAAAATAGCACTAGCAGACATAAGACCACCACTTAACACTCAACCTGGCTGCTGTTAATGCAACCATGCTGACACTACAGATACAATACAATAATCCTGAAGGATAAAGAAAAGGCCAGTCCTTGGCTGCAGAATATCAACATTGTTTGAATTTAAACTGTTGTTAAGCCACTTAAGTATACATCCTACCAGTGTATTTTAAATAACTGTCTTAATTATTTGATATGCCTAAATCAGTTTTCTGTAATTTCCTTCCCCTCTTGAAATACACAGGGTATCTTGAAATCCCACTTAAGTCAATGGAAATTGTGCTCAATAGGCATCCTCATGGAAGCACCCAGCAAACAAATTCAGACTGTCAGTCATTCTTGCAATCATTTTATTCAGAGCACAGCTATCTCTATGGAGGTTTTAATGGCCACAGCAGAAAGCTTTCCCCATAATCTTTTGGATTTCTAAATTCAGTAAAAAGTAACTGTTCTCATTAGTCATTAGTCATTTCCATTTAGCATGATGCCTCTTATATAGAAATGTTCAGCTTCCAGAGGGAATACCAATATAATGGCCAAGCCAGATAGCAGAACACGAAAGTTGAAATAAAAATCAATACAGAGCCATACAGATCTCAAAGTACACTGAAAATAAAATTGTTTTCCACTGTAAATGTAATTTAAAAATCTAAAGTATTCAATACATTTGATATTGATTATTTTAGCAGGATTTCTGAGCATTAATGGATACAGTCTGTACCAGCTTCAATGTACTGGAGTACAAATACTGCTTTTGTTGTCCTAGCAACAGCTAGGAAAAAATGATCTCACAAATCAAATTCAATAGAAATGCAGTGCTTTACTGAAATAAATTAAATGTTTTAAAAATATGGAAGTTTAAAAATACATATGATGAACCCAAGTTAATCCTTTCCAAATTAGACAAGAACTGAGTTTATATATTTTTTACTGGGGAGCAGCAGGTGGGAAATGTGAACATACATATTAGCAAAGGATAATAGTTACTTAGCTAATTTATTAGAATGCAATAAATGCCATAAATACTTTATTTGTTCTGGGCACAATTTCCCTTAAGTATTGTGTGCTACTGGTTGGAGCAGAATCAGAACTCCTGGGGTCTGTACCAGGCTCAGTTACTGCAACAGTCTGTGCCAAATCAACCTGATCTTGGAAATTTCATCCTGGGGCCACTTATTAGACCCCTCATACTGAGGTTAGCTCCACCCTCTAGATGGTTTGACCCGCATTACATGTAATAGAACAGTGTACAGTCCAATGTTGGAATCTTAAAACAGTTTTAATAATTTAGTGAATATCATTTCAGTTTTAAAAGCTATTCCTCCCTCCTATGATGAATATGAGCAATTACATCGACCAGAAAATACTGCAATCTAAACCCTTCCAACACTTTTTGCTCACCATAGCACTAAAACCTTGAGTTCTGAATACCACTGATCTTAGGTGTTTTACCTAAGCAGGGTCTAGCCTGGTTTGCTGAAAGAAAAGATTCTCTTTGTAGCTTCAACAAGCAACCCTTAAAGAACAGATCAAATAAATATATAAATAAACATTTCTCAAGGTTCATAAGGAACTGGCATGAGGAAAGAACAGATATTTTAGGTCTTTATGACAGACCCATGCCTTGCTTACCTCAACATAGCAGCCAAGTGGCCAGGCCACAATTAAAACAGCTGGCACCACGTGACCAGAGAATCCATCCATGGTTGACATGGAGCCTGGAGGACCTGGGACCAAAGCAGAGGCAAGATGTGTCCAGGCACTGGAAACAGAGTCAGATGCTCTCCCCACTTCTGGAAAAAGCCTAGCACTTCCCCTGATGGCTGGCATGCCAGGAGAAGTAGTGCAGATGGCCTGCTATGGACACAGCTGGAGACAAGCCAGACACAGTCCTGACAGCCGTCTGGAGACTGCCTACACTTCCTGGGACTGAAAGGCCCAGGTAAAGCTAGAAGGGCTCCTTCACCCACAGAGCCAGAAAGATTGAAGTGGACGCCAGCCCACCCAACCCAGCTGACAACTGGCTCAGCACAGATGGAAGAAAGCCTAGGAACTTGCAGGTCAGGTGGGGCTGGGAGAGGGTGGCCCAGGGAGCCCCGTGGGCACCAGATGGGGGGAACCCTAGAGGGAAGCCCCATGGACCTGATGCACCCCACTAGTGTGGTCATGAGCCAAGAGTGCACCAACAGGGTCCTGGCGGAGTGGCAGGTCCCATACAAGCGCAATATGGAGTACCCCAGGGTGATGGCATACCTGGCCCAGAAGATGGATGGGAAGAACCTGTAGCAGGAAGCTGTCTTGCCAGGAAGACAATTGAGCCCAAAGTGGGGAAGAATGATGGGTGCATTGGGCACTCAATCCCCACGCTCAGAATTGAGCTTCTCAGCACTGTGGGACTCTCTAGAACACTACTGGCAACGGTTTTGGCCCAAAAAGTGCACGAAAAATTGGTGAAACTAGCCACTAGGTCAGCTGTGAAAGGATACCAGGGCCAGGTGGCTTAAGCTAGAGAATAGGCAAGCCTCGGAGCTGTTTGAGGTGATAGTCCTCGAGCAGTTCATCTTGGACCTGGAAATGCAAGCCCAGAAATGGGTGCAACATCAGCCCCAGGTTCTTGATGAGTGTTATCATGTCCGCAGGGTATCGTCTGTTCCCCTGGTTGTCACCTGCCATGACTTTGATCTTATTAACAAAAAGGGAGGAAAGAGATGACACATCAGTCAGTACCCTCGGAATGACAATACTGGATCTATTACAGAATTTAGGGTGTTTTTATTCTTTCTTTTCTTTCTTTTATAGACCAGATGGGAGGCAGCAGCTTATCCAGGCTGTCCCCAGGGGATCACCCCTGTGCTCAGAAGAGGATCCCTGGTGGCGCACTCTCTCAGGTAAGTGCCAGCTGGTGTTTCTCAGGCTAATGGCTGTGCCTGTAATCAGCACACCAGGGTGGCTTCTGCTCTGTGCCAGCTGCCCCTATGGAGGGTGTTCCCATCTGCCTTTCTCCTGTACGGGTCACTCACGGTAACCCCCTGCAGTCCCAGTCCTTTTCCCATTCCAAATAATAAGGGGAAAAAAAGATTAAAGGTTTCTCTCTGCCCGTGTCTCAGCTTCCCACCACCAATTAACTCATTAAAGGCTTGTTACAGGCACCACCCAGTCTCTTTTGCCACACTCTGTGCCAGTGTGATTCCGAGATCCTTCCTGCCATTACAGTCACAGAAATCAGACCCAGCTCCCCTCTCCCTTCCAGTTGTGGGGTGATGGGCTGTATCCCTTCTGGGGTCTAGCCTTGTGACCCCTTTTGCTTTAGCGTTACTCAGCTGCGTTCTACTGCAGAACCGTGGCTCACCTCTGCTCAGCAGCTCAGCTTTTCCAGACTCACTGCAATTCCTGTAGGGTCCTGGTAAGTAGTGTGGGGGGTGCCGGCCCCAGGTTCTGGGGTCCCTCGGTCAATGCTTGCCTCGTGTCATGGATCCCTTCACTGGATCCTCTCTCTCGGGAGTTTTCAGCAGCTACTCTCCTCTCTGTGGTGCCTGAAGTCATCTTTCCCAGGGATTCACCCTCTTTATATCTCCCAATGCTGAGCTCCATTGGCTCTCCATGGGCGTGGGGCATCTCCCCATCCTACCCCCACTGGAGCATTATTACTGTCAGCTGTGGGAATTTCTTCAAGTAACAGGGTTCCAGTCAGAGACCCTGTTACAATGAGGCTCTATGGATTGCCAAGGCCTATGTCCAAGTGGTGGAAGAACCTGTCTATCACTGAGGGCTGTGGATGGAGTGCAGAAACAAAGGGGCACCAACAGGCACTGCCCAGCCAGGGTGGGCTGTGGGACAGAGCAGTGAGTGGCTCATTTGGGGGGCTAGAGATGTGGACATGAGGGAAGGGCAGCTCCCATTGCTGCATAAACTCCCAGGCAAGCATGGGGGGGGCATGTGCCCCTGGATCTGTGTGTGGAGTTAGGGCAGGCTGCTGCTGTGTGCCTTGCCCCAGGCATGAAACTTCCTTGCCACAGTACTGAGTAAATAGACATGCATGTTTTAATAATCCTTGGGAAAACATGCCTTTCAGAAAATTGTCAGAGTTGGATTTTTCACAAGAGTTCATTCTGGGCCAAATTTTACCTCCTTGATGGTTAATACCCTTACTTTCATTTTAGCAGTGACAGAATCAGGGCAACACTATTTGATTTTGAAATTCTAACCCAAATTTCACCATGTAGCATGGTGCACCCCTGCAGTTTTCATCCCCCTGTGCTGTAACACTTACATGTGACATGAGTTTTGCTTTCAAGAATTTGGGGTGCAGTTTTCCCCAAACCCCTGCAATGATCTTCTTCAAACTTGGTAAGCTTCATGCTCTCAGCAGAGGCTACCATCCCTGCAACTTTAATCCAAATCATAAAAACACAACAAGGTTATAGGTATTTCATTGATTTCCCTTTATACCCTATGGCTGGGTCTCTGAGGTGGCTCTGAAATTTCGGAGCCACTTCAGCCAGATCAAACTGGGAACCTGGTCCGGAGCTCTGGATTGGATCCCTGGCATCTGAAGTGGCAAGATCCAAAGCCAGATCAAATAGCTGCCTACTCACAAGGCCTATCATTTACTGCTTCTGTAAAAGATAATTTGTATTCCTAATAATCTTGTGTATCTTTACCAAGTTAGTAACACAAACAACTAAAATGTCAGGTAAAACTGAGGTGTATTTTGAGAAATGGATAACACTCCCCTCACCACCAAAAAAAAATTACATCTATTCAAACCAAATAGCCTAAATCTTTTTCTTTTTTTTTGAGTTTGAAATATTGCAACTGGTCACTTTTTGGACTTGGATCTAATTATGTGTATGCCCCTTTGCAATCTCTATGACTGCTATGCGGTTTCAGTAGGATTGGTGTAAAGAGTATGGAATATGACCGTAATAACACATTGAAACTGCAAGAACAACATAGCTCATGAGATAGTAAAATACTAGTATTACATATTTGTTTCAATGTCACTGAAATCAATAGTCTTCTACAGTTACTTCTTAGCAGCCAGTGAGGCTTTCTATCAGCTGTTCCAGAATTAAGGCAAGAATTCATAGTGAAGAAATCATAGATAATCCATGAAATATTTCACTTAGACAGAAAGGGGAAAAGTCAATGAGGCCATCCTTTTAAAAACTGGTATACTTTAGCTAGGTAATATCCCCCAACTTTTGTCTTGTTATTTACCAGTATGATTGGTTTGCCCTTACTCATATGATATATGAGATGGCTCAAGTGTACGAAGGTTTTATGGATAAGGTCTCATTGCCTCATCTTCTTTCAAGATACACCATCCCATTCACAAACAAAAAATAAAATAAAAAGTGAAACAAAAACAAATGTGTGTTGAAACTTAGCAGTAGGGCTGCGCAAAGCTTTGGGGGCTGATTTGATTTGGAAGAGATTTGGTGGCTGAATCTCCAAATCTGAATAGAATCAGGGGACCAGTAAAAAGGTACAAATCAATTTGAAGCTCTCTGGATCTTTGAAAAAGATTCAGAGAGCTCTGATGATTTGGACAGTCTCTGCACACTGCAGCAGGAAGCTAGAGCTGGACTCTGAGCTGGTAAGTAGGGGCTGGGGGAGGGGGGAGGGAACCATGGGGGGATCCTCATCAGGCCTCATCCCCTGCCTGCTCCCTCAGCCTCCCTGACCCCCTCCTACTCCCCCAGCCCCACCATGGTGGCCCCACCCATCCCAGCTCTGGCCCTTTAAGGAAAAAAAACAAACAAAAAAAACCCCTGGGACTCACCAGCTCCTGCTGCAGCCTTGGAGCTTCAGGGAGATCATGGAAGAGCCCCCCACATAGCACAAGGCAGTGGGGGAAAGCAGGGATCAACCCCCACTGGGCAGAAACCAGTGAATCTAGGGGTTTTAGGGGGGTTTTTTTCCTTAAAGGGCCAGAGCTGGGCCAGGTGGGGCAGCCATGGGGAGGGGGCCTGGGACATCAGAGTGGGGGCTGTGGGGCTCACGGCTGAGCCCCCATGCAGTGTGGGGTAGTAGGGGGCAGCAGGGATCAGCCCCCACCTGGCAGCACCCAGTGAGTCCAGGGGACCAGGGGAGTTCCAGCTAGGTGCAGGGAGCTGGGGCAGGTAGGGCAGCCATTGCTGAGGCTAGTAGAGTGGGCAGGAGATTGGCCTGGGTGAGTCAGAGATTCAGAGATTCAGAAACAGCCAAATCTCTAAATCAGATTCAACTGAATCAATTTGGGACGGTGATTCAAATCACCAAATCGAATCACTCTCCCCCAAATCAGAAGAATCTAAATCCAAAGTGAATACTAGCCACTTTGCACATGCCTACTTAGCAGTGAAGAGGAAATATTAAGTCATTAAGCAAAAAGTTTATTGTTGGGATCCCTGTTCTTCCATATATATATACCCCTTATAGCATGGGGTGAACATTGCTAATGGATTACTTGTGGCTATGAGCATACTACATGGTGAAATTATAAATAAGTAGGGTATGAATTCAAAACAGAGTTAAGCCACTGTAGCTCCCTATTTGGATGCACTTATTTTGGTATAAATGTGCTTTCTTTTCATTTACCTTGTGCTTTCTAAGTGGTTTAACCAAAGCTAAAAACCCTGACATGGGTGGGAGATATACTAATATAACCCTACTCCTATAACTGTAACAGCATAATTACATGAATACAATTTTAAAAACTTCCTAAGCAGACCAGCCTGAAGTACCTCTGTATATACCCCATAACTAGATCTATGATATATTTACCATAGAGACAGCAGCCTTCAGAGCTATGGCAAGAACCAACAGGGTGGAGATGTTTTAGATAGTCAAAGAATAATACCTGGGACCAGTTGTTTTTTTTTATATGTCTGATTATTCTTAGCAAGAGATCTCCTCTAGTACTGTAATCAGCCTTCTTCTCCCTTGCTGTGTCCCCTTCCCCCCACACCCAACAATTAATAGAAGGCACTAGTGGTAATATTCAGTGCCTACTATTTGAACACAAGCAATTGAAAAAATGCAAATTGCAAGGGACTAAAAGACACAGGGGACAATGAAAAAAACAATTGAAAGATTGTAACAAAGAGGGAGGAACTCCAGGAGAACTCTGACATGAAAACCAAAGCCCTCTTCTTATCACCAAACTGTTCAGTTCATCAAGGTATTGATAAACTCCAATGGGAAAATGAAAGAGAAGGTGATCTGACAGCAGAGTCTAAATATGCCCTCTTGGGGAAGAAAGGAAAAATAGGCATATTTGCTTAAACATAGGCCCATCCGTTTCCTTCACAGTTGTTATCAAATGTAAACATCTCACAACACACAGAGAAACTCTGCACAGCTAAGCTTTATGTTACACTGGGTGTTTTTAGATGTGCCGCGGGGATGGGGGAAGGGAGCACTTTATTTACAGTCCAAGAACCACTCTAATTAAAGCGCCCACAGCATTTTGTGTACCAACTCAAAATAGCAGTGGAGGCACTTTAACTAAAGCTCATCAAACGAGCTTTAGTCAAAGTGCCCCTGCCACCATTTTGAAATGTGGCAATGCTAGTACACAGAACATTGTTGGTGCTTCAATTAGAGTGGCTCTTGGAATGTAAATAAAGTGCCCCTTTTCCCCGTCCCTGGGGCACATCTAAAAACACCCACTGTAACATAAAGCTTAGCTGTGCAGAGTTTCCCTGTGTATTGTGAGGTGTTTACATTTGATAACAACTGTGAAGGGAAGGGATGGACATGGGCAAGGCATGGAAGCAGACTCAATAAATCAAGTAATTACAGCACATCAGAGCAGCCTCTCTGCATGTGTACAGGCACCCATAGTGGGTTTGCAACCAGTGAAAAGAAAGAGATAAGCAATATACAAGCAACAGTCACATCACCCCTATAAGGGATAAAAATAGCCTGAGGGTGAAATTGCACGTTACACTTAGACTATACTAAATCTGTGGAATCTTAAATGTTATCTGTATTAAAGTTAGAATATGCTATGAGTGGTCGCATATTAAGGGTTAATACCATTTCTTGCCTGCCTAGCTTTGACTTGCCACAAGAGGGATGGTGAGCAATTGCATGGCTAGAGGCCAGGACACTTGAGCTCTGGCTGGGGAGGAGGCTGGGAGTGGTGCATCCTGGCATGCTGGAGGACCGAAAACTGCTCATTTTTATCTCTGTAAAGCAATTAAAATTACCCTAACTTGAGCAAGGTAGCATGGCTCAGAGTTAACCCTCATCTGAAGTGGCATAGCTCTGACACTCTCAGGGACCCCTATATGTACAGTTAAAGGTGTGATAGATGCAGGATCCACACAATCACACTTTCTGCCATGCCACACATGCATGGCAGGAGGTGTGACTGTGGGAGCCAGGAACAGATCCTTTCATACCTTAATGCTGATATAGGGGAGCCTAGAATCACCATCCCAGGCTCCCCCATACCAGCAAATAGCAAGCTCCCACAGCTATGAGTGCCACAAAGTATCAGTTTTATATACCATTATATGGTCTTTTTTGGCATGGAGCCCAGGTGGTCTTCATAGATTTCATAGACATTAGGGGCTGGAAGGGAACTCATGAAATCATCGAGTCTAGCCCCACCCCCCCTTCATAGGCAGGAAGTCAGCTGGGATCATGTGATCCCAGCAAGAAAATATCCAGATGTTTTTTGAAAGAGTCCAAAGTAGGTGCTTGCACCACCTCTGGGGGAAGTCTGTTCCAGACCCTGGACACATGCACTGTAAAGAACTTTTTTCTGGTGTGTAGTCAGCCTTCCTGGAGTTTATGGCCATTGACCTTGTTATCCGCTGGGAAGCTCTGGTGAATAGCTGTTCTCCCAGGTCCTGATGTACCCCTCTTATATAAATGTAGGCTGCTACCAAGTCCCCCCTAAGCCTTCTCCTTTCCAGACTGAAGAGCCCCAGATCCCTCAGCTTCTCCTCATATGACCTGGCCTCTAGACCTTGGATCATACAAGTGGCTCTCCTGTGGACTCTCTCAAGTTTTCCCACATCCCTCCTGAAGTAGGGGGCCCAAAACTGGACACAGTACCCCAGCTGTGGCCTCATCAAGGCCGAGTAATGTGGAAGGATGATATCCCTGGTTTTGCTTGAGATGTGTTTGTAGAAGCACACTAGAGTTTGTTGCTTTGCCAGTTTGTGTTTGCAAAAGTCAGCCTTCCCAAAGTTAATGATTTCTGTTTCACTGAGGGATTTGCCTGCTCTTTAGTGAACTCATAAGCTGATCAAATCATGGCCGCTGTCACCAAGCTTCCCCTTGATATTCATATCACCCGCCAGGTCCTCCACTTTGGCCAGGACCAGATCAAGTAATGCCTCTCCCCTAGTCGGCCCATATACCTCCTGCATTAGATAGGAATTATCAATGCAAGCAAGAAAGCAGCATTACCTGTCAGATTTGGTTGTGTGCTCATCCCAAGAGATGTCAGGGAAGTTGAAATCCCCCCATGATGATCATGCATCAGGAGTGTGGGGCCATTACCAGTTCCCTATTGACTTCCCAATCAAGTTCATCCTCTTGGTATGAAGGTCTATAGTAGGCTCCTACAAGTATGTCAGCCACCCCATGTTCTCCCCATATTTAGACCCAAAGGGTCTCTTTCCTGGTTGGAAAACTCAATTTGCAGGGAAGTGAACTGATCCTTGACATAGAGAGCAACACTCCTACTCCTCTTCCCAAGATGGTCTCTCCTATACAAGGTATAACCCTCCATAGCAACAAACCAATTATAGGTAGAGTCCCCCCAGGTCTCTGTAATTCCTACAAGGTCATAGCTATTTTCATGTAAGAGAAGGCCCAGTGCAATGATGCTTCTTTGCTTCTTTCTCAAGCTCCTGGCGTTCAAGTATAGGCAGTTGAGTCTGCCATGAGAAGCCCCCTGCTCCCCAATGGGGTGAGGAAAGACATTTATTTGGGCTGTCATCAGAGTGGGTTCCCTTGCTGACATGACCTGGGCTAGAACTGTTAACAGACCACCTGTGATGTCTTTAGTGGGCATGATGGGTAAAGTACCATCCTCTCTTACTAGGTCCCCCCCTCAACTCTCCTGCCATGACTTGATGTTATTGGGTGAAAGGAGGGATTCAGTGGTGTTCTTCTTCTCGGAGGGGGACCCAGTGACGGAGGTACTTATAGTTGCTCTGCAATGTTCCTCGGGGCTCCACCTCCCCTACACCCCGTCCACTCACCAACTGCTTGGGTGTTGCCAGTGTAAATCGGCCATGCCCCTATAAGCCCCTTTGCTAAGGGGTCGGCCATCGACTTTGGCTCCAGTAGGTCCTTCCCCCGCTTTTTTTTTCTTTTTGCCTGGGTGTTAAGGCAGCTGGAGTCCCCACTCCCTGGTGCCAGAGGGTTGGACTCCAGATGTCAGGTGTGCCTCTCTTTCCCCAGAGGGGGCAATGCCTTTTATCCCTTTGAAATTGTAGGTAGGTGAGGGTGGGAACAGATCCTCCCCAGCCTAAAGCATGGACACTATTTTCCCCTGTTCTGGACGCAGGCTCCGTGCCTGCAACAATGCTCCTGCCAGCAGCAGGAGTCACTCTGAGCCTGGAGTGCTCCCCACTGGCTCTCTTTCTACCTTTCCCCCCTGCTGGCTTCCAGTGGTGTTTTTAAATCTTCCTGTGGCAGAGTCTCCCCCTGGGAGCAGCTGTTTGAAGAGCCAGCAAAATGCCAGCTCGCACGGCCGCAGTAGTGGTTCCTGCTCTGGCTGCGTGCCTGAAGGTGAGTTTTCCTGGGCATGTGGGGGGTCTGTCTATCCCATGCTGGGGCTCTCAGGGTTCTCCCCAGCCCCTGCAGAGCTTGTGGGGGCTTCTCGCCTCCAGAGACGTCCCCCCCTTAAGCTGCCTTGTGGCATCTGGACTTCTTGTATGGCCTCCCAAATGGCCTGATGTTCCTCTTCATGTGCTTGATGTACCTCCTTGGTGGGCTCCTCCAGGCTGAAACTTCTAGAAAGTAAATCCACCATGAGATTATCCTTACTGGGGCAGTGCATTACCTTGACATTGAATGGTTGAAGAGCCAGTGCCCAGGGAGTAATGAGGGTATTTTTGCTTTGCTTTTTTGGTTTGCCACTGCAGAGGGGCGTGGTCCATCACTACCAGGAATTCCTGGCCCATCCAGTGATATTTAAAATATTATATCACCCAGAGTATAGCTAGGCACACTCTCTATTGTGGCATGTCTGGTTTCGGCTTGGCTGAGTTTTTAGCTTATGAAGGTGATTGGACGCTCATCTTTCCCCCATCTTTGCAGTAGCATGGCCCCTAGACCATTGCCAGGTGCATCAGTCTGCAAAACAAAAGAGGTATAGAAGTCAGGAGTATGTACCACTATGTCACAACACATAGCCTCCTTCAGACCCTTGAAGCTTCCTTTCATCTCAGACATCCACTTTAGTGTTCCTGATGACCTCCCTTTTTAAGTGCATCTATGAGGGGTGTAGCAAGTTCCACAAAGTGCAGGATGAACCCCTGATAATAGCTGATAAGCCCCAAGAAGGAATGGAGTTGCCTACAGTTGCATGGTTCTTGAAACCATTGTATTGACTCCACCTTGTCTGCCAGGAGTCAGATGGTTCCTTGTCCTACACAAAACCCCAAATACTTAGTTTCTGTCCCTGCCAGTTTACCTTTTTTTGGATTGGCGGTCAACCCAGTTGTTTGAAGTTCTCTCAAAACCACTCTCAGGGCCTCAAGATGGGGCCAATCTGAGGTGAAGATGCTTATGTCATTGATATAAGCCACCGCATATGCCGTGTGTGGTGCCAACAGGGTGTCCATTACCCTCTGAAAGGTGGCTGCCCCTCCATTCAGATCAAAAGGCATTTGTAGGGATTCAAAAAGGCCCCAAGGGGTTCTGAAAGTGGTTTTGGCACAGTCCATGGCTCACATCAGGATTTGCCAGTACCCCTTGGCTACGTTGATGGTTGATATGTATCTGGCTTTCCCAATTCTCTCAATGAGGTGGGTGATATGAGGCATGGGGAATGCACTGAAGATCACTAATGCATTTCACTTTTGAAAGTCAATGCACAATTGGAGTGATCCATCAGGTTTAGCGACTGGTAGAACTGGACTGCACCATGGGCTTCAAGACGGCTGGATAATTTCCTGCTTCCACATTTTTTCAATCTCTTGTTGTACTTCCTTTTGCCAATGTTGGGGTGTAGGCCTCCATCTCTCCCTGACTAGTGCACTGGGCAGTGTCCTGATCTCATGTTTGATCCCCCGTACTTGCCCTAGGGGTTTCTTGGAACATGTCCTGGAAGGCTTCTATCACCTCCTCCATTCCTGTTGTTGATCAGGTTCCAAATCTTTCCCCAGTTGCACTTGCTCCTCCAGTGTGGATCCCCCTAACTGTAGGCGGGGGGGGGGGTCCCAGCTCCTCTACTGTCTCCTCTTTTTGCGCCAGGCAACCTTGTGGGGCCTTCCATTCCTTGAGGAGGTTTACATGGTAAATTTGACACTTGAAATGGTGTCTGGTCTTGAGCACTTCATAATCTGCCAGTCCTACTTGGAGGATCACCTTAAATGGGCCTTGCCACATCATGGGATGTTTACTTGCTGATGCTGGAAGTGAGACTAAGACCATGTCCCCTGGTTGGAATGTTCTGGGTTTAGTTCTTCTAGTATACTGAGTGACTCGCAGGTTCTGTCAGCAGTCCGCTGGGCCTTGTTGATCTGGTCTTGTAGCTCCTGCCGGTATCTTTCAGCTACTATTCCAGGCCCCACTGGATGCTCCCATTCCTCCTGGGTGATCTGTAACAGACCCCTGGGACGGTGCCCATAAACTAGCTGGAAGGGTGAGAACTGTGTTGACTCTTGGGTGCATCTCTTAGGGCAGACAGTAGTGGGGTCAATATGGTATCCTATCTACGGGGGTCCTCCTGAGCACACCACCTAAGCATCCTTTGTATGGTCCCATTTAGCCTTTTGACTAAGCTGTTCATCTGCGGGTCATAAATCAAGTGGAGTGTTTTCAAGTGGATAATGCTGAGAGTGTTACAGAGTCTTCAGCATGCCTGACATAAAATTTGCCCCCTGGTCAGTGAGTATTTAATGTACAATTCCTACCCTAACAATCCATTTTAGGAGCTCTTCTGCTACGCAAGTAGCCATAATAGACTGGAGTGGAACTGCATCCAGGAACCTCATGGCGTAATCTACTAGGACTAACATATATTGCTATCATTCCTGAGACTTCGGTGGGGGACCCACAATGTCGAGCACTACTACGCGGGAGAACAGTGTCTCAATTATAGGCATGGGTTGCAAGGGTGCCCTCTGCGGTCTCCATTCCTGGGCTTTCTGGCACTCGGGGCAGGCTGCTTCCCATCTCTCTATGTCTTCCTGCAGGCGTAGCCAAAAGAAGTCCTGGACTAGTCTTGCTCAGGTTTTAGTACACCCTAAATGACCACCTAGTGGGGTGTCGTGTGCCAATTTCCAAATTAGGCAGCAAAACAAGGACAGAACCACTAGCTGCCACCTTTCTGCCATCCCCTCCTAATCCTTCTGGACCCAGTATAGTAGCCCCCCATTACCTCAAAGCTGGAGTGGCTGCTGGACATCCCCTCTCCTTAGTCCTCTGTCCCTAGTCATTGGAGTTCTGGGTCTTCCCGTTGAGCCTGTCGAAACTGAGCAGCGCTGGCCACCTGCTCCATATCAATGCAGTCCCAGACAGCCTCCTTCTGTGGGTGAGAAGTTTCCCTGGCCCAGCCTTCCCCTCTTCTGAGTCATCTCCTCTCCTCTTCAGGCACTCACACATGCTCAAGCACTGTGTAAAACAGTCCCCATTCTCATCCCAAAATCATCTTGTAGGTGAGCACTGGAGCCAAGCTGTCCCGTAGTTTGCCTCTGAAATCCATTACCTTTAAGGGGAGGTAGCAGTGCCTAAAGCACATCTCACCACCCAGGATGCAAGTCATTACCAATGGTCCAGCTTTATTATTCGAGTTTGCAAGGCCAGGTCTGTATGGAGGAGGGACTGTGAGCATCCCGTGTCCAGGATCACCCTAACTGCCCGATCCCTGATCCAGACTGTCACAACCGGGCAGTCCCAGCCTCCCTCATATGTGATAGAACCAAAGTTGCAGCCCATGAGCTCACCTTGATCCCCCTCCTTTGCCCTCTCTTGGGAGGGGGGTGGAGCTAGCCAAACCAAAACTCAGTTTGCTAAAGCCCAGTCCACATTCCCTTGAGATATGCCCAGCTCAACCGCAGCAGTAGCAGATGACACCCCTCAACATGCCCTTCTGCGAACCTATTCACCTTTCTTCTTCTCTGCCTGTACCCCTTATTGGCCCCTGACCTCACTCGTTCTCTGAGCTGGCAAAGGCCTCTGCGAGGTGGAGGGCCTCCTCACTGGACCGGGGTTGCTGCCTCCTTACCCACACCTGGGTGTCCTCCTCCAAGTCCCAGAGGAATTGCTCCAACAGGACCAGGTCTATGACCCTCTCTCGGTCAAACCGGCCTGCAGGAAGCCACTTATTGAGAGCGTGTTTCAGGTATGAATCAGATTGTGAGGCCTCTTAATTTCTCTGGAGTTTTGTTCCCGAAAAGCCTGCCTGTGGCTCTCTGGAGAAATCTCCAGCTGGTACAGGATCACAGCCTTTACTGTGTCATAGTTTTGTGCATCCTCCCTCAACTGGGCCTGATAGGCTGTTGGACTTGGTCTATCACTATAGCACCCAACTTGTGGGCCCACTGGGTGCAATCCAGCCCAGTCTGAAGGGCTGTTGTCTTGAATGCCTTTATGTAGGTCTCTGGATCATCATCCCATGTCATTCGCAACATCTTAAACAGGGCAGCATTACAGTGCATCTGCTCCTTCTGGTGGGCACCCCTGCAGCTGCTGTATCTTCAGCACCTGCTATTGCCTGAATGGCTTGTGCCAGAAGCTCCAAGTGAGCTATTGCTGATCCTGCACGTCTGCTTTGGTCCAGGTCAGGATCCCTGGTCCACTAATGCAGAAGCTGCTGTTCCTGGCCAATGCACCACTGTAATGTTTTTAGTGGGCATGATGGGTACCATACAGTCCTCTCTTACCAGGGTCCCTCCCTTCTCAACTCTACTGCCACGACTTGATTATTGGGTGAAAGGAGGGGTTCAGTGGTGCTCTTCTTCTCAGGGAGGGACCTGGTGATGGAGGTACTTACAGTTGCACCATGATGTTCCTCAGGGCTCCACCTCCCCTTCACCCCATGAACTTGCCAGCCACTTGGGTGTTGCCAGTAGAAAACTGCTGTGCCCCTGTGAGCCCTTTTACCAAGAGGTTGGGTGTCAACTTTGGCTCCAGTAGGTTCTTTTTTCCCCCTTTTATTTTTCTTTTTGCCTGGGTATTAAGGCAGCTGGAGCCCCCAGCCCCTGGTGCCAGAGGGTTGGACTCTAGATGTCAGCTGTGCCTCTCTTTCCCCAGAGAGGAATATGCCTTTTATCCCATTGAAATTGTAGGTAGGTGGGGGTGGGAACAGATTCTCCCCAGCCTAATGCAAGGATGCTATTTTCCCCTGCTCCAGATGCAGGCTCCACCCCTGCAACAACGCTCCTGCCAGCAGCAGGAGTCACTCCAAGCCTGGCTTGCTCCCTGCTGGCTCTCTCTCTCTCCCTCTCCCCCCTGCCAGCTTCTGGCGGGGTTTTTAAATCTTCCTGCAGCAGCATCTCCCACTGCCACCATTGGCCCGGTGGTCCCCTGTCCTGGGAGCAGCTGTTTGAAGAGCCGACGAAATGCCAGCTTGCATGGTCATGGTGCTGGTACCTGCTGTGGCTGAATGCCTGAAGATGAATTTTCCCAGGCATGGCGGGGTCTGTCTATCCTGTGCTGGGGCTCTTGGGGTTTACCCCAGCCCCTGCACAGCCTGTGGGGGCTTCTCGCTGCCACACTGCCCATCCCTCAGCAGTCTTAGTTTAAAGTTCTGTCAAGAAGGTCAGCCATTCTGGGTGAGAAGAGCTTCTTCCCTTTCCAGGTGAGGTGAAGAAGAGCTTCTTCCCTTTCCCAACAGTCCAATCTCTCTAAAGTGGTCAAAGAAGCCAAAACCTGGAGTCTTCTTTTCACCTCACTGATTCACCTTTCCCTCTGGAGCCCATGTCCTATGACTGGGAGGATCAATGAAAAAACTATTTCTGCCCCCAGACCTCTGAGCCCAGCCCCTAGAGCCCTGTAGTCACACATGACCTGGTCTAGACTGCTCTGTCTTAATATAAGAGACCTTGTCATTTTTCTTTGCCATAGAGAAAATGTGGATTTCCTTTGACTATTTAAAAGGTTGGGCTTGCTTTTAGACTGTTTTCTATCCAGGTAAATATTACCTTAGTTAAAAATAAGAAATCAGGGTGGACACAACATTAACAACCAAACCATATTAAAAATAGAAATGGTTGCTGTTGGTTTTGTTTATTACTATCACTGGCAGCAGCTAGAACTGCTATGGTCTGCTCAGCAACAAACAGGGTACCAGTATAACAGAGTATAAATAAGTTCACTGGAGTGAAAAAATCAGCCTTGTCAGAATGTTAAACCTGCTCTAACAAGACCGGATGTAAAGCAAGTACTAATGAAGAAAAGAGTTTGATAGATGGAGAGAAGGAAGTAAAGCAGAAAAATGTAGGAAGGTGTGGAGAGGGGAAAGTTGATAAAGATAATTTAGTAATAGAACGTGCACCCAGAACATGTAGTACAGAACCTAAAGAGGTCCTCATGATGTAACCACCAGTGTAGTTGTAATTCAACACATGCAAACCATCTGGGAAGACCTACTACCATCACTAGCATGGTGAAAATAATTGATTCCATTCATATTTCATGGGTGGGAAAAAGAATTTTTGAATCAACTGTGATTTTAAAATGTACATTTCTTATTTTCTACCAATGAAGTTCACTGCTGTTGAAGAGTTTTGGCTAATCTGTGATTGGTTCTTATAAAAACAAAATATAAATACTTTAGAAATGAGATTAACCAGTGCTGAGCTGTCCAAGTTTACAGAACATGCCCATATGCAATAAAGCAACAGACTAAATAAAATATTCCAAACTTGTATCATACAGTATAAAGCTCATTCAAACTAAGTCAGTCAGATGTTCAGATCTACAGTCAGAAGATATCTATAAGGTAGATGGCAAATTACTATCCTTTTGAACAGAGCTGCATTGCGACCATTCACCTATGATGGGAAATTATTTTTTTAAATTGTTTTAACCCATCTTGACCACTGACTTCAACCGGTATCTCATGAGTCTTCTATAAACGTTATTGTCTCTCTGCACATAAAACCAATTCCAAAGTCCTGATTCAGACTTACACACAATTGTAATTGACTTTAATAAAGGTTCTGTCTAGATAAAGATAACCAGTTTTCATCCTAAAACTTACTCAAGTGTTCCTGGAATCCTGTTATTGTCTGTCTCTTTGCAACTGGCCAACATGCAAAATATAGAAAAGTATGTATGATGACTTCTCATTACTGGAGAGACAGTGAGTGTAAGAGAACATCACAGTAGGAAGAATTCCATAGCATAATGTGTTTATGATCACAGGAAGTTTTTATAGCAAAACAGAAGTAAAAAGATTATGGATCTAAGTGCAATGGGACTATGCTTATCAGGACAGACTAACAAATATAGTCATAATGAGTTATTTTCAAATAATCAGCTCATTTCCACTACTATTGTTGTATTCCTGCATCACAAAGATAGAAAATAAACTAGGTTCTGCAGCTCAACTCCTCACAAACCAAATAGACTATTTAAATGTGCATACAAGATGAGAAAATGATGTTTTCAACTATGAAAACCTGGCAGCATTCAGGATTCTGCTAACTGTTTGCAGAGTTTAATATTTACCAAATGGAAAATAAATAATTACACCAACTTATTTGTGTTTAAATTAGCCAGTAATAATGTATGTTTTGGAGGGATATCATTCAGTGCACATATGTCAAAGATAAGTAACTACTGGTTTATGATCAGACAGAAATAAACAAAGAAACAGAGGCAGAAAAAATCCCATTTTCACCCATATTTTATCAATAAAGAAAAGAAAAGTAAAGTAAAGCAGAAGCTATAGGTTTTTGGAGCCCACGGCTGAAAAAATAAGAATTTTTAAGCCAATGGGTATAGGCAAATGATCAAACTTCAGCAAGTATAAAAGGGCCAGGGCTCACTGCAGACGTAGTGGCACATGGTAAATTAAGGGTGCATCTACATGTACATTAATGTACTTTAATTAATGCACATTAAATTTAGTACCTCCATTGTGTCTCGCCAGAGCGCCGGCATGGCAGAAAAACAAAATGAGGTCAAGAGGTACGTGGCAGGATGCCCTGCTTGTTCCCCCTGCCCCCCCATCCAAAGCCTCTGCCCCCCCAGCCCTACTGTCATGTGCCCCCAGCCCTGCTGCCCCTGGCATCAGCCCTGCTGCTTCTTGCCCCCCACCAAAGCCCCTGCCCCCCAGCCCTGCTGCCCTGTGCCTCCCAGCCAAAGCCCACTGCCCCCCCAGCCCTGCTGCCCCTTGCCCTCCACTCAAAGCTCCTGCCCCCCAGCCTGGGCTCTGGGTACCTCCTGGAGCCTGGGCTGCTCCCAGCAGGGCTTGCAGCATCCCAGCTGCCTGCTAGAAACAGCCAGGTCTCCCGGATGGCAGCAGCTCCCCAGAGCTGGAGCCGACTGTAGCTGGGAGGCTCCAAACAGCTGCGCCAGGCTCCAGGCTCCAGCATTAGCTCCGTGCTGGCAGTGACTGTGTGTGCACCTCAAGGCAAACAGCAGGGCAGTGCAGAAGATATCTAGAAGGTAGATGGCAAATTACTAACCTGCCCAACATAGCTCCAATGTGACCATTCACCTATTCCCAGGGAAAGGGGCCACAGCTAATGGGCAAAAGGGACAGTTGAGTTTGCTGCCTGAGATTCCATCTGCGAAGCTTGGGCCATGGCGTAGGGTGGAAAACAGCCATGGATAGCCCCCCGATATCAGGATATATAATGGGCAGCCTCCCACCTAATTATTACATCAATATTATTACATCAAGGCATGGCAGGAGAGATAGGTAGATGGCTGACTCATAGACAGGGGGCAGGCTGGTGCTTGCACAGGACATGAAAGCTTGCCCCTGTCACAAGCAGCTCCAAGAGCCACTCTAATTAAAGTGCCCATAGAATCTTATGTATTCAGTATCCTGAGCTTCAAAATGGCAGAGCAGTGCTTTAACTAAAGCTTGTTCAATGAGCTTTAATTAAAGTACTCCCACTGCCTTTTTGATGTGTGGGATGCTGAATGCATGAGACATGCAGGCTGCAGGAGTGCACTAATTATCACATTCCAGCCATCTCAATTAATCGAGTCTGTAGCATCCCCACACATCCACAGCTACCCATTGTGAGGTACTTGGAAAATGTGCATTAGCCTGTCTTAATGCACGTTAACTAAAAAACATGTTTTTTAAGTGACAATTAATGTGCATTGGCTTATTTTAATGTGCATTAGCTAAAACATGTTTTAGTGACACTTGAATGCACATTAAAATAAGCTAATGTGCATTAAAGCACGTGTGTAATAGATGCACCCTAATTGCCCTCCTCCAATTACCTCAAGAAAAGTGAAAGAGAAACTGAGACAATTTAGCCCTGTTTCACTTAAGTAGATTGACAGTTATAGTGCTTTGGCTACTCCATTGTAAATTCATGCTTCCTGCTTACTTTTTGCAATTTGATTTTGCCTGTCCATAGTCACAGGCTTTATTCTGATTGGATACCAGTGTTTATAACAATGATATAACTCTATTTTCTTCAGTGGAATAGTTTGATTTGCATAAGTGAGACAACAGACTTATGCCCACTGAGCTTGGTTCTCTTCTCTTCCATGCTGGCTTAATGCTGCTGTAATTCCCTTGTCTTCTTGATTTATCTCAGTCAAAGCAAGATGGGAATCTAGTCCACTTTCTAGAAAGCTGAAACAGATGGGTATACAAATGTCTTAACTCACCACCCACTCAGCCTGTATTATCAACTCAGTAATTATGATCTATCTCATCAGCAGTTAACACTGCTAATATATCCTAAAGAAGAAAAAAATCAAGCTTTCTTATGGGAAATTAAATAAAAGGAGACAAAAACAACCCCAAGAAAAGAAATGAACTCTGCATTCTGTTCTGTTCTTTCTTTAATGTTCAATGTTTTGTTCATGTAACAATAATGTAATATAAAGTATCAGACAAATTATTGAGACTCATTAAAACTGTTAGAGTTATTTTAATCTTAGGAGATTTTTGAGCACTTAAGCGAAATCAGGGTCCCTCAATGGACAAGCAACAAAGTATCACAGTCAGGCATTCTCATGGTGCTTCCTGCATAAGCAGGAGTGGTTGCTGTACATAAAGCTAACAGCTTTGGAAACAAACATCATGTTTAAATCCTACAATGAACTAACTCTGCACCTCCTTCTTGTGCAGCTAAGTATAGTATAGGGGGACAAACTACACAGGCCCCTTCATCTGCAGCTGTAATGTAATCAAACCAAATCAGAAGGACAAAGAAAACTAGCATTTTTTTTTTAGCTCTAGTCCCCACACAACATAAATGTTCACACAGATTTTTTAAACAAAGGCAGATAAAGAAAGCTAAAAGATGCCTTAGGGAAAACAAGTTTTACTTTGTGGTGACATCCTTTCTTTCTATACTGGGTATTTTAGCAGAATCTTACCATATCTAGCATTTTCATCTGCAAACTCCACACACCTTTACAAAGGAGAGCCAGAAATATTATTTCCAGTACAGATGGGGACATGGGGGTACAGAAAAACATGACTTGCCCAGGGTTATGCAGTATTCCTGGGTCAAAACTGGAAATAGAACCAGAACCAGGTCTTCTAAAATAATGGCCAGTCCCTCCACACCAGGTTATACTTTGCTGAATATTAAGAACTGGTGAACTTTGTGTCTGGACATACAGGAATAAGTAGGCAACATGTGCTCTATTCATACCATCAAACAAATAGTCTGGGGAAGAACAGAAAATGTACAGAGCCCTGATACCACACCCTAACACAATGTAGTACATGGGATAGAAGGAAAGTACAGTCAACAGCTATTAATAACAGTTGTTAGCATATTATTATAATACCATAGCTCACAGCAAATGTCATGCTACTCTGCTTCTGGACTAGCCCTAAATGAGGACTTGATCCTGTTATCACTGTATTAATGAATGAACCCTATCAAACTCAATGGGAGCAGGATTCAGCCCTCAATTAGAATTGATAAGAAGTATCAATATTTTACTTTTCTTCTTCAGAAACAATTACACCATCCTTTTTAATTTGCCTCCTTTTTTTCATGTCAATATAAAAAGGAGCTGTAATGGCCAGAGAAAATACAAGTGATTATTGCCTATGTTAAGCAAACCAGAAACATATTGCTGACCTCTTATGAAAACAGCAAAATGTCAGATTAAATGCATTAAATCATAATCAGTTTCCAATGTACCTGGACTCTACAAAACAACCACAGAAAAATCCATCAAATTGGTTTACTCTTCATTCCAATGTATTAAGGCTGAGAGGGGATCTGGTGACCATCTATAAACTGGCCAAGGGAGACCAGCAAGCAATGGGAGAGTCCCTGTTCCCCTGAACACTACTGGGAGTAACAAGGAATAATGGCCATAAGTTAATGAAGAGTAGATTCAGGCTAGATATCAGGAGACACTACTTCACAGTCAGGGTGGCTAGGATCTGGAGCTAACTTCCAAGGGAAGTGGTGCTCGCTCCTACCCTGGCGAGGTCTTTAAAAGGAGGCTAGATAGACACTTTGCTGGGGTCGTTTGACCCCAGCATTCTTTCCTGCCCATGGCAGGGGGTCGGACTTGACAATCTGCTCAGGTGCCTTCCAACCCTACCAACTATAAAACTATGAAGAGAAGGAGGACATCTAGGTCCCAATTCAATGGGCACATTTACACAAGATGCTGACTGTGCAGTAGCCCGATACTACTGCACAGTAGTACTGCATTGCAAAAACTGTGACTTGATGCTACTGTGCAGTAATACTAAGCTACTGCAAAGCAGTGTCACAAAAAAGATGTTCGCTCGCACTACTGTGCAGTAACTCAGGTTAGTGTGCATTTATTTAGTACTTGTTTATAGAAATACTAAATAAATGCATAGTAACCACTGCACAGTAGCATCTTATGTAGGTGCAGTCAATAAGGTAGAAAAAAATATGCCTTTCTTTAAGCAAAATATTTGCATTTAGTTCTAAGACTATCCAGATGCTCAAAATTAGGTGCATATATAAATACCGTCTTTCCCAGGTCTCTTCCCAGTTCAGATATCACTTAGGCAAGCATAAGATGCAGATAATTCCACTGACATCAATAGTATCAGAATGGTTTAAAACAGAGAGCAGAATCGGCAGCTTCTTTCACCCCTGCTGCTCCATCATGTACTTGGAAGCACTTATTTTAATCCAAGCATAACTATCATCAGCATAGTTTTTCTAGGTAAACACTAATGCTCCTTAGGGACTCATGCATTAATAATGTTTAACTAGCATCTTTAACACACCCCCATTTTACTGGCTGGCAGTCCCACGGCAATCAATGGTACTATGTGCTAGAAGTTAAGCATATTCATAAGTGCTTAGTCCTGTCTTTTATTCAAGTCAGCCCTACAGACTTAAGTGGCTATGGCAAGTCTTTCTAACATAAGAATTACCATACAACAAAATTCATTACTTTATTTTTTCATGTTAATTTTATTAGAATCATTATCATCATGGGACTACATTAGTTTTTTTTTTGTTTATTAACCTAAAGAATTTAGAAAATTTCTTGGCTTCTGGAAACATGTAACCAACCAGGCAGTCAGGAAGGCCAACCATACCTTGTCATGCATCCACAAATGCATCTCGAACAGGTCCAAAGAGGTGATCCTCCCCCTCTATGCAGCACTGGTCAGGCCGCAGTTGGAGTACTGCATCCAGTTCTGGGCACCACACTTCAAGAGGGATGTGGACAGCATCAAGAGGGTCCAGAGGAGGGCCACTCACATGATCAGGGGACAGCAGGGCAGGCCCTATGAGGAGAGGCTACGGGACCTGAACCTGTTCAGCCTCCAAAAGAGAAGGCGGAGGGGAGATCTTGTGGCCTGTTATAAACTAGTCAGGGGGGATCAGCAGGCATTGAGGGAGTCACTATTCCCCCGTGCACTGCCAGGATTGACCAGGAATAACGGTTACAAGCTGGCAGAGGGCAGGTTTAGGCTAGATATCAGGAAGCGCTACTTCACGGTCAGGGCGGCTAGGATCTGGAACCAACTTCCAAGAGAAGTGGTGCAGGCTCCTACCCCAGGGTTTTTAAGAGGAGATTGAATGAACATCTTGCTGGAGTCGTTTGACCCTAGTATTATTTCCTGCCATGGCAGGGAGTCGGACCAGATGATCTACTCAGGTCCCTTCCGACCCTGGAAACGACGAAACAATTAAATGAGAAAATAATAATGAACGTTATGACATCATTGAAGAAGATTGAAAGGAAGCTTGGTGACAGTGATCATCACTTTCTCTTTCCATTGCAAAGCTGGCAAATAAGTCAGCAATGCAGAAATCCTTGATTTTAGGAAAACTGACTTTCACAAGCTCAAGAGGTTGGTTGTTGAGGCCCTGAGAGACCATAATCTGACAGGGAGGGGAGTCCATGATGGGTGGTTGCTCCTTAAGGATGTGATCCTAAAAGAACAAGGGAAGTCCATTCTGGCCCATAGGAAAGGTAGCAAAAGGGCTGAGAGACCCCCTTGGCTCAATAGGGAACTCATGGACCTCCTGAGCCTGAAAGAGAAGCTTATAAGGGATGGAAGTCAGGAGCTACCACTAAGGAGGATTATGCTGCACTGGCCTACACCTGTAGGGAGAAGAGCAGAAAAGCCAAGGCTGAAACTGAACTCAAACGGGCTAAGGGAATCAAGGAAAATAAAGAGACCTTCTTCAGATACATGAAAAGTCAGAAAAAAAACAAGAGAAACATCAGACCCTTGCTGAATCAAGTGGGGCAAATGACAACTGACACCCAGCAAAAATCTAATTTGCTCAATAATTACTTTATGTCAGTTTTCCACCAGCCCAAGGTAATCACACTGCCTGACAGGATGCAGGACTACCAGGGTAAGGGTGATCATACACCTACAATTGGCAAAGATCTTGTGAGGGAACAGCTTGGGAGGCTGAACATCCATGAGTCATCTGGCACAGATGGAATGCACCCGAGTGCTAAAAGAGTTGGCTGACATCATAGCACAACCAATGGTAAGGATATTTGAGAATCTGTGGCACTCGGGAGAGGTTCCAGAAGATTGGAACAGGGGCAATGTGGCACTTATCTTTGAGAAAAGAAGGAAAAAAGATCCTGGGAGCTACAGGCCAGTCAGTTTGACTTCAAAAAAATCATCAAAGAATTCATCAATAACAGGGCTAATGGAAGGCAACATTCTGAGAGCTAGCCAACATGGCTTCATTGCAGGTAGGTCTTGCCTGACCAACCTCCTTTCCTTTTATGACCAAGAGACATATAACTTGGACAACGGAGAAGTTGTTGATGTCATATATTCAGATTTCTAAAAAGCCTTTGACTTAGACTCCCATGGTGTCCTCATGGTAAAATTGGGGAACTAAGGCCTCAACAACCTTACAGTCTGGTGGATAGAGAACTGGCTCTGTTGGTTGGACCCAAAGAGTGATAGTCAATGGAACTGAGTCAACATGATGCATGGTAACTAGGAGCATCCCCCAGGTCTCAGTACTTGGACCAATAGTTTTTAATATATTCATAAATGATCTGGATTCATATGTCAGAAGTGGACTGGCTAAGTTCACAGATGACACCAAATTATGGGGAAGTGTGGGAGTGCTAGAGGATAGATTGGTGATTCAGGCCAACCTGGGCAGGCTTACAAGGTGAGTGGATCAAAACCTGATGACATTGAACATGGAGAAATGCAAGGTTCTCCAGCACAGGAGAAAAAAACCGACATAATACTTATAGGCTTGGCAGTGCGGCACTCACTAGCACCATGACTGAAAGAGACTTGGGGGTCATGATTGACCACAAGATGAACATGAGCCACCAGTGTGATGCTCTAGCTGGCAAAGCAAATAGAACTCTGGCTTGCATCTACTGGTGCATCTCAAGCAAACCCCAAGAAGTCATCCTCCTGCTTTACTCAGCCTTGGAGAGACCACAGCTGCAGTACTGCATCCAATTCTGGGCTTCACACTTTAGCAGGGATGTCAAGAAGCTTGAGAGTCCAGAGGACAGCCACATGCACTATTAGAGGTCAAGAGAACAGACCTTATGAGGAGAGGCTGATAGGCATGGGACTCTTCAGCCTGGAGAAGCAAAGGCTCAGGGGTGACTTGGTGGCAGCCTATAAGTATATAAGGGGTGTACATCAGGAATGGGAGAACATCTGTTCACCAGGGCACCTCAAGGTCTAATGGTCACAAGCTGCTGGAAGACTGTTTTAGACTGGACATAAGGAAAAACTTTATTACTGTCTGAGTCTCCAGAGTCTGAAGTAGACTCCCCCCAGAAGTGGTGCAAATACCTACTCTGGATACTTTTAAGAAACACTTGGATGCTTATCTTGCTGGGGTGATCTTAACCCTGCTGACTTCCTGCCCTGTGGACCCTATGATCTTGTGAGGTCCCTTCCAACCCTAATATCTATGAAATTTATTAATTAGAATTAGGGTCCCATTCTATTGGGCACAGTAATATGCAGATATAATCTCAGGACCAAAGGCAAGATGCAACAAAGTGGCATGATAAACTCAACAGAGGCAAAGAGCTGGTTTGTATGAGAAGCATTCTGGGTGCAAGGTAAGCATTGATGTTTGCTGCCAGGAATCAAAATCTGAGTGCCCAAGAGTCAGACAACATGTGTGTGTATCACCCTGCAACCCATTGTCCCATAAAGGTGTACTTAGGGGCTTTGCTGTTTGTCTCTGTCAGCAGGTATATGAATCAGCCTGGCAAATGCTGAAGATTTTGGTTCCTGATGGAGGCAAGAGGAAGAGAATAGGGGTGTGCAAAACAGGCCATATTTGATTCACATTTGGCCCAAATCAGGGACAGTGATTTGATTCATTGATTCAGATCACTGTCCCAAATTGATTCGGCTGAATCCAAATCTGAATATTTGGTGTTGATTTGGAGAATTAGCAATTTGGCCATATACACAGCTTTAAATGTTTTTTCTCCATACTTCAAGGTACCAAGTGTGGCTCATAAATGCTGAGATGGTGGGTGGATGCAGCATCCCACAGGAGCATGGAGAGAGCCCCTGTGTACTTGGCAGTGAACCAAGAAGTGGACCAGAAGCACTTCATGTACTTCCCCCCCCGCACCTACCCTTGCTCAGCAATTGGTTGTGGGGGGGACCAGGATCCACCCCCAGACCCAGGAAGCACCAGTCACTGAGCTGGGGAGGTGCAGTGGAGCCCCCCAGTGCACTCTCTGGTGGACCAGGAAGTGGACTGGAAGTGCTTCTGGTCCACTTCCAGTTCTTCTGCCAAGTGCATTGAAGACCCTATGCCTCTGTGGGATGCTCCATCCACCCCACCATCTCAGCATTCACAAGCCACCTGGTACCTTGATGTATGTAGATAAAACATTTAAACCTGTGTCTATATCCAAATCATCCAATCTCTCTGAATCAATTCAGAGGGTTCTGATTTGATTTGGAGAGATTAAAGGGTTCCCTGATTCAATCTGGATTCAGAGATTCAGTTACCAAATTGGACCAAATCTCTGCCAAATCAAATCAGTGACCAAACCTTTGCACAGACCTAAAAGAGAGTACCAGGAGTATCCTCACAAACTACACTCAGGAGAGTATGCTGATTCACAGTAAACAAAATCTTCAATAATTTTTTCTGTCTATGTTCCTGACAACTATCAGATATCACCTTGCAATAGTCCCTAGCACAAAATTAGGTTATGAGAAGAAATATATAATGGTTTTATGGAGAAGTTTGAGGAGGGCATTCAATACCTAGGAGTTGCATATTAAAAATCTTGGCTAGTTGTGAGAGAAGCAGATAAACAATATCATCAGCATTGCAGAAGTGACGGTAGTGATGTAACAATGTAAAGTTATGGACAATAGTCTTGAATACACCCCATGGAGGAGATGGTACCAGTAGAAAACCAAAAGAGGGAAAGGAAAGAGTAAGAATAACAGACTGCACTGGATGATCTTAGTCTCATTCTCTAGGATTGCCCTGAGAGGTCTGAGCTGAATGACAGAAAGGTCAGAGAAAAGAAGGTTTGACCTGAGAGGTTTTTATTTCCCCTCATACTCTAAAAGTGACATGGTGAATGTATATATTAATGGTCTCCCCCCACTTCTAGAAATAAAAAGAAGTCCTAACAAAATCTCTAAATATCTTCCACTGTTGAATTAAGAACTCATGAACACTGCCTTTGTAGAAAAGAAAACAGAAAATTATTTTGTTGAACACTGATTGGGTACACTAGATTTTCCAGGAGTTTTTTACATTATGTACACTCATTATTCCATCGGTATTTGGGATGACAGTTGATGGGAAACACATTTTGATTAGTGTCAATCAATCAATCATACATTGTTTCCAATAGGATGACATGCCAAATTCCAAACATTCTAATGAAATATGCCTGATGCTAATAAATGATGACCTGTCAACTCAAATGCTTACTGCATCTTTTATTTAAAGAGACTGAGTTGTAGCCCAACTATAGATAAAGGGGAAGAACTTCAGAGATGAAATTGACATTAAACTGTGAAATTAAACCCACAAAAAGAAGATCCTAGAATGCAAGCAGCACAACATAGCTAAATCATTTTACATATAACTAGACTGGAAGTCCCAATAAAACGTTGCATTTAGGAAAATAGATCCAAGTCAGCAAAAATAAAAGTGAAGCCAATGTAATGCTTCAATAAGATGATTCTCAAAAGAAAGAAGAAAAAGGATTGCTATATTTTATAACAGTTTCTGCATTTAGATCCATGTAGTTTAAATATAGCACCCCAAAGCCCCCCCAGCGACCCCCAACTGCTGCGGAATCCCCTACTGCCAACCCCCAGCATCAGCCAGAGGTAAGTGGGGCCTGTGGGAGAGGGGACTAGCCCAGCTCAGCAGCGGGGAGGCAGCTAAGCGGGGAGGCAGCTAAGTAGGAATCGGGGAGGACTTTGCTCTGCCCTGGCCCCTACTTTGCCCAACCCCCCAGGGAACTGCGCAACCAGAGCCACGTGAACAGGCTTCACAAACAAGCATGCTTGTCTGTTAGCACAGAGCATGAATTAGCATGAGTTAGCACAGAGTTTGTGCAGGAGGGCAAGCAGGCGGGCCCAAGGCCCTGCCTGTATGCCCCCTTAGGTAAGCATCTGCAGCCGTAGCCAGCCCACCAGCACCATGACACAGATGGGCATGCGTCACACCCCGAGGGTCCCTGAGGGGTCTGCAGCCCCCCTCTGGCTCCTCAGAGGCCTCCACCCAGATAGAGCACATAGTTCTGGGCTCCACGCAGACAGAGCCTCTGGCTCTCAGCTGCGGGGGGCTGCCTGTCACTTTTTCAGGTTCTGGGGTCTGGGAGAATGGCCACCTCCCCTTGTAAGGTCTGCTCCCTTTTGGGGTCTCTGACACGCCAGCTGGAAGAGCTCCAGGCTGCAATCTAGAGACTGTGTGCCATCAGGGACCATGAGCAGGAGATCGACTCCTACTACTAGGCCCTTCTCCCCTGGGAGATGGAGGGTAGACCACAGTCTTCCTCCAGGACAAGGGAGGACTCAGGGATCTTTCCTTCTGGCCAGCTAAGGGAATGAACCAAGGTGGTCAAGGGCCCCAAGGCCCGGTGCACCAAGGCCCCTGTCCCACTGGAGCTTTACAACAGGTATGAACCTCTTGCAGCACCAGCACAGCCTGACAAGTTACCAGCTCCTGTAGGCTACACAGGCTCAACTGTAGCTACCAGTCCCACTCTCTCTAAGACAAACCAGTCCCACTCTCTCTAAGACAAAACACAAAGTGTTTGTCATGGCAGACTCCATCCTGAGGGGTTTGGAGGGGGCAATCTGCCACCCTGACCCCTCGGCCCAGGAAGTCTGCTGTTTCCCAGGAGCCTGTATTTGAGGTATTGCGGAGAAGATCCCTAAACTCCTCCAGCCCACTGACCACTACCCTCTGCTACTTATCCATGTGGCTACCAATGACACAGTTCAGAACCCTCCCAGTTGGGCCATGAAGTGCTACAGGGATTTGGGAGCAGGTCTTAAGGGGTTGGGGGCATAGGTGGTATTTTTCTTGATCCTTCTGGTTTTGGGCTATGGGTTGAGGATGCAGAGGAGGATCCAGGTAGTGAACCAAAGACTGTGGTGCTGGTGTCATTGGGAAGGCTTTGGCTTCCATGACCACAGTCTGCTCTTCAGTGAGAGAGGCAGTGAGATGCTGGGAAGGGATGGCCTCCACCTCTCTCTGCTGTGGAGGAGGCTCTTTTCAGCCAGACTGGCTGACCTGCTCCACCAGGCTTTAAACAAAGCTTGCCAGGGGATAGGGGGACTACAGCCACTGCTGACCTGCTGAGCAACCCTTGCAAAGCCAGCAGACCAAGGCACTTAAGGGAGCCCACCCCTGCTTCAGCCCTAGAATGAGCTGTGGGCATGGCAAGGCCTCCAACGGGACACTTGCATGCCTGTACACCAATGCCAGGAGCTTGGGGAATAAACAGGAGGAACTTGTCCTCCTGCTCAACACAAACAATTATGATGTCATAGGGATAATGGAGACCTGGTGGGATTCCACCCATGACTGGACCATGCATATAGATGGCTATACACTGTACAGGAGGGATCGAGTGGACAAAAGGGGCGGACGTGTAGCTCTCTATGTCAAGGATAGCTATGCATCCCCACAAGCCAACATCGGCACCCAGGATGGATGGCTAGAGGCTATCTGGGTTAAAATCCATGAGGAACACAGCACAGGGATACAATGGTGGGAGTCTACAACAGACCTCCCTCCCAGACTCAAGAGCTTGACCAGGAGTTCACCAGGGAATTGGCTGAGGCTGCATGCTCCTGGTGCATGGTTATCATGGGAGACTTCAATTACCCGGGCATTTCATGGGAAGAGAGCTCGGCCAAATCCAAACAGTCACAGAGCTTCCTCATGTGCGTGGACAAGCTCTATTTGACTCAAGAAGCCTATGGGCCAACAAGAGGCAAAGCTCTGCTCAACCTGGTACTGGCAACCAGGGACAACCTAATCAGTGACCTAATGATCAAAGGGAAGCTGGGTGACAGTGACCATGAGCTGATCACCTTCACCACCTGCTAAAAAAAGATGTCAAGTCAGTCAGCAGTACAGAGGTCTTTGACTTCAGGAGGGCTGACTTTGACAAGGTCAGGAGACTTGTCGGTGAGGCCCTAAGGCACCATGACCCCAAAGGGAGGGGAGTCCGGGAAGAGTGGTTGCTCCTCAAGGGAGCGATCCTAAATGCAAAAGCTAAGGCTTTTCCATCTCAGAGGAAAGGCAGCAAGAAGGCACAGCAGCCACTGTGGCTCAACAAGGAACTAGCAGTCCTCCTGCATCTAAAAAGACAGACCTACAAAGGATGGAGGACAGGTCCACCTCCAAGGAGGTATATACTGCACTGATCCAGACCTGCAGGGAGTAAATCAGGAAAGCCAAGATTGTGATGGAACTCCAACTGGCTACATGTATCAAGGTCAATAAAAAGTCCTTTTTTAGATATTCAGGGAGCCAGAGGAAAAGCAAGGGCAACACTGGACCCCTGCTAAACCAGAAGACAGAACTGACGACCAATGCGCAGGAAAAAGCCAACTTACTAAATGGGTACTTTGCGTCGGTCTTTCACAAGTCCCATGGGATGCCCCTACCCATTACGGGACAGGGACACCTTGCCCTCCATCAATGCTGACCTCATGAAGGAACACTTTGAGAGGCTGTACACCTTCCAGTCAGCCAGCCCTGACAATTTATACCCCAGAGTACTCAAGAGCTGGTCTGCATCATAGCTCAGTCTTTGGCATGGATCTATGAGAGCTCCTGGTGCTCTGGTGAAGTGCCCAATGATTGGAAGAAGGCCAATGTGGTGCCTATGTTCAAGAAAGGGAGGAAAGTGGATCCAGAAAATTACAGGCCCATCAGCCTCACCTCTACCTTGGGGAAGGTCTGGGACGCTTCAGCCTGGAAAAATGCAGGCTCAGGGGTGATCTGATGTCCACCTATAAGTTTATAAGGGGCGTTCACCAGGACCTGGGGGAGCATTTGTTCACCAGAGCGCCCCAAGGGATGACAAGGTTGAATGGTTATAAACTCCTGCAAGACTGTTTCAGGCTGGATGTAAGGAAGAACTTCTTTACTGTCTGAGCCCCCAAGGTCTGGAATAGCCTGATGGTTCAAGCACATACTTTGAATGCCTTCAAGAGAAACCTGGATGTTTTTCTTGCTGGGATCCTGTGACCCCAGATGACTTCCTGCCCCTGGGGCAGAGAGCGTGCACTTGATGATCTTCCAAGGTCCCTTCCAGCCCTTATGTCTATGGAATCTATGAAGTTCTATCTAATGTTCAAGAATTCAAGCTGTATTTGATTTTAGGTACATTAATACCAAGATTGGTGTGGCCCATCAAAGAGTTTTCCCCATGCAACAGCCTTGTAAGGTGTGCCACAGCAAACCAAAGAGTGTACATTTTAAGTCAGGACTGTGTCTATTATTCTAGGCTCATCCCACAATCTCCCCATGGAAGATCTCTGAAATAAAGTCTCAGGAGTCAATACCCATGGCTAGAGCAAGTGCAGTGTTTGTATTCCTCTAGATCAAAAGTCAGCCTGAATTTGGTCCTTAGCTTTTGACTCTATAGGGTGCATCCACATGGCTGTGCACATGTGTCTTGCAGCATTTCAAAGCCCTTTGAGATGCTGCAAGAGGCACATACAAGAAAGAAAAAACATTCCCCACACTGCAGATTTGCAGTGCAGTGGCAAAATTAGAACCCTGGATATCCAGGGGTCAAAAAAACATGGAGGAAAAAAGTGAGCCAACCAGAGGTTTCATCCTCCACAGAGATGCTCTTGTAGGCAGCCAGAGTGTCTGGCCCTCACCCTGGAGCTGAAGCGCACTGACTGCCTGTGCAGAGAAGGCAATGTGGCAGCCACAGGGAGCTGGACCTGGGCTCCTGCCAGTAAGTAGGGGGTATGGGAGGCTGGAGGAGGGGGGAGGAGACCATGGGGGACCTTCACCTGCCCCACTTACCCTCCCAGATCACTGCCCCACCTGGCCCCATCCCCCACCTGCTCCCTCTTGATCACTGCGCTGTCCAACCCCATCCCCTCCCTGCCCCCGATGGCTGCCCCACCTGGCCCCATCCCCTGCCTGCCCCCTAATCCCCCCACAATATCTGCAAGAGGGGGCTGGGGCTGGGTGAGGCAGCTATTGGGGTGCTGCAGGAGCCAGTGGGGGATGGGGCCAGGCAGGGCAGCAATCCAGAGGAGCTGGAGGAACAAGTGAGGGTAGGGAATGGGTTTCCTGCAGGGGGGTGGCAGCCCCTGCG
Organism: Crocodylus siamensis; assembly: GCF_052110815.1. Lineage (NCBI taxonomy): Eukaryota > Metazoa > Chordata > Crocodylia > Crocodylidae > Crocodylus > Crocodylus siamensis. Next base: position 27,374,126 of record NC_143403.1, read on the forward strand.
GGGAGCCATGTGGCCCCTGTTGGGAGGCAGTCGCCCCTGGGAGGGTGTAAACCTTGTTGAGGGACTGTGGCCCCTTTGGGGGGCAGCAAAACATATAGGTAGTTAGAATTAATTTTATTATGATGATAGAGATACTAGTAGTCTTCTAAATTGCTTTAAAACTATATATATATATTAATAAAACATTGCCCAACTGATTGCTGTCTCTGTCTCTCATTCTCTCTCTCTTCATGTATAGTGGTCTTTTGTTTTAATTGTGGAAGAACTGGATTTCAGGGTATTTTACAGAGTGACTTTGGAATTTTTTATCAGGGTTTCTTCAGTTTTCAAATAGGGAACACCAGAATTCCTGCTAGGGAGAGAAGTGGCAGGACCCAGGCAGAGAAGTCTGCTCAGAGCTGGCACCTTGGTCCCAGATGGAGGTGGCTGACCTCCTGGCCAATTGTGGCCAGAAAGACATGTTTTGACAGTTGAAAGCAGGCCACCACACTGGGAACATCTTGCAGGTGATAGCTGTCCTGATGGCCAGGCAGGGGGCACACATGGCACACTTGGCTCAGTAAAGGCATCCAGGAGGGCTTGAGGGTGGCATACAATCAGTTGAAGCAAGGGGCAATCACCAAGGAGGATTACACTTCTGTTGCACCTTCTGTTACACCTTCTGGTGCAGGGAGGTGGTTATGAAGGCCAAGGCAGAGGTGGAACTAGGGCTGGCAATTAGAATTGAGGATAATGAAAAGTACTTTTTCAAATACATAGGGAGTAAGAAGAAGGCACCAGGCAACATGGGGCCCCTACAGGACAGGCTTGGCAATCTGGTACTGCAGCAAAGAAAAAAGCTGATCTCTTCAATGAGTTCTTTGCCTCCTTATCTCTGAGCAGGGACCAAGACCAGTCCCCCACTAGGATTACAGATAGGCTCAGGGGACAACACGCCATGCCTAGAGTCAGGGATGATCTAGTTTGGGAACTCTTGGAGGTGCTGGACATGTATAAATCAGTAGGTCTGGATGCTCTTCATCCAAGGGTACTGAGGGAATTGACGGAGGTCATAGCAGGGCCCCTGGCACAGCTGTATGAGTGCTTGTGGTGCTTTGGCCAGGTCCCAGAGGACTGGAAAAGGGCCAATGTGGTCCCCATTTACAAGAAGGGGAGAAAAGAGCACCTTGATAATTACAGGCCAGTTAATCTCACCTCAGTCCTTGGGAAGACCTTTGAGAAAATTATCAAGGAACACATCTGCAGGGCTCCAGCATGGGAGGCAATGCTCAGGGACAACCAACATGGGTTCACTGCGGGCAGAGCCTAACTAACTTTGTTTCCTTTTATGACCAGGTCAAGTCCTCAAATGTGGGCGTTGAGGTAGATGTCATCTATCTGGACTGTTTCTCACCCCGTTCTTATAAAAAACTAGGCAACTGCAGCATTGATGTCTACACAGTCAGATGGGTGGCAAATTGGATTAATGGTTGCACCTGGAGAGTGGTGGTGGACAGGTCATTCTTGACTCCATGATGAACATAAGCTGCCAATGCAAGGAAGCGGTCAGTAAAGTTAACTGCACCTTGTCATGCACCTATAGATGCATCACAAGCAGGTCCAGGGAGTTGATCCTTCCCCTCTATGTGGTGCTGGTCAGGCTGCAGTTAAAGTACTGCATCCAGTTCTGGACTCTGCACATCAAGAGGGATGTGACTAACCTTGAGAGGGTCCAGAGGAGGGCCACTCACATGGTCAGGGGGAAACAGGCCAGGCCCTACAAAGATAGACTAAAGGTCCTGAATCTATTCAGCCTCCTCAAGAGAAGACTGAGAAGGAATCTGGTGGCTGTCTATAAACTTACCAGGGGGGGACCAGCAGAAAATAGGTGAGGCTCTGTTACCCCAGTCACCACCAAGGATAACAAGGAATAACATTAATTGAGAGTGGGTTCAGGATTGATAACTGGAGGCATTACTTTATGGTTAGGGCTGCCAGGCTCTGGAATGGGTTCCTGAGGGAGGTGGTGCTCTCCCCTACCTTGGAGGCCTTCAAGAGGAGGTTGGATAGATATCTGGCCGGGGTATTATGATCCCAACACTCATTCCTGCCCAGGGCAGGGGATGGGACTTAATGATCTGTTCAGGTCCCTTCGGACCCTAGAAACTATGAAACTATGAAACATGGTAGTAGTGCTGCACAAAGGCCAACTCTGCAGCCACAACCCACTGGCAGCTGGCCCAGAGGGACAGATGCCTCTACTGGCTGTGCAGTCCATGTCCAGGTCTGGCAGGTACACAGCAGGTCACAGCCAGGCAGCAGCCCCCACTGGGGAACTAAGAATGTTGCAGTGGATACAGGGACCAAGGAACTCTCAGGGCTGCTTCAGCAATCCAGTTGGCACAAGGGGTAGTGTCCCCAGGTATCAATTGGCTGGACCCCAGAAGCTCCTGAGAGCAAGTATCCCTGAACTACTCATGCCATAGTCTGTGTACTAAAATAGGGCTTGATCCTAGTTCCATTATAGTGAATGACAAAATATTTATTGACTTCAGTGGGAAAGGAATTTACTCTGGAAGTATTTTAAAAAGGCAAGTCTGGACAATTACAGTCTGGGCCAATGCTACCATTGTCAGAGAGAAAAACAGCAAAGATTTGTTACTCTATGCAACTTGCCATCACAAAAAGCACAGTGTCAAGCACTGTGATGTTGGCAGATTCCCACTGAGTTGCTGAACAACTCATTAAAAGTGCCATGCAAACAGAATAGCAATCACAATATGTGAGCCCTAAGGCACTGCCCCTTGCATTTAATAGTCAATAGATAGAGAGCGATACAGTGCAGAGGTTTCTGACCAATTGCAAGCGTCATGATCCCCTTCTAGCTTGTTCTTTTTCTCCTTGCCCAACTTATCTTCCTATCTTGTGTGCTCAGAGGAGTAGATTAAAAAAGAGCACAAAAAAGGGGACAGGATAATCTAACATAGCATGGTGGCTAGTAGGGCTGTGCAAAACAGCAGTCATTTTCCTTCGATATCCATTCTGATGTTTTGATGGAACAATGTTTCATTTGAGTCTTGTTTGATTTCAAAAGAACTGTTCCATAGAAACAGTTTCACTGTTTTGGTGCTATTTTGATGCTGTTTTGATCGGGCTGCAATTGGGCTGGGGAAGGGAACTCAGCCCATCCGAGTTCCCCTCCCCAGCACTGTGATCGGGCCAAGCTGAGTTCCCTTCCCCAGCCTGATTGCAGCGCTGGGGAGGGGAACTCAGCTGGCTGCAATTGGGCTGAGGAACTCAGCCCGGCTCAGTTCGCTAGTGCTGTGATCAGCTTCTCACAGCCCCATGGAACTGAGCCTGGTGGCAGAAGGCAGAGCGCAGTGCCAGCTCTGCCTGCCTTCCACTGCCAGGCTGAGCTCCAGTGGCTAGGACACTACCCAAAGAAGTCAGAGATACAGATTCTAATGAGCCTACAACCTAGGCCTCCAACGTCCTGGGCAAGTGTCCTAACAACACAGGTAGTAGGGCTAAAACTTGGAAGACCCTCTTCCTCTCTGTCTCACATGGGTTTCTGGCCAGCTATATTTTCATAACTTATATGTATATACATTTGCAGCTAGATACCTATATCTAGCATGCTCAGTCTACATGTATATGCTTATGTGCCCATACTGCTGAGGAAGTAGACTCGCTACCCACCTGTAAGTGCCAAAAATGCTATCTTTATGGCTAGAAAACTGTAGGCACACAGAAGGAAATAAAATCCTCCTCTAAAAGGATTATAATCTACCTTCTCTGTTGTTGATAACATAAGTATGGAACAAAATAAAAAAACTTGAAAAACAAAAACATACCCAATAGGGGTGTGCGAAGTGGGCCCTATTCAATTTGGATTCAGATTCAGCCTGAATCATTGACAGTGATTCGATTAGTTGATTTGGATCACTGTCTCCAATTCAATTTAGACAAACCTGAATCTGAAGATTTGATGCTGATTTGGAGAATCAGCGATTCGGACACAGACACAGGTTTAAATTTTTTCTTACATACCACGAGGTACCAGCACAGCTTGTGACTGGTGTGATGCTGGGGCTCATGGAGCATCCTACAGGAGTGTAGGAGGGCCCCCAAGTGCTTGGCGACAAACCCAGAAGTGAACCAGAAGTAGTTCCAATCCACTTCCAGGTTTGCTGGGGAGTGCACTGGGGAGACCCACCACACCTCCCACAACTCAGTGATCAGTCATGGGGGAGACCCTGAGTGCCCCCTCAGATCCAGAAGGCACGAGGCACTGAGCCAAGAGGGCATGGGGGGGGCAGCACACTTCCCAGTGGACCCAGAAGTGGACCGGAAGAGTGCTTCTGGTACACCTCTGGGTCTTCTGCCAAGTGTGCTGGGGAGCCCTCCGTGCTTCTGTAGGACACTCCATCCACCCCAGCATTGCAGCACTCATGAACCACCTGCTACCTAGAGGTATGTAGAAAAAACATTTAAAGCTGTGTCTATGTCTGAATCTCCTAATCTTTCTGAATCTTTCCAAATCAATTTGGAAGGTTCCAATTCGATTTGCAGAGATTAAAGGGTCCTCTGAGTCGATTCAGATTTGGAGATTCGGCCATTGAATCAGGCTGAAACTTCACCAAATCGAATCAGGAACCAAAGCTTTGCACAGCCCTAATACCCAGGCCTTCAAAAGCTTTTCTATTTTTTACATAGATTTAAGAATAGCAGTGAACATTTTGAGTATATTTTACTCTTCTTCCTTTTACTCATAAACCTTTTTATGTTACCTTTGAGATCAACAGGTTCTACAACTTTCATTTTAAATTAAATCAAAACCCACGAAATGAGATTCAGCCTTCACAGTATTCATATATACATCTGTAGAAGCTCACATTTCAAAAAATGTATTTCCAGTTGTAAAAACAAAGTTAATAGAATCCTGTGTGCCATGGAAATATTTGGAAATAAGGACAATAAAAACCTCTACTGTTTGGGTTTCAGCTACCTGCCAGGAGCTTGGAGTTCATTGCAAAGATGAGGGGCTAAATGTCAGAAGTCTCTTCAACAGCTGTGTTGCAATTCTTTTCATGGCATCTTTGACACTTCAAAGAAATACCAAAAAACTTAACATCTTATAGGGTGCGTCTATACGAGACACTTTGAGTGCAGTAGACTAATTGTACTGAGCATTAGCATGATGGGCAAAAAACTATGCTAAAGCACCAATGTGCAGTAGATTTAGTCTACTGTGCATTAACATCACCAAAAGACCATATATTTGTAATAATGGACAGTAGTGCCAATTATGGTGCATTAAGTTAGTACCTGTCATTACAGGTAGTAAACTTAATGTGCCATAATTATGGCACATTAATGAACATGTAAACACACACTATGGTACCCTTAAAGTTGTAGAAATATTTCTTCATGTATCTGCATGACAGTGTCCAAAACATAATAGAAAAATTGACTTTGTAGTAATTTTCTGAATTGGTTTGTGGTTCTTCTTTGGCTTTGTCATTAAACATCTTTTTGGTCCACATGCTAATTTTTGTTTTGTTTTGTTATAAGACACTAACATAATTTTTCAGCTAGTTCCTTTGCATTAGTCGGGACACTTGCAATCCCTTATCAGAACAGTGGTTTTCAAGGAAATCCTTTGAGGCTTTTAGCAGATGCATAATTTGTTCAATATTTACTTCTACTTCCTGAAGCATTTTGACTTCATAAAAGCAGATCATGCCAAAGAGGCACAAGGATTTATAGCTGTAGATTCTGTAAGCCACCAGTTCAGCATCTCTTGGACTTTTGGTGCCCATGAGTCTACTTAGGTTTGAATTATTGGTAATTTAAAACTAAATCATCATAAACTTCTGAAACTTGCTCATGAAATAGGCATAGAGAATCAATCAGCTTCCCCAAAACTTACATTTAAAATATTTGGGAACATATCAGTGTATGTTGTCCCAGCACTACAACACCGTAGCTGTGCTACAAAAAACAAAAAACAAACCAACCACCTTCCCCCAAAACTTTTGAACCATGTTAAAAAATACCATGGTTTCAGTATAACTCACAGCATCATTGAAGTTGAGTCAAGTAATGTGTATTGAACAGGAGAAAAATGATGTCTTGTTAAAAACCCACATTCTATTCAGAAATGCAGTGTATTTGCCTTTCTTATTTGTACGGTTATTATAGCTTTGACCTTTCAAATCATTAAGTGAGATTCCCTTTTTTTTAACTGTTCAAGAAGAGCGTTTGTCATTCCACTGCCAGTAGAATCTGTCATGTTAAAAAATCCAACAAAAATGTTTTGATTGTCACTGTCTTTTCTCACATCAGTTGCTTCTTCTGTAGAAACAAATTTAACTATCACTGTCATCTGTTCTTGTTTACTAATGTCTTTGGTGCAGTCAAGTATAATAAAATAATAGTTGGCAGCTTATGAGGCAGAAATTTCTTCTTGATCATGTTCCCAGGAATTTGAATAATTTAGTTTTGAATATTTTTACACAGGTAACAATCGTGAACTTCTTTTGAGGTAATTTGTCAGAGAGATTCTTTCAACATAAGGTCATATTTGCCACGGAACTCCATATATTTCAAATTCAGTGTAGGGTAAATAAAGCTTGTTCATTGAAACTCATAAGGGGAATGAGGATTTTTTTTTTATTGTATGTACCCTGATTAAATAAAAAAGCATGTCCAAACCAGTCTGTAAGTGTCCTACCAGAGAATTAATTTGGCACTGTTTTTCTTTATCAATCACACAATTTTGCTTCCATCTACTTTTTAGGTCTCTCTGTATATGATGGTTGTTCACATGATCTGCTGATTTCTCAGGTTGCACCAGGATATTCAATAGGTGCATCTACAGCCACATCCAGACATGCATGGATATTTGGTCTTCCAGGGACAACTAGTGGTGGTGTACCTTATGCCACTGCTAGTGACATAATGCCTATGCCATGTGCGCTGTAGCATGTGGAAAAGTTACCCCAGGTGGAGTAGGGAAGGCTGGGGCCAGCACCGGGATGGCCCCAGCAGCCTTACCTGGAGTCCTGGGGGCCTCCCAGGGCTGCAGCAGTGGTGATCCTGCCACATGGAACATGGCTGGCAGTGGAGTGTAGCTCTGGCCTGCCAGGCTCTGGCTTTGGACAACACATGTCCTGCTCCACCTTTTTTTTCCACAGGTTTTTTTGACCCAGGGGATATCCAGGGGTCAAAAATCCCTCTGCATTGCAAGGAAGGAGCATGGAGAACAACAGAATGTGCAGTATGTGGCACCACTGACATGTCTGCAGTGCTACATACTGCACAGCTGTGCTAATCTGGACATGGTCTACATGAGCACTTTGCTACGAAGTAGACTAATTAGCTCTGCACCATCTACACATGTGCTGGTATTAGGGCACAGTAACCTAATTAACTCCATCATAAGATAATACTGTCAGGGACAGCACTATCCTACAGTGGAGTAATTTACTGCACTGAAATGCATGTGTTGATGCTAACCACAGGTGCAATTTATACCCACTCAGCCCAGGCAGAAGGGGACCAGACTTGCATGCCTACTAGCCATACAGTTCCACATCTGCAGCACCCTTGTGCCTCAGCCAACCCTGATGCCACCACCAAGAGCCCAGAACTGACTCCCCCACCCCCGCCCCATGCTAACCTAGGGCTCCTCTGCCTCTGCGCAAACTGCTGCATGCTAGGTGCACATGTAGACACTGAGACCAGAAGCAGTTTATTCCAACTCAAACCCCTCCAGAGTTTATTGCTTTACATAAATTGCAGTGTATCTGCATTCCTATATAAGTTCTATAAGGTTTGTACTCAATGCCACAAGGTATAAATGTATCTGTGTCCCTATATAAATTTTATAAGGCATGTAGTATATGCCACAAGGTATAAATGTATCTGTGTTCCTATATAAATCCTATAAGGCATGTATATGCTGCAAGTTATAAATGTTTAGAAATAAAATATAAATGTATCTCCCTTTCTATATAAATTCTACAGTTTAATATCCAGTATACCTATAAAATTGAAAAGAATAAATCAATTACTATAGCAATAAAATAAAAAGGTCTAAAAGAAAGCAAAAGGTATTGTGGAATCCCACTTGCTAGGCTAGCAAGTAGGAAATCATTCAAATCAATGGTAGTAGTAGCCTTCATTGTCTAACCCTCCTGAGCTGCTGGAAGATAGCTCAGTTACTGTTAGACCCCAAAGCAGAAAGCAAGCCAGTTCAAACAATGCTGCCTTTTATGCTTTTTTTATCACTCCCTGAGAGCACCAAGATTGGAAGGTACCTCAGAGAAGGATCACAGTCACTGGCTAGCTATACAGTCAATATGAGAGTAGTCCTTCCTTCCTCTTCCCCCTCCCTCTCTTTACTTTCTGTTTCCCTGCAGGCAAGCCCAGCTTGAGCTTTAAAACTCAAAACATTTCAAAACTTTCAAAACATTTTGACTGCCCTCATTTTGTTTTGAGGCTGTTTCAAAGCACTTCACTTCATTTCAATTTCAGTGTTTCAAGCTTGAAATGAGTCGAAACAGCATCAAAATGAAACAGTCGGCGAAATCTTGCACAGCCCTATAAAACCCCATTCCTGGCTAAAGAAACATCTCTGAAGTTAAACAACTTGCAGCACAAGCAATAAACGGAAGCAGATGAACTGTAATAGAGAATCTAATTTCACATATTCTCCATGTGAAAGCTCACATGAAAAATGAAACTTGAAAATTTTCTTCCATTACTATCCAAAGTAAAATCCTTACAATTTGTCGGCCCTAACCCAGCATTCACAAGAAAAAAAGAATTCTGTCTTGGCCATTTCATACATTTTTCAGAATATCAGTGCTTAGTTTCTACTTCTGTAAGTAGCTTCATATTCCTTGAATGCCTGTGCAATTGCATCAAGTTATTAGTCAAAAGCATTTCCACATATATAGATGGGATTGCTTCTTGGGTGACAATGTTTTCTTACTATTCTCTTCTGTCAAAAGTACTATAAAAATAAACACAGCCTTCTTCGTGAAAATACTTTGCAGAAGTAGTAGCAGTGATGTTTCAACTACATGAACATACTGCTGAATCAGTTGGAAGTGAAATAATTGCTCTGAGAAATCTTGAAAATGCTTGAATTTTATTTGCAGTATTGGATTCTCTTTCAATTTTTACTTCAAGACATCCAGCTCCAAGAAGCTATTTGGCTTTTATAAATGATTACCACTCTCACTTGCTATTTTGGCTATTATAACTTATAATACATTACGATTTACACTATCACAGAAGTTATGTACTGCTTCATCTAGGAACTTCTAAAGAGCCATGTTCAAACTGATTTCTCCAGATCTGCAGCCAGGGGGACCTAGAGCCCAGGCCCAGCATCTATCCTGGCCCCAGCAATACAAAAAGCCACCCTGGCAAGTAGCTCAGGGCTACTCACTCTCACAAGCTTCTGGGCCCCAGCCAAGTGGTACCTGGGGCCACTACCCCTTGTGCCATCTGGATTGCTAAAGCATCTCTGAGAGTTCCCTGCATGCTTTACCCACTCAGCAGTCTTGGTTCCACAGTGGAGGCTTCTGCCTGGCTGTGACCTGCTGTGCACCTGCCAGACCTGGATGGGGACAGCACAGCTAGTAGAGGCATTTACCCATCTGGGCCAACTGCAGAGTTGGCCTCTGTGCAGCACTACTTCCATGTGTGCCCCTGCCTGGCCATCTGGGCAGTTATCACCCAGAAGATGTTCCAGGGGTGGTGGCCTGCTTTGAATTGTCAAAGCATGTCCTCCTGGCCCCATTTGGTCAGGAGATCAGCTACAGCCATCTGGGACCAAGGTGCCAGCTCTGAGCAGGCAGGGTCCTGCCACTGACCTCCCTAGCAGGAATTCTGGTGTTCCCTATTGGAAAACTGAAAAATCCCTGATAAAAAAAAATTGCAAAGTCACTCTGTAAAATACTCCAAGATCCATGTTCCTCCACAAGTAAAACAAAAGACCACTATAAAGAGAGCGAGACAGACAGACAGAGACAGTAATCAGTCAAGCAATGTTTTATTCATATATCTACAGTGTTAAAGCAGTGTGAAAGCCTACAAGTGTCTCTATCATAATAATAAAGTGAACTCTAAATACATGTTTCAAGAATTCATGAAACATGAATATATATTTTGCTGCTCTCCCACAGGGGCTACGGCCCCCCAACTGGGGCCAAATAGCCCCCTCAGGGGCTACCGTTCCCTGCAAGTCCCACATTTCCCACCCCAGCCCCCCAATTGCTGCCCCACCTGGCTCTCTCCCCACCAGCTGCTGTAGCCCCCACAATGGCTGTTCCACTCAGCCCCATCCCTGCTCCCCTAGATCCCCTCAATGGCTGCCCTGCCAGGCCCCATCCCCCACTTGAACGCCCAGGCTCCTATTGCTGCCCCCCAACCCCAGGCACCATCACTTTAAAAAAAAAAGGAAAAAAAAGAAAAATAAACCTGAGAAAAAAAGCCTCTGCTTACCCTACAAGCAGGGGCTGGTGGGGCTCCAGGGCCTCCTGGCACAGCCCGCCCCCCCCAGTAGCACAAGGCAGTGGGGGCAGGAGGACCCAGGCTGGGGCTGCTGGGGCTGTCCCTCTGCCCTATGCTATGTGGGAGGGGCCCCAGTGATAGAGACAGCAGCTGAACTGCTGGTAAGTGATGTGGGGGGTTGTTTTTTGCTTTGGTATGGGGATTCTGGCGGGGGGCAGGGATTGGGGGGGCTTAGACAGTGAGGCCAGGCAGAGCAAGGGTTGGACAGGCTTGGGGGGCAGGTGGGGGATGGGGCCGGGCAGAGCAGGGGTCAGGGGGCTGGGGGAGGCAGGCAGGGGTGGAGCCAGGCAGTGCAGGGCTGGGGGGGGCTGGGGGAATGGGCAGAGCTGGCAGGGGTCTCCTCCCTCCTCCAGCTTCCCTGACCCCTTACTTACCAGCACTGGAGCCCTAGTGTTGCATTGTGTGGTAGGCCTCGTGTTCAGCACCAGGGCAAGAAGCCAACCATAGAGACACTCTGGCAGTTAGAGCATCAATATGGAGGACCCAGCTTCTGGTTGCCTCAGGGCATGGTCCAGGACTGTGCCCTGCTCAGCTTTTTTAAGTTTCATTTTTTTTAGACCCCTGGATATCCAGGGGTCTAATTTTCTCCCCACACTGCAAGTTTGCAACAGAAGGAACATTTTTTTGTTCCCACACATGCCTCTTGCCCCGTCTCAAAGGGGTTTGAGATGGAGCAAGAGGCACCTGCATGCTCATCTGGATGCACCCAAGGAGAGTAATGGACAAAACATAGCTCAAACCAATTGCATACAATCTCTGATTCAGGTATGTAAGGGTTTGTACAGACATTTGGGTAGATTAGGGGAAGTTAGATGGAGTTAAAAATAGCCACCCAATTTAAGGTAAGATGGGATAAGGGGGTCTAGTGGGGGGGGAAGGTTTGGAAAATTCAAGGGGGTTAAGGGAGTCCACAGGGGGGCTTGTGGGAATTAGGGAAGCAAGCAGGGTCTGTGAGAGGGGGAATCAGGGGGCTAGCAGGGTCCATAGGAGGGTTGATGGGGTCTAAAAGGTTTTGGCAGGATCAGGGGGTCTAGAGGGTCCACAGGAGTGCTTCAAATCCCATCGGGGTTCTCTGATTCCATCAAATTCTCCCACACCCCTTCCAGCATCAGCAAACTTCCCCTGACCTCACAACTGCTCCCGGTGCCATTTTTACTAGTTTTCAGTGGCCACAAGAGCCTGATTAAAGAAAGTTGAGTTAGGTGGAGAAGTGGGCTCATTAGAAGGGCTGGTGGCTTCATAGGAGGATGCATGGGATAAGTAAAGCCGGCAGCTCTGTAGGGTTTGTTGGTGGCAATGGGACTCTCTCCCCACCTTGTGACCAGGGGCTATTTTTAGCTCCCTGACCCTCCTACCCCCAGACAAACAACCCACTTTGTTAACCAACCCTTCCATCCCTACCCCCACCATGTGTTACTTCCATCAGCTCCTGGCACTGGTGAATACTGGTAAAACCAGCACCAGCGGTGGCTTGCAGGATGGGGGTTTGGTGGGCTTGGGGGTGGGGGGAGCTGGCTGGTCTATGGGTGCAGTTGTCCATCTAGGGGTGGGGTGAGGGATTGGTGGAGGGTGTAAAAATAGCCTGGTGTTGGGATACAGGCAAGAAAACACAACCGTGGGGCTTGGATCAACAGCTGAGCTTTCCCAGCCCCAAGGCTGTGCTGAGAACTGTACAGAAATTTAGTTAGATCAGTGTTGCTGAACCTGATCTAAGTTAGACTACTTCTGAGCTACAGTTAATTTATATCAAGTTGATTGCTTTTAGACCTATCTAACCTTCCTGAACTTCTGTACAGTTTGCACTTAGATCAACCTAACTGGGGATCTAAGGGTAAGGTCCTCAGTGGGGTGAACCAGTCTGTGCCTAGCCACAATCTGATTCAGGTATGAGTGGAATTATTAATCTAGTCCAAAGACAGTGAATCATAACAAGTTAGGTTCATAAGCCTGATCTACCAGCTTTATTCTTCGTGACTCCACTGAAATCACTGCATGGCTCCCCAGGAAACATCCTAATGTACACAGGAGCAAAAACTTTCCATAAGATGTTAATTATTTGAAACTCAGCAAGAACCAGACTTACAGATGCACCTGGAAGATAGAAAAAAGAAAAAAAAAAGTCTTATGACAGACATTCAAAGTCCCTGTCTTGATTAACAAGCAGTCAGCCAATCCTCCTGGGTACAGACAATAATCCCACCTGGACCTCACCAAGATTGGGTTGCTTTACAGAAAAGCCATTTAAATGGGCCGTCAAAGATACCATAGCTCAAAATACTTGAGATTTGCCAGGAAAGAAAGCACCTCAGATCCTCAAGTAACAGACACGGCACAAGACAATGTGTATAAATGCTAACAGAGGCACTGAAGAGAACAATACTATCCAAACTAAGAACCTAGCACAAATCATAGCATAAACCTAGATCTGTCAGAGTGCTGGTATATGAGAATGATTTTTCATTTGGGCAGATTTTGGCCTCAACTGGGTAAAATATTTAAGAATAAACTTCAGATCCTCCTTATTTGGAAAAGCACTTACGGTTGAATCCTATAGCTGTAGCACTAAGTAAATGGGGATTTTGCCATTGAATTGAATGTGCTTAAATCTCATTGATTTAATATTAAGCATATGCTGAAGATTTGCTGAATGTGGACAGACTGCTAAATAATTGGAGACTTAAAGCAGATATTGCAGAACCAATATTAATATTTTGTCTCTGTGATTTTTCTGCATGTATACTGCATTCTGTGTTTCATGTTGGGCAATGCAAAGCAGTATTAACCTGTGAAGCAGTATTGTAAATTATTGTTTGAGGAAAATAAAAGTCAATGACTTTGGACAGACATTTTTCACAATCAGTTCTTTAAATCTTTATCACAAATCAGTACTGTATGTCAATTGTTAAATAAAATAAAAAGTTACAATTCTCAAATAATATGTGACACACAATTATCCAATAGATACTTCTTTACTGTATACAAGAAGATTTTGTTGTATTCACAATTATACTGCACAGCATATCATTGCACACAAAATTCCATATATATACTCATAGTTACATAGTTTTTGATGAGAACAAGGGAGAAGAGATACATATTACATATGATGGCTGCAAATGAAGTAAAAACTGGACAACCAGCACATAAATGTTTAGTAAAGGCAAAAGACTATAGATGTATAGTAAAGAAAACTGCATCCATCTGCTGTCTCTTGTATTATATTTAGATTTTAAGCTCAAGGGACCATCATTTTCTTCTGTGTTTGTACAGTGCATACCACAGTTTGGTCCTGATAGATAAGAGGAATTTTAAATTGAGAGCTTCTACCTTATTATTCTTTTATTATGAAATAATTCTGCATTTAAACAAAAGTATTTTTCAGGCAGGAGTTTGCTATTAATCCATTTCAGTGTTATGTTAGTTCATGTGAAATTAAGATGGAATGTAATCACAGTAAATGTGATGTTCAATTCAGTTTCAAGTACAATCTCATTATAAGCAGTGATACTACAATAAAGATCAGTATATCAACACTACAAGGCAGCTAAGCAAATCCTTGTTGGAGATCTGTTCCTGCATGCTGTGAAACTAAAAAAGCTATGATTAGTAGACAAGGTACTGCAGAAAAGAAAATATTAACTGAGAAATGTGATTTTATTATCACTATAACTTCTTTACTTCGCTAAGTTTTGCATTATTCAGCAGAAAATTGAATGTAACTAAATTTATTTAAAATAAACAAAATCACTGGACAGATGCAGTAAATTAGCAGCTGTAACACAACTTTCATTTTTTCCTTTCACTTCCTAAAAAATTAAGATTGAGGCCTTGACATATATTCTTTCCACAGAATGGAGCAGAGAATTACAGCATACATTTGCCAGAAGAATAAATCATGATTGACAAAATGAAATTTGTTAATACAATGGTTTGAGGCAGTTGACAGAATTTTTTGTCAACAGAACAGATTAAGGGATTCAAAAAATGAAATTTGCAGATGGAATGGCTTTGATGTTTCTGATGAAAAGTATTTTGTTGACAGAATGGATCAGAGTGAAAAAATGCATTTTCTCAACACAAGGGCTTTAGCTCTTTGACAAAATGTATTTCATCCCCAGATGTTTTGGCTGAGTTGTCAATTATTTTCCTTGTCTGCCATTAACCAATCACATCGCTGTCAAGGAAAATCTTTCTTTAGTGGCAGACATGGGAAAGTACCTGAAGGTATCACCAATGATTGGTCAGGTCAAGTCATTAGCTATGATAATGTAGGTAGCGTAAAGTTCATTAAATGCCAAACTAAACATACCTGTGGAATAAGTCAGATTTCTCATTACTATCCTTTTAGTCCGTTTCTTATTTTTTGTCCAGGGGTTTAAGCCATGCCAAGCAGGGCTTCTATGGTATACAATTATTAGGAAATCCACTGGATTTCTTTTCATGCTGTTAAATGTTATCCTTTCTTGTTTTATGAAGGTGTAATTATTTAAAAAGTTACTCCCAGTATTGACTAAAGTTCTATTTCTCCTCAATTTACTATTAAGCAGTAAAGACTAGGGTTAAATTAAACTTTCAGATACAGTTCAAGAAAGAGATGATGCAAAAAGTGCACTCTATTTAGAGTAATCCAGTTATATGCCTCCCTCTTTCCCCAAAACAAAGTTTCCATCATTCTTCCTTCTTGCATCGTGGAATAAATCACCTCTTTTTGTGGAGCAGCTTACTTCCTTTTAGCTGTTCAGCTAGCAAATCTGACTGGCAAAACTGAGAAGGTGGGCAAGAGACAGATTCTAAAACTTCCCAGCTCTCTCCATACCTCACCACTTGCTCAAGGGCAAGTAGCTGCTGGTCAGGCACAGTATGAACAGAACTGTTTGGTGGGCAAGTGAGTGCGCAGCTAAAGGAGGTCAAATGAAGAAGAGAGGGCAGCAGCAGGAATGGATTCACAGGGTAGAGGGGGATATAGTTGCACCCTCTGTGGCTGTGCTGTTAGGGTCACTTGTGTTGTCCCTTGCCTGCATTGCTTAGTTTGAATGAGTGAGGAGGTTCTGGATTATCAGAACTTCTCAACTTCTCAACTCCAGTATGTAATGACCTACTTTTCTTGTTGTGAGCATGCCCAGTGAGTACCCCACATTTTGGCAGGAAAGTGATAGGAAGAAATGAGTGTGTTAATTTGAGTGACAGTTGAATACCATGCACATGAGACAGTGCCATGTGGAAAAGCATGGTGTCAGGTGCACAAATGTTTGTATGTGGTATTGATGGACAGGTGTCAATCAAGATGCTTGCATAAAAGGGAGCTGATCAGTGTGACCATTGTTCCCTGCAGATTGAATGTGATGTGTAAGTTTGGTCAGGTATGTGGGGCCTTCCTGGGGCTGCGCCTATGAGTGCACCAAGGAGTATCCCCTGCAGTGTGAATGGTGAGAGGCTCAAGTGGGATCCCACCCAAGGTTGTGGTTGTTTCCTGTACAGTATGGTGGGTCCTTGTGTGCTTGTAGGTGTCACTGGTGTACAGCATTGTAGCAGAATGTGTTACGCTGTGTGCATCAGTGTATGTGTGGCAGGGAATTATACGTCATTTGGACCAGCTGAGTGTGACAGTGAGTGAGGACCCATGTGCGACCAACACCTCATCTCTCTTGTGTGAATGCAAGAGTGAGTAAGCTCTCCTCTCCCTTGTTGCTTGTGTGTGGAGTGAAGATCCATGTGGGACCAAGACCTCATGTGTTGGTTGTGTGGTTGCTGCCTGTAGCACTGCTGCTGCGAAGGGAGAGAGCCAGTAATTGTTCTTTAGCACCACCTGCTTGGTGTAATTAGGTATATTGTTAGAAGCATTTTCAGTGTGTTGTAGTATATAGTTAGTGTTGGTTATTGTTGTTGTTGTCTAATCCACTGGTTGTTGTTGATACCCTCATCTGCATGTCAGTGTCTAATCAACGATCGCCAGCCTGTGGCCAGAATAGCTTGGGCTGGTTAAAGCAATTAGCTTCCTGCCAGCATGTGCTGCAGGAGAGGGGGTTTTGAGGAATAACGACCCTTGCGGGCATTCAGGTGCCCAATTAGTGATCTCCCATCCCCCTTATCAATACTGCTGTGCATGCTTAGTGAACTCTTTGAGCTCACCAGCTCATCAGCAGTGCTTCTTGCCAGAGCCTCCAATTTGGTACCACTCTGGAACCCCAGGGGTGAATGTCACCATGGCTCCCCTCTCATCCCCTTGCCCACCAGCAGGGAAAGCAGCAGCAGTATTCACCCCAGAGTCCCTGAGCCATGCCAAAACTGCAACTGCCCTGCACTCCCTTGAATCCACCCTTGGACAACAAGAAACCACATAAGTTTTCTCTAGCAATTAGAAAGGTAGAGTAAAGGCTAGGCCAAGAACAAACACAGAGCTAGCAAAAAACTGAACCACAGGTAGACAAGGGGTAGTATAATCAGATCCAAGAAGAGATGGCTTCACTCTACTTAGTATTGTTTAAGTCTGCTAGACTACTGTGCTCTGAGATCACATTTTACGAAGGCTATAGAGAAACTGAAGGGGATCCAAAAGTGAGAGACAAAGTTGATAACGGGGTTTGGACATAGGTCAGACAAGAACAAAGGTAGAGAGAATCTGGAGAAAAGATGCTGGAGTGAGAAAAGGAGAAAGCATGTTAGTAATATTCAGATATCTAAAAGCTACCACAAAGAAAGAGAACAGCTATTCTCCCTTGCTACAGAAAGCAAGGCATAAGGCACTGAATTAAAACAGATATCAGATTTATAATAATTTTCAGCAAAGAAACTTTCTTCATGTAGAAACCGGAGGACAGCAGAATGAGTTGCCTAGAGATGGAACTGCTTTCATTGGAAGTTTTTCCAGAAGGGGCTGGATAGGTCTTAGTCTGGGATGGTTTAGAGACAGGACACCCTGCATCTGTGCAGGGTGTTGATCTCTGAAGTCCCTTCCAATCCTATTATTCCATTACCTACATTGCAAAATGGATAAAGTTGTTCTAGCTTCATTCATGTTAAATACTATCTAGTGTAATGGTAGCACCCTAAACAGACCCTAAATAATTCTTACTGCTAGTACTAATATATAGTATCAGCTTGCAGCCTTGTGCATTCTGGGTTTAACCTCATGTCTTTTAATAGGCAATGTATGCGTGTTCCAAGGAGAAGATTTATCAGAATTCTGGGGGTGCTACATATTTCACTCCAAATGCTTTACACGGTTTATTATGTTCTATTTTCTAAATAAACCGCCTGCTTTACTGTCACTGTCATTACCATGCTTGTTTGTATTCCCAATGGCTTCAGGGTAAAGTTCCATTTCTCTGTGCAAAGAATGGTCAGCCCACTGAAACAAAATTGCCCCTCATATAATAACCTCATAAATCTAATTATCTGTGAATGTATCTCCTCCTCTTTGTAAACTTGAGTTCTTACTAACCTCTTTCTGTTTAGCAATATTTTCTTATGGCAGTATTTCCCCCATCTCTTTCATCTTTTCATTTTGGGGGGTTAATTCATATCAACATCACACAATCAGTACTGAACACAGTAGTACTGGGGTACCTGTTCAATACCAAGTTGTGAGAGCATTTGTCTAATAAATTAGTTTCCCAATCCTAGTTCAGAATATTTCATCATATAACTCTGTAGATAAACACCAAGGCTGTTGATACCGAAGTTATTTACTGCACCTGCATGTTGCCAGACAGAAATGCTAATACAATTGGAACTGTGCAATTGTATATAGCATATTACAATTTGCCATCTTTCACACAGCAGATTTATCACAAAAAATAGGAATTAATTCACCTAGGAATGAAAATACATTACTATGTAAAATTGAATTGATTAGATAGTATAGATCAGCCCAGGTGGGCTTCTGAGAGATATACATCTGAATGGGTACAATGAACCTCTGCACACACGCATGTGATTGAATTCATTGCAAATATCAATTAGTGGTGAATGCAAGTACTCAATCTGCATAGGAAAAAAGTTGTGTCAGCCTGTAAATGTAGAGGATGAGAGGTACAATTAGTGTATTCAAAAGTCCAACAAGTCCCCTGTTGTGTATATAATAATAAACTTGTTCCATGAAATTTAACTGAAAGAAGAACATTAACACATTCTATTTTATCCAGATTCTACTCAATTCCATGTTGCAAAAGAAATGTAAAACAGTTACCCAATATTAATTATAAAGCTGGAGCATATTCCACAAAGATACTCAATTGTAGCTAGCTGAAGGAATTTTAGTATTATTGCTATTAAGTTTTACTATTTATTTGTATTGCAGTATGCTCTTAGGAACACTGGTCACAGCCCAGGTGCTATGTAGAACACAGGACAAAGAGCTTACAGTCCTATTGTCAGAGCCAAAACTTTTAAGGCTTTAAAAACATTCTTGGTGTTTTCTTTAGTAAACCCTCCCATTGGCTGGGATTTTACCTTTAAGCTTTAGAGCCAAGGTTTTCAAAGGGTCTAAACTGATTAAGAAGAGTCGGGTAACATTTTGTTTATGTATAAACACTTTTCCTGGGTTGCAAATAGTGTCATTTTTTTCCAGGAAATATTTTATAAATTGTGTTATTAGCTTATAAGGGAATTTCATGGACAATAGAATGAGGAAGACAAAGTTATTATTGGACATCAGTTATCCATCATATTCTTTTTACAATACATTGGTCATTGGTGAACATGTTTGGCTGCAGAGATCAACTCCAGCACTTCTACCAACACTAGCATTTGTAGTAGCTCTTCTCTCCCACTTTAGTGGAATGTGCCTCTCAAACAAATTAGGTTTGAAATTATATAACAGATATGCTAATACAGATATGCCAGTACCTAATTAGGTGACACCTTGTATGTTATCTAATGTAACTACATTACTCAACAGCAGTTTAAAGCACACTGCTATCAACATGAACTCATTTACATTTTACAGTGTGACATACTGATATTAAACAGGCAAATAGAATAACATGCAAGATATTCACTATTACAAGTTTCCTGACCATGGACATGTGTATTTAAAGAAAGCATTGTGGAAATCAGTTGGTAGCCATTTAGCTGCCCCTTTACTATTAAAGAGACCATAGCTTACTGTAGATGAGAATCTGGGATTCATAAAAGTGATGAAGATAAGAAATAGAAATATTTTTGTAGAACAAGATCTCCATATAAATATTCTCTTGTGCACCAAGTAGTCTAACAAAAGTTATTAATAAACAGAGGTCCATCCTCAACTGGTATCAACTTCCTTTCTTCTTCAGTGATTTGCCCAAGGTCATTCTGGAGACTAGTGCCACAGTTGGATGAAGATACCAGGTCTCAGGATGCAGTCCCAGTGCTGCACCCATGACTTGATTACTTCCCCTTCACTCCCACTGGACTCTCTAATGTAGTCTATCTTTTGAATTTCTGTCTGTAAGCTCCTCATTTAATTTTAGTGCCATGCTGGACATCTAAAATTCTGCTGGTGAAAGGAGGATTACAGACACACTGCAGCACCACAAGCCCTGTGCTGCAAACACTTTCCTTTCATGGAAACCACAGCAGAAGTTACATCAGAACCTCACCTCACATGTATTTTAAGTTCACAGTACATCGCCCACCTGCCTTTTTGTCCTATAAAATTCTAGCTAAGGCAATGGTTTGAGGGATTTAGCATTCACTTACTAATGAAAATCATTAACATCTGCAGCTCCCATTGGTGATGATATTATATTTTTTGTCTTTACTTCCACAGGGTTTGTCTACAATTTTCCAAGTATGAATACATTAAAAGAAGAGTGACTAGAAATCCTACTTTGCAATTTAAACCATTAGCTAGAACAGATGGTCAAAACAACCTGGAAAACCTAGCAATTACATAGTTTAGTGCTATGTATCATGCTATGCAGAATGCCAGGAAATAGGAATGTCTACAGGCATTATAATACGGTAAAGAAAATTATAGTTACTAAAGAGGATCATACTGTGTTTAGAAGAGTGCAAGCGAGTCATAATGATATAAGGAATATATCAAAGAGATCTGGGAAGAGCTTGGCAATACTGAATAAGCATTATGCTGTACATGATTATAACCAAAAGGGTTAAAAATGTGTAATCTTGCAACTGTATGAAAAAAACTTGAACATATACTGAGGAACTGAGTAAGGATGCTCAGGCTGAGGATAAATGTCTTCTCAGTCAAATGCTTTGTATGTTTTATTGTAATGTCTGAAATTTTAAAATTACCCAACTATAAAACTTCAACAAATTCAACATATTCAGAGTTCATCATATCTGAAATCTATATAAAAATACAAAGTTTCCACCCATAATCAGCAAAATAATGAACAAAATGTATTCACATAAATCATTTTCATTCAAAAAGAGTACACAGGGAGTTGATCTTTGCATGCCACTCTGAATAATTTTTATTCAAATAAGTATTTGACCTGAATATAAAAGTTACTATGTATACTGTGTATAACCAGCTGCAAATTGCATATTAACTTAGTACTTATTGCAGCATACATCTTCAAAAAAAATGGCTTCATGCTATAGGTCTTTGTTAAAGTAATTCCAGAAACTGAAGTCTGATTGCAATCTCATTTATTAAAGACCCAAAAGTGAACCCCTTATTTACACTGAGGAAGTTAATCACACATTTAAGTCAGAATCTGGCCTGGTTGCTTGAAAAATTCATAGATATATGCATACAATTGCTACAAATTCTAGCCCTAGGGTTTCCAACCCTGGTGGCATCAAAGACTTTAATAGACTTTGTTCATATTGTCATTAAATATGAAAGTGGGTTTTTTTAATATATATTTCTTTGGCAAGAATGATCAAACAGTTAAGAACAAGCATACCTGTGAGAAGGAATTACACATCACAACTATTATACTAGATCACACTGAATATTAGGAGGACACAATTCATTTTCACCCTCCAGGTTATTTAGTTCTTGTTCTAGGGTATGGGATTTTGTTTTCTTTTTTGATGGAGCACAGGCACCCAGCCAAAATCTCCAACAGGACAGATTTTCTATTTATGAATATGTAAGGTACCCATCAAGAAAATAGGAAAGAAACCAAGAACCAAGTTAACCTGTCATGATTGTTTCATGGCAAATTCAATTATTGGCTCTTGTAGATGCAACACCTCCTTGGATGACCTGCTAGCAGGAACTGAATCTTGGGCTTCCACATAGAAACATATGAGCCTGTACTGTGACAGTTAAAGGCCACTAGCTCAACAGCAGCAGATTCATAAGCTTCTTTTTAACATGATCCACTAGGGGGAGAAGAGAGCTACACTGTTATAATGAAAGTTGCATGAACAATGGAGAATAGCCTCTTCATTGTCTTGGAGAATGTATTTACAGTTATTGAAATCAAAATTAGGACTTTAATTTTTAGTACGAAGAAGCTCATACATTCTTCTTTAATAACTCTTTCCTTTGCCGAGGCCAGATTCTATTCTCTATTCCCAAAGAAAAAGAGTCCTAGATGCCAACAGTCTGAAGCAGCCTGATTGTTAAGTACACTAATATCTTCCAAACCCTTGGGTTTGAATCATGACAGAGACACACAAACAAAATATCACAAAGGAGGCCATTTGGCTGTCTCCGTTTATTTTTCCCCATATCCAAGAGAAAGGGGACACAGTGACTTAAAACAGATAGAAATAAATGCTAGTTATATATAAATAATTTGTGACAGTCATTTTTAGGGGATAGGATTCAGGTCAGAAGAATAAGGGCATTCAGAAAAGAAGTGTATGACTAAATGCATAATGTAGACAGATATGGGGCCATACCTTCTATTTGTTTAAGGATTACTATGTGTAATGATCCATACATTAACAAGAATAAATCATGCTGAAATCAAGTGATTCTTTGGAGAATCCCAGCTTATATTTGAATTTTTTTCTGACCCTTGTGGTTGTAGAGAAAAGCTTGCAAATGTGAAGAGTGCACCCCAGAGACTCTGAAATCATAGTAAAGAAGAGCCCAAAACTTGTATTATTCTAAAAACACCTCAGAATAATGGAGGCCCTGAGCAATGATTTTTGAATTCTTGGTGGTGGCAATACTATTGCCAACCCATCATCTCATTGTTTCCCATGAGATCAATCCTGTAGGTGCCGAGCCCTCTGGCCCTATTCCAGCAACATGCTTGAGTGGTTAGCTGAATCAAAACCAAAGACTTGAGCATCTTGCAGGGTTGAATCCTATGTTGTTATATATATAGTTATTATTCTTTTTTGTATATATCATGATAAATAATAGCTCATTAAGGTGCCCTTTCCAAACATCTAGGGAGCTTTATAGTAGACCACGTACAAACTAACAGAAACATAATGAAATATCAGTCTCTTAAAATCTAAAAATAAAAGGAGCTATCATGCACATGAGGGGCTGATTTTAAAACAGGAATGTTAGGTACAAAAAAGAAATGCAATAAATGTAGATGATATAATTTTCATTCTAAAAATACTTTGGAAAGGAAAAATAGTGTGTGTGGAGTGGAAGGTATAGTGGGACTGGGGTTGAAAGTTGAAGTTATTTGTTTTATGTAGGGAGATAA
Organism: Crocodylus siamensis; assembly: GCF_052110815.1. Lineage (NCBI taxonomy): Eukaryota > Metazoa > Chordata > Crocodylia > Crocodylidae > Crocodylus > Crocodylus siamensis. The sequence continues at coordinate 27,397,276 of NC_143403.1, forward strand.
ATTTTACTAAGAAAAAAAGACTGCATTTGACCACTGAATTGCAGCAGAAGTACAACTGACTAGCTGCTTAATAATAGCAGGAGCCTTTCAAGGAGGACAACATAAGCGCACAGGGACCCAACAGCATAACTCCATAAAAAGATACTGAGTCTGCCCAAGTCCAGCATCACAGTCAAGTCAATCTCAAATGAAAGTATATGTTTATTTCATTTAGCCACAAAACCTGAACATTTTTCTATTTCTGCTCAACCTGAACCAATTGGGGGTGTTGTTTGTTCATCTGATGATGTTTTTTTGGTGTTTTGTTTTGCTTTTGTTTAGGCATTAAATCAAAAAATAAACTATTCACCAAGCTGTACATATTTTGTAGAAGGTGAAAATGACAAGGCAACATTAAAAATAGAGAATTAAGATAATCAAGCCTCTCTGAATATGGCACTATTGCTAGATCATTATGGGATAAAATCAGAGCCAGTGGAAATCATACAAATGAAGAAAAAATATTTACTATTAGCATTTAAGTAAAGGTCACTTTGTGTCTCTTACTTCGAAGCTTTCCTGCTAACAAGAATCTTAGAGAAACCTGGTACCCTGGTTGATATTTTTTATAAAATTAAAATATTCTCATTCCAAAACTAATTCCTCTAAAATCTTCCACCAAATATCTTGGTAAACACAGACTGTCCTTGAAGACTGATAGATTGTCTGGGACAGAAGCAGCTACACCCTCTAAGTAGAGTTTCACTTACCCTGAACAAATACTGTTTAATCAAACTTTATGACACTGTGATCAGAAGCCATTCCCAAGTCTCTCCAAAGAATTACCACAATCAGCATACAAGAACATACCCTAAAATGTTAGTTTTCTTCCAGTTATTACTGTATTACAGCCTTTGCCATTATCTTAGTCTAATACTCCTGCTCTTGTATTTTGTGTGGCTTTCTATCCTTTTGGTCCATTTTTCAGGTACAGCTGTAAATCAAGAACACCAAAGATAGCTGTGCTTGTACCGTGAATAAGAGATGAGTTCCTTGCTTGTGTTTCTGGTGGTGGCTGTCCACAAGGATCATTGTGTTGGTGGAGAGGGCAAACTACAAAAGGCATAGGCTACATATGAGAGCAGAAGGAAAACAAATGGAAGCATGAGGCCCCTGCTTAACACCTTGGGACAGCTTGTAATGGACACTCAGGAAAAAAACTGAACTCCTGAATGTCCATTTTGCTTTGGTATTTCACTGGATCAAGGGGAAAAACAAGCAAGATAAGGATCACAGGGAGCATGTTGGGAATGATAGCCTTTCCACTGTGGATGCTGAGATTGTGGAAAACCAACTAAAAGCTAGACATTTATAAGGCAGCAAGACCAGATGAATTTCACCCAACTTCAGTGCTGATGGAACTGGCTGAGGTCATTGAAGAACCCCTGGCAAAACTCTTTCAGAAATCGTGGCACACATGGGAGATCCCTGAGGATTGGAAGAGGGCCAACATTATGACCATCTTCAAGAAGGGGAAAAGGGAGGGTCCAGGTAAATATAAACCAATCATCCTAACCTCCATCCCAGGGAAAATCCTGGAAAAACTCATTAAAGAATCTATGTGTGATTTACTCATTGAGGGTAAGATTCTGAACAACAGCCAGCATGGCATCATCATGGGTAGGTCTTGTCATACCAATCTCATCTCCTTCTTTGAACAGGTCTCTCACCATCTGGACACAGGACAGAAGGTCAACATTATATACCTAGACTTACGAAAGGCTTTTGATTTAGTATCCTATTATATTCTTGCAGAAAAATTGGAAGATTGGTGTCTTAACTACTCAACAGTTCAGTGGCTGGAAAAGTGGCTGCATGGTAGGACCCAGAGAGTTCTCATAAATGGATCTGTGTTGTCCTGGGGAGAAGTGGCCAGTGTTATCCATCAAGGGTCTGTGCTTAAAGCAGTGCTTTTCAACAATGATTTTGATATGGAGGTGAACAACTCACTGGCCAAGTTTGTGGATGACACCAAGTTATGGAGGAACATGGTCATGCCAGAAGATAGGCTGCAGGTACAAGTGGACCTGGACAGGCTGGAGAGGTGGGCAAACCGGAACTAGGTGAAATTCAAAATTCAGAAGTGTAAGGTGCTCCATCTGAGGGCAAACAATCCCCAACATACCTACAGGCTCAGTGGTGATAATTTGACTTGCACCAAAAGGGACCTAGGGGTAGTGATCAACCATTGCATAAACATGAGCCGGCAGTGAGATGTTGTAGCTAGCAGGGCAAAAAATATGGTGTGATCAGGGGATTGCAGGACAAGTGATCTGAGGAAAGGCTGAGGGACTTGGGCTTCTTCAGCGTACAGAAGAGAAGTCTGAGAGAGGACTTTGTAGTGGCTTACCACTACACGAGGGGAGTACATCAAAAACGTGGTGAACAGCAGTTTACAAGGGTACCCCTGGGAAAGACCAGGTGCAATGGATACATACTGCTGGAAGCCTGCTTCAGGCTCAATTCCAGGAAAAACTCCTTCAAGCCAGGGTGTCCAGACTCCCTCTAGTGGTGGTGCAGTCACCTACCCTGGAAATCTTCAGGAGAATGGACAGTCACCTCGCCGGGGTCACTTGATCCCAGTTGTCTTTTCCTGCCTAGTGGAGGGGGACTGGACCCAATGATCGACAAGGTCCCTTCCAGCCCCTATGAATCTATGAATGTTCTGGGAGGGAGGCCAGGTTCAGCTGCCTTTCTATACAACAGAATAAACACAAATTGCAATACAGGTAATATGAAAAGAAGGGTATCCAGAGACTCCACAGGAAATGCTCATTAGCCCTGATAACATGGGAATAAGCTGGCATGGCTCACACAAACTAAGAGAGGATAGTACACATTTTTCCTCTGCTCTAATGTAGACTGCAGATACTCTTTCCGTGCCACCCTTTTTGGCCTGTTCCTGCTCAGCCACTTCATAGAGAGCTGCAGAAGGGATAGCTGAGTCAACACCTCTCTTGTTCCTTACCAGACAGCAATTTGAGTTAAGAATGGATAGATACACGGGAAGCTGTATTATAAACTCTCACCCGCACTACTGTTGCCACAGGTAGACCTCTCACTAGGGTCCTGAGCCCTGGTTTGTGCTGTTGGAAGCCATTGTAATCCAAGAGTGAATTCAGACCATCAAGAAAAGTGTTTTTAGCATCAAAACGTCAGATACAATAAATGAACTGCTACTGGAAACTTACAGAGAGAATCTGATCAGCAAGCCTCTATGAATAAATCTACACAGAATCAACTAAAAAGCTGTAAGGGGTCATAATGTACATCAAGTATGCCCTTTCATAAGGGCACTAGAGATGACCTGGAACAAATATCCACTATTCAAATATAACCACTGGCAGTGGAAAAATACTGGCTTCTCATGTATAATCTGACTTTGTAATTGCTATTTCAGGTAGCAATCATTAAACAAGCAAAATAGCCAACCCACCGTATAGAGATAAATATCTATCATACACAGTACACAAATACATATAATGATATACGGCATATTATCAGTCATATGCCCTTCGGCAGGGTCAAACATCCTAGAAACTTCTATTTCAACATGATCTTAAAGAAATTATCATTTGCAGTCCTAAATGTGGTCACATTATTTTTGACGAGTGTCAGTTTTACTTGGCAATATTACATTTTCTAACATTTAGTTTTCTAGCATTTTTCCATGACTATCTGTGTAGATTAGAAAGGTTCTTAACTGTTATCTGTAATAGATTTTGCCTGTAGCAAAATTCATGCAGGCATAATAGAAGAACAAAGTGTACTCTGATGAAATTGCAACCATAATTTCCAGATGCCTGACATTTATTGCTTATTGCTATTAGAATTCAAGTGCCTATTTGTTTTGTACTTCGCTTTTATTCTTGCATCACAAATGTATAATGGAAAAAAGATATTTTAAATGCTGGGTTAAGTATCACAGATCAACACCAGGCACCAGCATAATCAATATTACTTAAACACACTCCTAGGCAATTAATTTTTAAGGAATCAAATTGTTGTACCACATCAAAATTTACAACAATACAATAAAGGTTGTTACATTCTTTATTGTTTAATTAAAAGCAACATTTAGCACTCATGCAGCTAACTGTTGAGACATTATGACATAAAATGTCCTGTTTATCAGTTTGAGATATACAAACAGCATTTACAGTACATTTTATATTACACAATTGTAATTAGACTTTATTAAATTTCATATGCTTATCAAATTATCAAGCATAATACTTCAAAACCCCAGAGAATGTGTTGTAACGCATCCAACTGTAACCTAAGCATCCATAATTGCTTCAGCATTTCTATTTAATACTAAATTAAGTTCCATATACTGTACTCTAGTGAACCAAATGTAGAATCACTGATAAGCTACATACAGTTTAAGAGAAAGGTCCCTACAGAAGGATCAAATATATCTCTTTCATTACCTTTGGAACTAAGGGCCAAGTTCTTTCCTAGTGTAAGTGAGGTTGCAACCTCTTATATGAGCTTTGAATTGGGCTCTGAGCACCTCCTGCCATAAAGCTATTGCCAAGATATCACAGACAATCACCGTATAAAAGGAACAAAAAAAAATGAGAATAAGCATACAAAATAAGTGCGCACCAATCAAACTATAATATGTAAATATGCAAGTGAAGAACTGAGGGTCATAAAATATAGCTTGGAGTAGTTGGCAACAATATATAATGCCTAGAACTTTTCACCACCTCTATTTCCAATACACCACCTTTTGTTAACACTATCTTCTGATTTTCACCTCCTTAATCAAATCTAGCAGTACTGGTTTTTCGCAAAGAAAAGGAAGGTAGCTTGGGCCTCAGATTCTGGCTGTACCTCAAATTTCCTGTGTTCCTAGGGCAAGTCATTCCTCTATACCTCTGTGCCTTAGTTTTCTATCTGTAAAATGGAGATGGTGATAATGCTTAGGACTGACACATCATATGGGACCAGTGTGTGCCACCCATGATCTGGCTACCAACCAGGCTCCGAGCAGCAAGATTGCCATGGCTGCAGCTACCTGAGGCCCTGAGGCTCCCAGGTAAGACTTCTGGGGTCAGCACGGTTGCTGGCCTCAGCCACCCCTGCCCCACCCAGGGTAACTTCCCACACACCAGAAGGCATGTGGCACAGGTGTTCCCTGGGGACAAGCAGCAGCAGCACAAGGTGTGTCTCTGCTTTTTGTCCCCAGGGAAATGAATGTCCACACTCATGTGGATGCGGCCTATTTATGTTAATGATAGTCTTGTTAAAAAAAAAGCGGGGTGGGGGGAAGGAATTTGCACAGTACTCATTAGAATAAGACCCCATTCTGGCTGGGGTCTTCAGGCAATTCAGGTACAAAAACTAGTGCTTCTAGTTACAAGATAATTCTACAATTTCATATGGTATTTGCAGTATTTTTCATCTTTTTAGAACAAGAAATATTGCAAAAACTATTGTATATGTTGCTTTGTCAATGGTTTCCAGTTTATGGAGAATTATATTGTCAAATATTTACTAAAACCTTAAACACAAGCAGCCTTCATAGATTTCATAGATATTAGGGCTGGAAGGGACCTCATGAGATCATCTGGTCCAGCCCCCTGCCCAAGGGGCAGGAAGTCAGTGGGGGTCAAATCACCCCAGGAAGATAATCATCCAAGCATTTCTTAAAGGTATCCAGAGTAGGTGCTTGTACCACTTCTGAGGGGAGTCTATTCCAGACTCTGGAGACTTGGACAGTAAAAAAGTTTTTCCTTATGTACAGTCTAAAACGGTCGTCCAGAAGTTTGTGACCATTGGACCTCGTCTTTCCTTGGGGTGCCCTGGCGAACAGACATTCTCACAGATCCTGATGCACACTCCTTATATACTTATAGGTTGCCTATAAGTACATAAGGGCACCCCTGAACCTTCTCTTCTCCAGGCTGAAGGGTCCCATGCCTCTGTCTCTCCTCATAAGGCCTGCTCTCTTGACCTCTAATTATGTGCATGGCTCTCCTCTGGACTCTCTCAGTCTTCTCCACATCCTTTCTAAAGTGCAGCGTTTTTTGTTATGGGAATCAACTGTATTGTGTTTGAATTAAAATATATTAAAATAAAAACAAAACAAAATCTAACCTGGATTGTAGTATATTTAAGATCACACTAATTAGAAAACCAAGTGAATGCCTTTGAAAACAGTTAATGCAACTGATTAAACAATAGGGTTAAAATGTTAAAAGCAATTTCTAGATATATTTTAGAATATGTAAACTGTATAAGATTTTCAATTGTGTCTCTTTTATATTGTCTGTTAAAAGGAATGTACTTGCATATACACAGTACATCAGAAGACATAGATCTTGCAAAATCTATCACATTATGTATGCAAGTGTTATAACATGTATGCATTTGCTTTTATTGTAGAATATAATTCACTTTTCTGCCAGCTTACATTACATACTGGAATACATAATTGTTATCATCTCCTTTATAAGCATCTATCCAATATCAATAGAACTCCTATTCAAAGCAAAAGGTTTGGGGGTTTTATTTCTCTTTTTATTTCCCTAGCTAATGTTATTCAGCTAATGTTATTCAGCAATTCATAGTTTCAGAGGTAGAAGTCACTTCTTCTCAGTACCTGAAAAGTGTTTTAGAGGGGATACAAACTTTATAAGATCTCAGACCTGAACCATGCATGCCTACCTTTCTGAGCTGGAAGTCTCATAAGAACAATTTCCCTTGTATGACATTGGGTATTTCCTGTTTGCAGCTGAGCTAGAAATCCTGCAGGAATAGTATGCCTCTTTTGTGCCCCTCTTTTAGAATTGGGGCATGCAGTGAAGTGAAACAAATGAAAATGATGTATCTTTTAAAAGTGACTTAGTGCTTTAGGAGCCCTAACAAAGCTTGAGTTTGGCTTCAGATTTCACATCTGGGCTTCAGTTTGTCTTGTCTCTGACCCATGGTGGAGATACATACAGCTCCAATCTTACTTTTCACCAGACTACACAAATGCATATATTTATGCACCAATACCCCGTTTCACAGCAAAACGTATTCTCTATGGACAGTACCATGACTTCCCAGTATCCACTTAAGATGTGGAACAGATGAAGGTAGAAACGTTCCTTTCTGTTGAACTGCATCAGAAACAAAGCATACCCAACATATCACCTCGTGTACACTAGACAGAGCATGGTCTACTGACCACTTATTCCCTGCTGGGAATAACTCACCAGAGGAGAAGCAAGGAATACCTCTATGAGCTATAGCTGTAGAACTGTGCCTTAAAGGATATAGCAGTTTGTGAGTTTGCCTTACAGCATGTGAGAAGCTCCTGGAATCGTTTTTCTCTCTCTTAGATACCCTGAAGCAAAGTCACTCTGTTTCTTACTCTATGCTTAGAAGGCAGAGTTTAGGGTTTTAGGAAATAATTAAATGACAAAGGCATCTCGAGAGTATTCAGTTAATCAGTGAGGAAGTGGCGTGTTTGCAAAAATCAAATGCTTTAATGGCCAGATCCTCAGCTGGTGTCAATATGGGTCACTACAGTGTACACTGACGTGACTTCAAATAGCACTATGATGATTTTCACCAATCAACAACACAGCTCGTGTCTTCTGAAGCATACTTACTGAGTGAATATTCAAAATGGATATTGCTTAAAATGAAGTTTCTTAGTCCTTTGAGTAGCTTGATATTGATTTTTCATCCTTTTGCCTTCAGAGCTTATTTACGAATGTTTGATGAAAGTAACGTATCCAGCATACTAGCAAACAAAGTGCACTCCTCAGAAAATGGACCTTCTAACATAGAAATGTACCAAACAAGAAGAAAGGAGACAAAAGTTTCCCCCATAGGTCTTTATGTTTCTTTCTGCCTTTTAAAGCCCCTTTGATCATCCTGTTTGTCATGCCACCAGTGTTTTGCTGATGATGTAATATTGGCCTCTCACAAGCAGCAGCAAAATGTGCATTGATTGTTACTTATTAGGACAGGTTTTTAAACCAGGAAAACAGTTTCTCATATTTATTTATTACTTGTGGAACTGAGTACATATTCAAACAACAGTAAGTAACATTCCTAGATACAATATCATAATCACTAAAAAAAGGACAAGGCTGTGCAGATACAGTAGGCACTAGCTTATGCATTCCTAGAATACCTGAATTATTACCAGACCATTGGGCATATCTCTGTTCAATGTACTCTTTGTCTACTCTCTCTTTGTAAAGGGAAACTAAAAACAAGCCTGTGCTCACTGCATCTATCAGTGATGTGGGGGTGTATCATGGGAGAAAATCTGAAATCCCAATCCGGATCTTTCTTTCCAGAGTTCTGATAATGTTTCTCATACCATGGGTCTTCTAGCTTGTGTTGAATTCCGTTAAGGGCATAGAATGTGAATCTCTTTACACAAAATCATGTGTGTTTTTATGAGAAAAATTGTCCCAGTTTATTTTGCTTTCTGAGTTGCTACTCTAAAAATTTTACTTAGCCCATATTTGATAAAAATTCCCATTTAGAACAAAAGGATCTTTCCCTGTGTAACTACTGTTGCTACAGAGAGATATTGTCTACTGCTAACAAGTGAAATAGTACATCAATTTAGGGAGAAACAGCAATATTAAAATAAATTATGGAAGTCAACAAGTTTCAGTGGATGAACTTTTAAAAAAAGAGCTTTTCTTCAATTTTGAAATTCCTTCTGTTTGAAAGATATGCTTTATATAATGTAGGTTATAATCCCTAGCTGCCTCTCCAGAAGAAATAGAGTAGAAAGTATAAATAAAGGAGCAGAGAGGAAGGGAAAAGGGGGCTGTTACTGTATGCCCTCTAGATTCTGAGCTCCTGCAGGGACTAAAGCAGCCACAGCCACAAAATAAAGAAACTCTCAGCTACTCTAATTAATGCAGATGTTACTTTAGGTCTGTGTTACATAATACTGGGCATGTCTACATAAGACACTTAACTGTGCAATAGTTTACTGCACAGTAAGCACACGTATCTACATGTGTGCACACTTACTGCACTGTAAAATTACCCTAATAATGAGTAAATGCAAATGCAGGTATCAAATTTACTTGTGATTAGTTACTCCACGACCTGGGAGCAAATCTGCTTCAAGGTCAGCCCTACCACTAGGCGACCAGCCTTATGCTAGCCCCAGGGTTCTGGGCTGTGAGCCTCTCCTACCCAAGGGCTGAACTACCTCTATGGCAGCCCCTGCCTCAGGCCTTTAAAAGCCTGCAGGCATTTTGAGCCCTTGGGCACACCAGCAGGCAGCCTGAGGGTGCTCCAAACCATGTCTGAATGGCAGGCTGCAGGCTAGCCTCTCCAGCCTGCCTGTACCCTGGCACTTCTGTCTGGTATTGCAGTACTGCATAGCTGCCAGGCCCACACCATCAGGCCCACACCTTTAGCCAGGCCCTCCAGCCCTCAGGCCCAGCTGCAGGCAACCTCTGGCTGCTGGGGCCAGCTCCACCCACCTGCAGCCCACCCCTAGGAGTCTGCCTTGAGCTTGCAGATGCTGCAGGGAATTTCCTCAGCCATGCAGCTGCCAGTCCCATGCCAGGCTCCTGCACTGGACACTACAGGCAGCTGCCCAGGCCTGGCAGCACAGGAACAGCCATGTAGAGGCCCGGAGAGCCAGTGCAGGACCCACAATGGCCTCATCATTGCTGATGCCCATTCCCACACCTATGCCCACCACCCGGGGCCCCAACTGGTCCCTGCAGGAGACTGGTGACTTTCCAGTGCTGTGCGATGAGGCAGAGGTGCAGCACCAGTTCGAGCAGAGTGGCTGCTCCAACACCCACATCTATGAAGGGCTGTGAGACAGGATGTGGTAGTGTGGGTGCAAATGGTCAATGCAGCAATGCCATATAAAGGTTAAAGTCTTATGCGCACAGTGGATTGCCATCACCAATACTAACTGTTGGTGAGGGTGTGCCTGTAAGTCCATGCCCTTTATGTGTCAACTGACAGATATCCTAATTCCCCAGGACCCAGGCTATACAGCAGCATAGGCAGCCTGCCTGAGCCCCCACCCCAACCTGGCACCCATGGTGACATGTCACTTGGGGAGGCCCCCTCAGGCCTGCAGCTGATCATCCCACTAAGCTCCCAGGCTGCACACTCCACCAGCAGCTTGAGGAGCCCAGGGCAGTGCCTGCCGTACCCCCATACTCCCCACAGGGGTATTCTCTGGGGAGGCACCCCAAAACCATCCCCCTCACAGGCCACCACTGCACCCCGAGCATTCCCCTGCTATATGTGCCCCAGGCAGTGCACAAGGAGCTGTTTGCATGGCCTGAGGGGTGCCCAACCCATTATGCCCTGCTGATGATGATGGCCATGGTACCCTGGGTGCACCTGAGCACCTGGCATAAGACCCTGAGCTTTAACAGCACAGGGGCAAACCCAGTCTCCCTTGCAACCTCTGTTGCCACCTGGAGAGCTGCCTGTGGCTGCACTACATGTCTCTGTCCCCTGCAGCTAAGGAGGACATCACTGCTAACATTGCCACATTCTTTGGTGTGTGAGAGGCTTATGTCCACCCAGCTGCATTGGCACAGACTGCTCAGTAAACTCAGCACTGTCTCATGCCTCCATAAATGCTGTGGGGAGTGGAACCTGGGGTCAGGAGAGGATTGTGCCAGGCCAGGAGAGGATTGTGCACAGGGGCAGGAGTGTGGAAAGCCCTCACCCCAATGCAGGCCTTATCAAATGACTGTGGCTGGTGTGGTTGGTTGTTCCATGCAGTCATGGCTGTTGACAATAGTGTATACCTCCAGGAGGTATCCTCAGATGTCAGTGTGCCATGGGTGAGGACCAGGCTGGGGGCCCCGCTGTGGAGGAGCTGGCACTGTTGGTGGGTGGCAGTGTCATGGCTGGCTGCAGCTCATGGTGGGGGCTGAGGCTGTGGAGCTGGCACAGCAGGTACTGGCCCAGGGGGCATGGGTGGCACAGGCCCTGGGATGAGGGCTGGGCCAGGGACTCCTGGCTGCTGGAAGTGGTATAGGACCTACTCCCAGGCCCAGGTGGGAGCCTGCTGTTGGGTGGCAAATGGCTGCCAGGGGCAGGCAGGGCTAGAGTCAGGGGCCAGGCAGTGGGCAGCACAAAGGTGACTGCCAAGGCCATAATGGTGTCTAGCAGCTGGTGATCATTGTCCATGGCCTGCATTCTCCAGGTCCAGAAGCCCTTCTGCTCCTGCAGTACCTCCACCTGCTCATGCTTCAGGGCCAGGGTGTGTGCCTGGAACTCCCTGTCCACTCAGTCCCATGCCTCCTTGTGCTAGTCCAGCATGTCCTCATGGGCCATGTCCTCCACTTGCCACATGTCTTGGCAGCCCACATCCTCAGTTTGCCAGGCCTGAGCATCCACCAGCCAGTCCTCCAACACTGACCAGGCAATCCAGGAGGAGGGTCCTGGGAGAGCTGGTGTATTCACAGGGTCCCAGCTGTGGGTAGTGGTGACCCTGAGGCCGCATCTCAGCTGCCAAGTGTGGCCCCTCCCCCACATGCAGCTGTAGACCCTATAGAGCTATGAGAAAGAAGCTGTTTGTGTGAGTTCAAAACATTTCTCAAATAACAGGCTCTGTACTATGGGCCATGGGGTGCCTGGCCTCAGATCAAGGCTTGGGCCTGCACAGGTACCCAGGGACCATAGTAAGTTGGCCAGGCATGGCCAGGCCCAGGCATCCACTGGCCAAGCCCCTGTCCCTGCTTGCTCCCCTCGGGCAAGCAGGCCACCGGAAGCTGGCCGCAGGCATTCTACCTCCCCACCCTATTCCCAGGGAAGGATAGGCTAGGCTTTTGGCAGGACCTGCTATCACAGCTCCAGATCCCACTTCCCTGCCTCTTCCTCCAGGCCAGCCACTCTACTGTGCTGCCACCCAGCCCATGGTGCCCAGGCCCAAGAGGTGTGGGGCCCATCTATGGGCCACACTCACCACATGAACAGTAAACCTTCTTGGAAGCTGAAGTTGCTACTAAGAAAGGGTGACTTGAGACCCTCTGGGTCAAGATATAGAGGGGGATACAGTGAAAGGTGGGGGACACAGTGACCTAACTATAGGAATATCTTACAGACCTCTGAATCAAGATGAGGAACTAGATCTGAAATTCCCCAGAGAACTGGAAGAGGCTGTGAGACCATGGGTTATGGTCATCATGGGTGACTTTAACTACCCAGACATCTCCTGGGAAGAACACTCAGACAGATCTGACCCATCGCATAGATTCCTGACTTGTATCAATTTGCTCTACCTGTTTCAAGAAGTATACGGGCCGACCAAAGGAAATGCACTCCTAGATTTAGTTTTGGCAAAGGGGGATGACCTGGTGAGTAATCTGATGATAGATTTCATAGCTTTCATAGATTTCATAGACATGAGGGCTGGAAGGGACCTCGGGAGATCATCGAGTCCAGCCCCCTGCCCAAAGGGCAGGAAGTCAGCTCGGGGTCATAGGATCCCAGCAAGATAAGCATCCAATTTACTCTTGAAGGTGTTCAATGTAGGTGCTTGAACCACCTCCGCTGGCAGACTGTTCCAGACCTTGGGGGCTTGGACAGTAAAGAAGTTCTTCCTTATGTCCAGCCTGAAACGGTCTTGCAGCAGTTTGTGACCGTTCGACCTAGTCATCCCTTGGGGCGCTCTGGTGAACAAACATTCCCCCAGATCCTGGTGGTCACCCCTGATAAACTTATAGGTGGCCATCAGATCACCCCTGAGCCTACGCTTTTCCAGGCTAAAGAGTCCCATGACTCTCAGCCTGTCATCGTAAGATCTGTTTTCCTGACCTCTGATCATGCGCATGGCTCTCTTCTGGACTCTCTCAAGCTTCTCCACATCCTTTTTGAATTGTGGAGCCCAAAACTGGACGCAGTACTCCAGCTGCGGCCTCACCAAGGCCGAGTACAAGGGAAGAATGACGTCCCGGGATTTGCTCGAGAAGCATCTATGGATGCAAACCAGCATTTTGGTCACTTTACTAGCCGCAGCATCGCATTGCAGGCTTATGTTCATGTTGTGGTCAATGATGACCCCCAAGACTCTTTCTTCTGTAGTGCTATCCAATGTAGCACTGCTGAGCCTATAAGGATGCTGCAGGTTTTTCCTCCCAAGGTGGAGAACCTTGCATTTTTCAGTGTTAAACACCATCAGGTTCTCGTCTGCCCATTTGCTGAGCTTGTCCAGGTCAGCCTGGATCACCTGCCTATCTTCTGGCGTGGATGCTTTGCCCCAAAGTTTGGTGTCATCGGCGAACTTGGCCAGTCCACTCCTGACTCCAATGTCCACATCATTAATGAAGAAGTTGAACAGTATGGTCCAAGGACAGAGCCTTGAGGGACCCCACTGGACACAGGGCACCACGATGAGTGACTTCCATCAATTACAACCCTCTGGGTCCTACCATGGAGCCAATTTCCCAGCCAGCGGATCGTGGTGGAGCCAAGGCCACAACTGGGCAGTTTGGCCAAGAGGTGATCATAGGATACCAGATCAAAAGCTTTTTTGAAGTCAAGATATATGACATCAATCTCTTCTCCCTTGTCCAGGTGATAGGTCACCTGGTCATAGAAGGAAATGAGATTGGTCAAACAAGACCTACCCGCAACAAACCCGCGTTGGCTATCCCTTAGGATGTTAGCCTGGGCCAGCCCATCAAGGATGGCCTCCTTAATAAACTTTTCTAAGATCTTCCCCAGGATAGAAGTCAGGCTAATGGGCCTGTAGTTAGCCGGATCCACTCTAGAGGGCAACCTAGGTGACAGTGACCATGACACTATCACTTTCACTGGGCTGGGAAATCTGTAATTCTTGTCTTTAAAAAAGTTGACTTCAGTAAGCTAAGGACTTTAGTGAGTAATGTCCTACAGGATCACGGGCCACAGGGAAAGAGTGTGGATGAAGAGTGGTCATTCCTCAAGGACACAATCCTCGGTACACATAAGTTGTCCATACCTGTATGCAAAGAAGTTGGCACAGGGGCCCAGAGGCCATCTTGGCTCAATAGGGAAGTTGTAGATCTTCTGAAAAAGAAAAGGTAAGGCCACTAATGATGGAAGCTAGGACTAGACCCCAAGGAGAACTACATAAGATTGTCCCATATCTGTAGGGACAGATTAGAAAAGCAAAGGGAGTTATCAAATTCAGGTTAGCAACTGTAATCCAGGACAATAGGAAGTCCTTTTATAGGTATGTACGTAACAAAAAGAAAACCAGTAGAAACGTGGGACCACTTCTCAGTGCATCTGGACATCTGATCACCAACACCAAGGAGAGAACTAAACACCTGAACAAGTATTTTGCATCTGTATTCCACCTGTGTAAGAGTGATCACCTGCCAAATGCAAATATGACACAGAATAGTCACAGTAGAAATGATCACCTACCAACAGTCAATGTAGAGCTGGTGAAAGAACAGCTAGAGAGGTTGGATATCTATAAGTCAGCAGGATCAGATGAACTTTCTGAGTGATCAGATGAGTTCTGAGTGAACTAGCTGAAGTCATTGGAGGACCACTGACAAAACTCTTTGAAAATCTGTGGTTCTAAGAAGGGATCCCAGAAGACTAGAAGAGAGCAATGTTGTGCCCATCTTCAAGAAGGGGAGCAGAGAAGACCCAGGGAACCATAGGCTGATCAGACTGACCCCAATCCCAGGAAAAATCCTCAAAAAATTCTCAAGGAGTCCATATGCAATAAGCTAGTAGAAGGCAAAATTCTGAACAGTCAGCACAGTTTTGTTCTGGGTAGGTCATGTCAGACCATGACCAGGTCATCTCTTTCTATAACCAGGTTACTCACCACCTGGATAAGGGAGATGAGTTTTACATCATTTTCTTGGACTAGGAAGGCCTTTGACTTGGTGTCTTTGCCCCAGTGACCTGCCCAAGGGCCAGGGAGGCCAGGGCTATCTTGAAGGGTCCTGGCAGGTACCCTTTGACTTGGTGTCCCATGAGGCTCTCAAGGTAAAAATAGGGGACTATGGAAACTATGGAAACTATGGAAACTGTGTGCCATGCAGCTTAGAAAGAACACTGCTTGCTGGGGTTATTGGACCTCAGCAGTCTTTCCTGCCCAGAGCAGGGGGGCTGGACCTGATGATCTCACAAAGTACCTTCCAGCCCTAAACTTCCGTGAATCTGTGAATATGTGTGCACACCCACAGAGGAATGGCCAGAGGCCAGGGTGCTGGTCTCCTGTCCCTGTGCTTTGCCCCCAAGGCACCCCTCATCCACTGCCCCTGATCCCGGGACAGCACACAAAGGACATTGTACATAGTTTTCTTGGGGAAGAAGATGTTCTATTGTTGGTGGGTGGGGTGGATCGTGAAGGGACTCTGTTTGTTGGGTAGAGATGGGGGAGGTGAGTTCTGTTTGTTGGGGAGGGAGAGGAAGGGCAGCTCTGGTTAATATAAGGGGAATAAAAACTTGTTCTTCCGAGACGTGTCTGCAGTGAGCATGGTGCTAGTGGTGGGAAGGGGGATGGGGGCAACATGGGCAGTGGTGCAGGAGGGATAGAGAGAGGAGTGCTGGAGGAGGTGGTCTGGCAGCAACTCCCAAACCTAGTGCCCTTGACCCAGCTGGTGGGTGCACAGCTCTCCTAGGACCTCAGGTGGGGTGGAGTGCTGCCACTGCCAAGTATCATCTGCATGCTGTGCCTCCTCTACTGGGCTTCATGGAAGAGCTTCCCCTGGGCCTTGCAGTATGCAGGCTGCAACAGTGACCCAGAGGAGGTTGTCCTTGGCAAACTCAAGGTGGGTGGGAGGGTGCACCAGTGGCCCTTGAGGCACTGGCAAAGGCACACTCCACCAGGGTGCAGATCCAGGCAAGGCAGTGGTTAAAATGTGTCTGGTGGGGGTCCAGGTGGCCAGTGTAGGGCTGCATTAGCCAGGGCAGAAGTGAGTAGATGGGGTCTGTGATGAGGAGTGGTGGGATGGTCATGGTGCCCAGCTGCAAGTCTAGCACCCCTGGCATGAAGCACCCATTCTCCACCAGGCCCAGCAGGCCAGAGTCCCTGAAGACGTGGGCATCACAGATGCTGCCCACCGAGCCAGCACTCACATGCGTGAAGAGATCTTGGTGGTTCATGATGGCCTGGAGCACCATGGAGTAAAAGCCCCTCTGGCTGTAATACAGGCAGTCTCCATGGGGTGGGTAGGTGACAGGGGTGTTGGTCCCATTCAGGGTCCCAATGCACTGGGGGAATCCCAGGGCATGGAACCCCACCACCACAACCAGGGGGTCATGCACACAGGGCACAGTGTCCCCTAGCACATCATGGAGGGTGCCGCACAGCTCCAGGAAGGCATCTGCAGCAGTGGCCTTGCCCATGCCAAACAGGTAGCTGACATATCACAGGATGGCAGGCATGGCCAGCTTCAGTGGGCAAGGTTGAGGCAAGTGTCCATTGGAGGGGCAGTGTCCTGCTCCAGGAGATCGAGAAACGTGTCCTGGACCATCCTGAAGGCCTCCAATCACTGCTTGGTGTCCCAGGTGTGGTGGATAACATAGATTTCATAGATTTCATAGACATTAGGGCTGGAAGGGACCTCGGGAGATCATCGAGTCCAGCCCCCTGCCCAAAGGGCAGGAAGTCAGCTGGGGTCATAGGATCCCAGCAAGATAAGCATCCAATTTACTCTTGAAGGTGTTCAATGTAGGTGCTTGAACCACCTCCGCTGGCAGACTGTTCCAGACCTTGGGGGCTTGGACAGTAAAGAAGTTCTTCCTTATGTCCAGCCTGAAACGGTCTTGCAGCAGTTTGTGACCGTTCGACCTAGTCATCCCTTGGAGCGCTCTGGTGAACAAACATTCCCCCAGATCCTGGTGGTCACCCCTGATAAACTTATAGGTGGCCATCAGATCACCCCTGAGCCTACGCTTTTCCAGGCTAAAGAGTCCCATGTCTCTCAGCCTGTCATCGTAAGTTGTTTTCCTGACCTCTGATCATGCGCGTGGCTCTCCTCTGGACTCTCTCAAGCTTCTCCACCTCCTTTTTGAATTGTGCCACCAGTCCTGGCTGGTCCTGCAGACCCAGAGGTGATAGGGTTGGAGGCCCAGGAGAGCAACCGTAGCCACAGTGGTGGCATTCTGGATCCTGTCGTTGGCGTCCCTGCCAAGGTCTGGCCATGTGGATGGGGTTGAGGAGGCAGGTGCACCACAGTAGCCATGGGACAGCACACAGTGGGCTGGCAGGCAGTTGCTACATATGGAGAAGCTGGGAAGGCCCAGACAGCCACGGTCCAGGTGGTGGCTGACATGGCAGGCCAGCAGGGGAAGTGCAGCAGCCAGTAGGAGCATGGGGCACTGGTCATCACTGCCAGGGGCAGGGGCCGGAGCATCCATAACATGAGGAGGCACAGACTGCTGCACCCTGTTTCTGCACTGGGCACACTGCTTCTGGCCATGGAAGTGACTTGCCAGAGAGTAGAAATTGGGGTTGCCTTTTGAAGAGGGCTGCCAGCTACTGGCAGCTGCAGTCAGAACCTGGAGTTCCCCACAGTGGTGACAGGAGGTCATGGCAGCAGCCTGGGAAGTAGGAACAGATTGGCAGCAAATCTGCTCCTGCTTCCCTGCACACGGAGACATTTGCCTGGCACTGTTTACTCATGAGTAGATTACTCATTAGTGAGCTGGTGCTGCAACACATGCATGTGTAGATGTGCCCAGTATCGCTGACCTGAATTCAACAGACTTGTCCAGATACAATGACTCCTGTCCATCCTAGGCCTTAGGGACAGCTGAGGACCCCTATAACTGTCCCTACACTGTACCTACACAAGGGTTATTTTATCTTGCCTCTGAGAGGAGTTTTGACAGCTCATGTGCACCACCAAAAGAGCTGGAACTGGAACAAAGCCTGATAGGAATATTGCTGGAACCAGTAAATAATGTCAGACTTATCTACCTTGCTTGCTTTACCTTTTCTCTTTTTTGTTTCATTTTGATTCACTGCTTTAATTATTTTGGAGTATACAAGGCCCTGCTACCATGTACATATCCACAAGGAGACCTCTGAACGCCCCTGCACAGCACTGAGACAACTGTATCTCTCAGGTCCAGGAAGCAGTGATACTGCCCCAATAAATGTACCTGTAATTTACTGTGCCATTCCTTGGCTGGTCATATAATCTTCTCAGCACGGCCAGATGTTTTGGTGCCCTTCCAGGAGGATAGCTTGGTGTGCTACTTCTAGCTTCTGGGGGTACCAACTGTTCCCACATGCTACAACTTGATGTTTCAAATTTTGTTAAGGGAGGGTGATTTCATGCCCTTCAGCTTCAGCCCTCAGCCAGACCTGGCACTGTCCCCTGGGGCTCCACCTCCCCTACACCCTGCCTAGCACCAACCTGATGTTGAAGCTCCTCATCTGGTAAGTTGAGACAAACAATCTCCTGAAAAGTCTCTATCCAAAATACTCCAAAAGAACAAACACAATGTCCCAAAACAAAACTGTAAATGAACAGTCTTTCCACTGCTGTCAAGCGTATACCTTTATCCATGTTGTCCACCCTCTGTGGGACAGTTAGGGGACTGAGCAGACAACTACCATGCTCAGCACTCCATTTATTCATGGGTCTGATACTCTTCTACTCTTTCTCTCTGGGCTTCTCATCATCCTGGATCTAGTCATCCAGTCCTGACTGCCAGGCCAACACTCCAGGTAAATTTCCTGGCTCCACCAAGCCAGTGTTTGGGAGCTGACACTGCTGACTGGGCTCCCACGAATTGCCCCTGACAGGGCATGCTGTTCCTGTGGTTTCTTCCCTTTTGCACTGGGAACTAACTTCCAGTTGCCCTGTTGTCTCCTTCTGAGCCATTCTTATCTCTCCACTTGGGTTCCACCCAATCAATCAGTGTTGGCACGTGCTCATAAAGCATGCCCATGCCAGGGTCGGAGTTTCTCCCACAGAAGTTGATGTTGCTGGTGATGCCTCCAGCCACTGTCTGGACCGCTTAGTTTCATAGTTTTGTAGTTGTTAGTGTTGGAAGGGACCTGAGCAGATCATCAAGTCTGATCCTCTATCATAGACAGAAATGAATGCTGGGATCAAATGACCCCAGCTAGGTGATTATCTATCCTCCTTTTGAAGGCCCCCAAGGTAGGAGCGAGCACCACTTTCTTTGGAAGTTGGTTCCAGATCCTAGATGCCCTGACTGTGAAGTAGTGCCTCCTGATGTCTAGCCTGAACCTACTCTCAATCAACTTGTGGCCGTTATTCCTAGTTACTCTGGGTAGTGTTCGAGTGAACAGGGTCTCTCCCATTCCCGCTGGTCCCCCCTGGTAAGCGTACAGATGGCTACCAGATCCCCTCTTGGCTTTCTCTTGTGGAGGCTGAACAGGTTCAGGTCTTGTAGCCTCTCCTTGTAGGGCCTGCCCTGCTGCTCCCTGCTCTGGACCCTCTCAATGCTGGCTACATCCCTCCTGAAGTGCAGCACCCAGAACTGGATGCAGGACTCCAACTGTGGCCTGACTAATGTTGCATAGAGGGGGAGGATCACCTCCTTTGAACTGCTCATGATGCATCTGTGGATGCCTGACAAGGTGCAGTTAGTCTTGCTGACCTCATCCTCACATTGGCAGCCCATATTTATCTTGGAACAAATAATGACTCCAAGATCCCTTTCTGCCTCTGTGCTGATGAGAAGGGAGTTCCCCAGCCTATAGGTATGTGTCTGGTTCTTTCTCCCTAGACGCAGTACCCTGCACTTGTTGGTACTGAATCACATCTTATTCTCATCCACCCACCCCTGCAACCTGTCCAGATCTAGTTGTAGCCTGTCCCTCCCTTCTAGCATATCCACCTCTCCCCACATCTTAGTGTTATCTGCAAATTAGAACAAGGTGCTTTTCACCCCCTCATCTGTCACTGATAAAGATGTTAAACAGTATAGGCCTTGGGACTGAGCCCTGGGGGACTCCACTGCCCACATCCATCTAGGTTGAAAATGACCCATCCACCACCACTCTCTGGGTGCAGCCCTCTAGCCAATTTGGGACCCACCTGACTGTGTAGGCATCAATGCCAGAGTTGCCTAGTCTTTTTAATGAGAATGGGGTGACAGACAGTGTCAAAGGCCTTCCTAAAGTCCAGAAAGACTACGTACACCATGACACCTGTGTCCAAGGATTTTGTGACCTGATCATAAAAGGCCACCCGATGGGTTTGACAGGACCTGCCCCTAATGAACCCATGTTGGCTTACCCTGTGTTGCTAGGTGTCTTCTGGGAAATACCTTCTAGTGGTGAGTGTCTTTTCCCTGCCACAAGCATGTGTATCATTACAGCATACTTCACTGATTCTCAATCAGGGTGCCACAGCACCCAGGGGACCTGTAAGATCTTTTTAAGATTGTCAAACAAGATGATTCACAAGATAAACCCAAAGACTTCAAATGGGATCCCATAATGTCAAAATATTCTGTTCTGCTCTGCACTGAGTTCTCTGAACATAATTATTCTATTTTTCAGAAGTCCAAAAAAGGGTGATAAAGAAAGAGCTAGAGTTATCCAAGAGATGTCTTGAGTCTAGTGAGAAATGCCTTGATCCTAAAAAGGCTGAAAACTGCTGGGATGAACCAAGGGGGTTAAGATAACACTGGATGGACCAGGCACTTTAAGCCAGTAATAAATTACATGCACACACATAGGAATTTCATGTATTCCTCACAAAAGAAAAGAGTGTGGCTCTGTCTATATGGTTAGGTAGGAGACTAATGGTAAATAGGTGATTCCTTAATGCTCTGAATTAGCTACTCATATAATTGAACCAAGAAAGAGATGGGGAAGCAAGTTCTTGCACACAGATATAGGAAATATGTAGTTACCTCAACCTCAGCTATTTAGTGCCAGCACAGCATTGCCTACTTTCCATGTTTCTGTAAAGGACCAGCTCCTGTAGTCCTACGATTACATGAGAATCTTGGCTTTTTAAGAAAGAAAGTTCTAACCCTAATTACGGCAGGGAAAAAAATACTTTAATATGAACCCTAAACTCCATAATACCAGAAGGAAAGTAAAAAGAGGACTCTTATATTAAATAATGCAAAATTATTATTTTTGAAACACATATGCTTTGAACACCAGTCTCACGATCAGGGATCCAGGTTTTCCATTTCCCATGGAAAAACTGGGAAAACCACAGATTTCCCAGTTTAATTGGAGAAAATGTGGATTTTCCCTTTAAGCAAGGAAACCCAGGGATTTTTGCAATCTTTTGCAAAGAGCTCTACATGCTGGCTGAGTTCCAACTTGCAAGAGCTGTTTGAAAAGGGGTGGGAAAGCCCCAACCCTGCCCAGAGGGGGAAGGAGAGGGAGAAAGGGTGGGACCCAATGCTCTCACTTTCCAGAGGCTGCCTCCAGATCAGTCTTCTTCATTCCTGGAAGTAAGTGGGGCTTGGGGGTTGTAGGGGAGGGCTGGGGGAGAGGGGAGCTGGCTGGGAGCTGAGTGAGGTTGTGTTGGGGAAGACATGGAGTGTCTGTTGGCTGGTGGGCACTCCTGGTGGGCTTTCCCAAACACTTTCCCCTCCCTCAGACTGGGCAGGTGGGTGGGCAGGCAGGGTGGGGGGGTGCAGTGGCAGAGGAACGAGAGGCACTGCCAGCCCCCCACCTCAGCTCATTCTGTGCCCACTCCCAGGAGCAGGGATGGAGGGTGAGGGCAACAGTGCCCCTCTGTGAGCCACACGTGCGCCACCTGGCCAGGGAGAACGGGGAGCTCACACACGGTAGCCACCACTGCCATTGTACCTTCACTGCCAGACCTTGTGCTGCTTGCCTGCGGCTGGGGTTGGGAAAGCTGCACAGGATGCGGGGAGCAATGTTGTGAGATGGCAGACGCTGCATGCGAGCCCCCTCCCTCCAGCTGAGCAGACATATGAAGCCCCACAGAGGGGCACTGCTGCCCTCACCCCAGCTCTGGGCAAGCTGAATGGGGCACGGTGGCAGCAGTGCAGTGGTGCTGGCGGCTGCTGTCACATGTTAGTGGAGGTGCCGTGTGGGGGCAACTGCCGGCAGCGGTGTGGTGGCAGCCGACAGTGGCAGCAGCAGTGTGGTGGTGGTGATGACCACCTCATGCCAGCACCACTGCACCATCATTGTCATGCTGTGCTGTACCCTGCGCCACTTGCCCAGAGCAAGGCCAGGGGGGTGAGAGCAGCAGTGTACCTCTATGAGTTGCACATGCCTACCTGACCAGAGGGATTGGGGACTCACGTGCCGCAGCCACCACTGCACCACAGCATCGAGTGCAGCTTTCCCACCACTGACTGTGGGCAAGGGGGTGCACGCAGGTGAACGTGCACCCCTGAGTGTGGCAGTTCACCCCCAACAAAAAGGCACCACTGACACCCACTGCCAACACTGCTTGTGGCATCTGTGGGTGGTTGCCGACCCCTGGTCAGCGCTCGCCACCCCCTCACACCGCCAGCAGCGCCAGTGGCATCTACGGGAGTTCCACTGCTTACCGCCGCCATGCTCCCACCACTGCACTCCTGCTACTGCCGTGCCCCCTCAGCTGCCAGGGGCATGTCTCATTCATAATCAAGATTGTTTGGAATCTGTCCTTAAGAGTATCTGCTAGTCCCTACAACTTGGTGTTGTGTGGAAATATGCGCATCAGCCCCCTAAGATATGCATTTTATTCACATAATATACCCAATATACCAAAGCAAACAAGCTAAGGGAACGTGTTTGGTAACATTTGATTATTCAGTTATATTTTCTGTAAATTGTTTATTTTTTATATATTCAGTTACCAAAAATCAAATTGCCATAATTAGCATTTTATTTGCTATTTTGGGTCCTCCCTCCTCTCCCCATCACTCCCCAACTTCTCTTGATTAAAAAGAGACTTCTTCTGTGACTGGTGAAGCATAGTTATTAAACCATGATGTCTTTCTTTAAAGCCAATTTAAAACTAAGGATCATGTAACACTGCCACTTATGCAAGGTTGCTCATAATTGCTCCATGCAATGCTTTGATTAATTAAATCACACTAGAGATTGTTTCTTAGTAACACACCTGGTATGGTCTTTGTTGTCAGCATTCATTAAAACACTGTGTTTCATGCTGCTTTGCAGCAGGAAAGGATATTAATCAGCTAAATTGCTATTAAGAGTCATATCAATATTTGCTGCACACTGATTGTTTTTCTAAATCTTCAACAAAGGACATTTCATTGAAATCTCTGGTTGATAACTAACCATATGACAGTGAAATCAAATTAAGATGTTTTATTTTCTAGCTAGCTAAAAAAAATCAAAGTGCGTAAAGAAATAAAACCACTGATGTGTTTTTCTCATCTGCTACTTTAAGCAAAGGAGTGGCATGTAGAACAAACTAAAGTGCAGAAAATGAGAAAAAATTAGTAGATCTCATTAATGTCTCTACTGCTCCCCAAGCAGAAAAGGCTTCACTTTGTAATGCAACACTGGTAATTAGGCTGAGTTTCAGAGCCTCAGCTGAAAAAATGCCCAGGGAATCAAATGTTACTTTTCATTGTTTAAGTGAATGAGAAAATATTTCTAAATATTTCCAGCTCCCAGCTACTTTCTATTTGTATATGAACACAAAAGGTGCCTTATGCATTGATAGATTGAAGGTGAGCAGCTAAAGGTATTTACTAAAATGATCCCTAGTTCTGACTTTTTTCCCGGCACATACCTGCTTGTTTCCTACTTCATTCATGTCCTACATGCCAGTTTAAAGTGTATCTGTAAGGCAACACAAGTGCCTCTTCTGTGCTACATTTTTGTTTTATAGCACTGTACATGCAACTAATTCCACTTACAATCTTCAATAAACAACAATGGTAAATTTACAGATCTAGATCACACTGTTTCTGGAGATGGCTCTTGGCAATGAGATAGGACTATAGTAGTCAAGGAAGGAAAGATTTATGATTTCTACTAAACTGGCATGGACCATTGACTATCAGAAGCAAATTATGGTAACAAAAATTTGTTCCAAGGCATTTCCTCCCAGTATTGTTAAATTTAAGAAAAAGAAAATCGGTTGGTGAGCCTGTCTATTGAAGTAAATCTGTTATTCAGCAATGGCTAGCTTGTGATCCAAAGGACTTGTCTTTACAGTATGTTCAAAAATCTATTAAAAACACTGCAGCCCAACAATGGAGAGTTTATTGTATAAAATATAAAGTTGTGCAAATACTCAATTGTAAATATATTTTCAGTTTCATTTATTTATTTTTGTTTATGTGTTATCAGTGAATAAGCCATGAAACTTAACAATGTAATTGCTGAATAGTTGCTAAAACTAATTCTTAGACATCATGGATATACAGGAAAGTCCATTAAGAGCACCTTAGAGTTAACAGTGCTTGAAATTTAAACTGTCATAGTTAATTTTGCACATGCCATATGGTCTTGTTACAATGCTTTGCATAAATCTTAGAAAAAGTTGCAAATGCCAATTTAAAAGCCAAAAAAAATCTCATTAATATTTTCTTCTCATTTGCTTGTATGACTTTCTTTGTAAGCACTCCTGACTATATACTAGTTTTGTGATTGTAGGATGATCATTCTATTTCATCAGCAACTTGGACAAGGGGGTGAAAAGCACCTTGTTCAAATTTGCAGATGACACTAAGATGTGGGGAGAAGTGGGCATACTAGAAGGGAGGGACAGGCTGCAATTGGACCTGGACAGGTTACGGGCATGGGCGGATGAAAATAGGATGGGATTCAATACTGACAAGTGCAGAGTACTGCACCTAGGGAGAAAGAACCAGCAGCATAGCTACAAGCTGGGGAACTTCCCTCTTGTCAGTGCAGAGGCAGAAAAGGATTTTGAGTCATTACAGACTCCAAGATGAACATGGGCCGCCTATGTGGGGATGCAGTCTGGAAGGATAACCAAACCTTGTCATGCATCCACAGATGCATCACAAGCAGGTCCAAGGAGGTGATCCTCCACCTCTATATGACATTGGTCAGGCCACAGTTGGAGTACTGCATCCAGTTCTGGCACTGCACTTCAGGAGGAATATGTACAACATCAAGAGGGTTCAGAGGAGAGCAACTCACATGATCGGGGGCAGCAGGGCAGGCCCTACAAGGAGACGCTACAAGACCTGAACCTGTTCAGCCTCCACAAGAGAAGGCTGAGAGGGGATCCGGTGGCCATCTACAAACTGGCCAAGGGAGACCAGTAGGCAATGGGAGAGTCCCTGTTCCCCCAAGCACTACTGGGAGTAACAAGGAACAATGGCCATAAGTTGATGGAGAATAGATTCAAGCTAGATATCAGGAGGCACTACTTCACAGTCAGGGCAGCTAGGATCTGGAACCAACTTCCAAGGGAAGTGGTGCTGGCTCCTACCCTGGGGGTCTTTTGAAGAAGGCTATATAGACACCTTGCCAGGGTCGTTTGACCCCAGCATTCTTTCCTGCCCATGGCAGGGGGTCAGACTTGATGATCTGCTCAGGTCCCTTCTGACCCTACCTACTGTGAAACTATGAAACACCCTCTGCTACTGTCCTCTCTGCTGCTGCCTGCTTTGGCAGACACCAATCTGATTTACTAACCCTCACAGAATATTGCCAGGTTCATCTGTTTTCTCTCTTTCTTGAGGGTTTCAAAAAGGTCAACAATCCACCCTAGTTTAACAACCCATATGGCTAGCATGCTAACTTCAAAAAAGCATGCAAATTTTAACAACTAATTGCATATGGGCTTCACATTCAGTCCCCTTTGACTCCCTATCTCAAAAGATAAGGTAACCATTTATGCTAGGGGCAGCCTTCAGCACAATTCAAGAGTAGAACTTGAACTTATGGAGCTATATCAAGATATCTTCACTGCTCTGCTCTATATCGCTTTCTTAAGGGTGTGTACTGAGGGAAACAGTCCAACTGGTTAACCTAGACTATTGTTTTGCTGGGTAAATTATAGTGAGGTTATGGGCAAGTAAACAAATTCTGGAAAATGGATTCATTTTTAAGTTTTTAAAACAACTGAGCAAACTTAATCTTTTGCAATTAAATGTACAGAGAGAAGGAGTGACAGGGGTGCCACAAGAACTTGATATGTAAACCATGTGAAAAATATGCATCTTTATAGCACTTTCTGTTGTTCTTCAACTGCACAGGTCATTTCGTTCTGTTTAGTTGTTTGCATCAGGAACATAAACACTAGATGCTGGGGCATGCTTGAATTAGAGCTTGTAATTTTTCCTGTTGAAAACTGTGATTGTGTCTGTGACATTTATGAATTGCAGTAAGCACTGTAAATTTACCCTAAATGCAAATTTATTCTAAGGGCTTGTGGCTACTGTTCCTGAAAAACATTTCAGAATATTCACATTTAACAGAATATCTGTATCTGTCACATATCTATTATAGCCAGGGGAAAACACTCTTTTATAGAGATATGTAGAAATGATTTAGTAATCATTTGAGTTCCTTGGAACATGAGGGTGCCCACTTGTAGATAAATAAGCCTATTTCCACCCAGTACCAGATCCATGTTTCAGTCATCTACTCTGATCTTAATCATTTCACAAGTACCAGCAGGTATTATTTATATTTGAATTGAATCTAGCGATGAGTAAGTGCCTCATGCACACCTGCTCAGCATACCCATAATACAATGTTGCAGTTCTCAAGAGTATTCTCTCTTTGGAGGCATTATTTCTGGCCATAAAGCTGAAACAAACAGTAAGGCCTCAATGAAGCAGTATCTCAAGCAATGTGGTCCTTGGCTATACATAGATACATGCCATACATTCAGTTTAGTTGCAGGAGCATTTCTCAAGGAGACTGTCAGTGACGGCTCTGCTTGGATCTTCTTCATCAAGCCTATTATCAACACACATATAAATGAGAGCCAGATAATCTGCTGTTATTGACTTCAGTGGAGGTATGCTGGGAATGATTTCTACACTTAACTGAACCCACAATATAAGACCATAGGAGACTATAGATATAATAAGAGCTAACCTCTTGCTCCTCTTGTATCTAGCGTGTGCTCAGATTTCAAACCACTGGCAACAGCTGTAATGCAATTCCAGGAACAGCAATTACAATAAACAAAGCTTAGCCTTTGAGGACAGGCAAAAACACAGATACCTAAATGCTCAGTACTCACTGCACACAAATGCTAATGGGCAAGCCCAAGTTGGAACTAAATACCTCAAATTTCTCTGGATTCTCATATCTTAGCTTCAAACATTGGTCCCTATTTATAATAAATAAAGAGAAGAAAAGTAAACCACTCAGAATACATGTTGATTGTAAAAGAAATTTGCAAAAGCATCTGAGTGAGTCAGACATCCAATTCCCAATGAAAGTTAAAGGGAGTCATGTCGTTCAGGTGCTTTTGAAAAGCTCACCTTAGATTCCTCTAATGATAGTATTCAGAGAAGCCTGCCGTTCAAAACTCCTGCATCTCATTCAACTTCTCCATTATGTATGATATACAATTGCATTTGTTACTGGTTTAACTGGTTAATATATGTCACTAATGATTTATCAGCTAAGTCTCAGGGTTTGGGAAAACCACATTTAAAAATATGAATTGGGGGGGGGAAAAAAAGCTTTCAAATTCTTCAGCCTTTATTTATTTATGACACTAAACTGTCCAAGGCTGCTAATCCCCATTATAAAGAAACAATGTCTTGCATTTATTGACATGGAGATTATTGCTCCTAGTGTTTCTTATTATCCTCCATATCACAAATGAGTAAATCACACTGTCAGGCAAACCAAGGTTAAATGAAAAAGATGCATTTTAACAAGATTCTATAAAAATTAAAAAGACAAACCCTCCATCTATGGAAAAGAGTTGTTAATTCATTGAATTTTGTGGATTCCATGAAATGATAAGCTCTGCAGCTCAGGCATCTCTGAAATTAAATTAGGTTTCAGAAATGAATATTTCATCTTTAAGATACTGTTGCTTGGAGACCTAGGAAAGGAAGGGTGATTTAACACAAAGACATGATAGTTGCAAGGGACATTGTTTTCCACACCAAGAGGCTCTGGAACATACCACAAAATGCCCAGGACAAAACGCTGTTCTGAATGTAAAAGAACGTTTACTGTACACATTTATTCAGAATGCCTTCAATTTAACCTATTGGATTCAAGCTCGAACAGCTTATTCTAAGACAAAATAAAAACATGTTAAAGGAGGCAATGGATGATTAATTACAGTATTGAAGTCAAACTTCTATTGCAACAACTTCTGTAACAAAATCTCTCCAGGTACAGAATGTCATAACCCTTCCCATTCCTTCCCTTTATTTTGCAACTGATTTGTCTGCTCTGCTTTCTTGCCAGATCTCATATTAAAATGTCCTGACATTACAGTATGTTTGGTTTACATAGATTAACATCTTTCATTCTCCTCCCCAACCCAAACCCGCCCCACTGTAATGAAAGCATTACAGTTAAAGTTCAAGATTTTAAGTATGTCCATACTAAGCTAAAATCTTTCCGTGAACAAGATAAAAATACCTAGAAGGATCAGATATTATTGGCACCATCCCATACTGTGGGAAATAAATGTGCATGGAATACCCAGGCTTTGTCGCCAGCATTAAACTTGAGTCTTCCAGCTAGTGACCCTTACAATTCAGCTGTAATTTTGTTTCTGGTTTGCAGAATACAATAGCTCATTTTATATAGAGCTAGGCACATAAGAGACAGTTACTTCCCTGTGAATAATTTGCACGCAGCGTATAATGTTGAGGGTAACCACCTTTTCAAAAAAAATGAGAGGAAAAAAAAATAAAACCTAAAAGAATTACAGTTTTTTGCTGTACATTTGAACGTTATACGAGAGGTTGATAAGCTATCTGTTCGCAAAGTGAATGTCATCTTATTGACTGGGTTTGATTATAGAATCAATCTTAGCCATCTAACTACATCATTTAAAAAAAGAAATTGAAGAAGAGGAATAGGAAAGGATAGGCAAGCACTTTTAAATTTAGAGTAGTGTGCTTCAGGAATCTTATGGAGATAGAAGTGAATGTCTGCACTAATGGAGAATACGTTGTTTCCATATTGCAAACGCAGTAAACTGATCACATAAAATAATGCAGCTTCTGAGAATAAATTATAATAGTCATTTTTCCTAGCAGAAGAGAATTTAATTTTTGCAGAATAAGAATTCAAGCTAAAGAAAATTCAGAGCCCACGATCATTCTATTTCACTGCACCTTTTGAGGTTTTATAATTTGAGAACATTACAAGAAAAAAACAACACCATTCAGAAATGGGATTTTTTTATAGAAATGTTACATGAGTTCTGGACTCTTCCCTTTTCCATCAGAAGTGCAAGGTCAACCAGATGTTTCTTCAATTTAGAGCAACAGTTAATCTCAGATTACTATGAAACTGGTCAATCTCCCAACAACCAGGTTTTATTCTCCCAAAATATTTCCAATAGCCCAAAAATGCAAAGATAGGGAAAAAAAGAACAATTCATGATCTATGAAGATGTGATTTCTAGAAAAGAAGCTATATTTTTTCAAAGATTGAAGGACCAGATTCTGACACCTTTATACTCACACTGGGTACATCTCCATGAGTGCTTTATTGTGTAGTTGACTTATTGCTCTGTCTACAAGTGTGCCTGTGATTATGTATTGGGGACGGTACTATCCTATGGCAGAGTAACTTACTCCACTGAAATGCACATGTAAATGGTGACAGGGGCTGTCTGGGGCACAAGGGTGTTAAAGTGTAGGACACCACCATCCAGGGCTGTTCCACTCCAGCTCAAACTGCTGTGGTCTCAGCAGTATACACTGCGCCCAGGAACAGCTGACTCCCGTGCAAACTGTGCCAGAGGTTATCACATTGCCTAATGGCACATGTAGACGCACCAATTGAATATTTCCTTATTCCACAGGCTGTCCCACTGAAGCCAAGTGGACTCATGCAGTGAGATATCACTCTTTGGTATTTGCACGGGGGGTATTAAACTGGCCTTTATCCCACATGGGCATTATCCCTGAAATCCCTATATCCTTATAGAATCATTAAGAATATACCTAATGTAAAAACTTTTAGCTCAAACCCCTCAAGGGCTAATTTAAAACCATAGCAGCACCTGCTGCCACCACCTAACCACACAAATTTCCTGCTTTCTTATCCTATCCAAGTGGTATATTACCCCCAACAGGGGTTAAATTAGTTATTTTGTATATCTACACTCCCTGGGAGATAGTTAAAACTGCTGCCTTAAAATAAGTGCCACCCTCCACATCTGCTTTGAACACTCCAGACCAGAACTGAGCCAGTAGAGACACTCAGTGAATGCCCTGGCACCTGCTGTCAAGACATGTCTCTGGGTGCCAAGGGGCAGTACAGAGTACCTCCAAAGCATTGCCCCTCCACACCACTACTGTGTTTGGAGCATGT
Source organism: Crocodylus siamensis (assembly GCF_052110815.1). NCBI lineage: Eukaryota > Metazoa > Chordata > Crocodylia > Crocodylidae > Crocodylus > Crocodylus siamensis. The sequence continues at coordinate 27,427,691 of NC_143403.1, forward strand.
GGAGCAAGAAAAGGTGGGCAGAGCTTGTTTTTCCAACATCAAAAGCAGCAAAGATCTAGTGTTGCTGTGCCCTTTATTGTGTCTTGACTGTTTCAAGCAAGGTGGTATTGGGAGTGAAAGACAGGAGAGAGGAGGAGGGGTTTGCACATGTTCTTCAGCAACACAGCTGAAGTTGCCAATTTTTAGTTTAGCTCACAAGCAACACTGTTGATAAGATACCATAGACTCAGTCTGTTCTAAAGTTGTAATCTTAGACCATAAACTCTTGCAATATGTCAACACAAGCAACTCAGAGCTTCAACTCTAACAGGTAAAACACAGAAACTGTATTAAAACCAGCTGTCGCATGCAGCTCAGATGAGATCTGTCAGTGTTTCATTCACATTCTTTTCTTCTGCTGCAAACTGATAGTCCACCCTAGGCAAACTGACCTCACATAGTGCTACCCAGCCTCCAATATAAAAAAAGCTATCAAATCAAATTAAGTCACTTACAGTTTCATAAACTTCAAATTTCATGACCAATTGTTAAATAAAAATGAGTGTTGGTACACAAATATATATTTTTTTAAACCTGTGGTAATTCTTGTTAGTTCTCACTCCTTTTTTCCTCTAGATATAATATATTTCATTAATCATGATAGGATTTTAATATAAATAATAACCTAGGCAAGAAAATCCATTATTGGGGCTCCTAATATTCATCTTTCTTTGCCATGAACCAGTGAAGCCACTAAAAATGACTTTAAGTAGTCAGTATTCTGCCGTACTGCAATATAACCCTAGGGGATGTTCAGTAGTATAATGGCTTGCAACTCTTCTGTCTGATATGTCTTTATAATTGGAGATTTGACAGTGTAACTATTTCACAGCACATTTTTACTACCACACTATGCTTACTTGTAGCAGTGTGTGAATGACGTATTGTACATCTTATTATGCCTGTAGTAACTTCATCTCATAGAAACAAGCTGTAACTACTGTGCTAGATGAGAAAATAATTTAGGAATTTATGCACTCATTTACACAGTCCAAGATATTTTACTAAGAGACAATTTGAAATGTACATTCACAAATTCAGAATCCAGCAGCATAGTCTCATAGGATCTGTTCATGCTGCAATAGAAACCAACAACAAAACTCTCAATGACTTAAATGGAACATGATCAGACTCATATAAGTTCTAAGGTGGTTACAAGTTATACAAATGCATACGCAATGGTTTGCAGTATACATGGAGTGGTTTATGTAAAAATATAGGGTCCTGTTCCACCTACATCTATCAAAAAGTTCATGCACTGAACAAAAGGTAACATTGAACTTATCCTATAAACTCCCTGAAATGCAACAGTGGACATAAGAAACATAAGAGTTGCATCATAAGAATGTTATTTTCTCATAATAAAACAATTGTCAACTGCTCTCCATTATTCCAGCTATCACTTACCATGCATGATGAAGGCAACTATAACAACAGGACCATGCTGGATCAGACCAGTGATCCTTCTAGATGAACATCCTGTCTCCAAGGGTAGCTGCAATAGGTGTTTCAGATAAAAATGAGAAGCCAAGTAGTTATGGAATATTTTGCCTACAGTTAAATATATCTATATATACACACATTTGTTTTTTTAAAACTTTGATACACCTGATGAAAAACTTTTGGGCAAGGTTTCTGTTATTGCTGAAGACTGGCAATTTGTCCAGACAATGAATTTGTATGAACTTTAGTTTTACCATGGTATTTTCTTGGCTCCAGGATGAAATTTCTGGTTAGAAATAATTCCACCACAAAACAAGAGCTTGGTAGTATAGGCATTTACCTGAGAAAACCCATGTTCAAGGCACTGAATAAGACCAAGTATTTCAAGCTGGGCCTATCCTATCTGAGTGCTCTAATAACCACACTACTAGTTATGCTGTGGTGGGGAACTTTGTCACCCTCTATAGTTTAGATGAGAAATTTCATACTGAACCCAAGGAACCTTTACTGATGAAAGCTATGTCAAAATCTCTAGTGCAATTGTGTTCACACAGTTCTGAACAGAGACTTGATGCATTTCCCACAGTGCAGGTTAATGACAGAATCACAGGAGTAGTCTCTTTTTCTGGTATGTTAATTATGGGTATCACAGGGTACTGAAAAGATTTTTTTTTAAATACCCTGGTCTATGGGAAGTCTGCCCAGCTCTCACCCACCACTTGATGTAAGTTATATACAGAGTGAAGGAGGCTGCCCTGGTCTTATTATCAGGATCACCCAGATTGTGGTCTTGGCCTTGTGGGCCAATTGCATGGCTCCATACCTTCCCTATACCATGCCCCATGCCTTGCAGATGAGATCCTTCAGATGGTTCAACCAATTCCTGGTACAGCCCCTCACTGGGTCTTCCAAACCCTCAGTCTCTCTCAGCCACACTCTGGGCCTCAGACTCCTTGGTATCTTTGCATAGCCCCTTCCTAGGCTGCCAGACCCCTCGTTCTCCTCCACATCCCAACTCAAGTTGCCAAAGCCCTTGGTCTCTCTTCTAGTCCCTCTCAGGGCTCTCAGTCTCATACAACCAGTCACTGGGCTACCAGGCCCATCGCTGAGCTGTCAGCCCCTCTTGATCTCTGACCTGGACCCTTTTAGTTCTCCAGGCCCCTTGCTGGGCCTCACTAACCCAGGCCATCAGACCCATCTCATCCTGCTCTCTATTCTCTGGCCCCTCACTGGGCTGCTGGACCCATGTGGTCCTGATCTTTCCTGGCCCCTCGCTGGGCTGCTGAACCCATGTGGTCTTCTTTGCCGAGTACTTTTCTGTTAGTGAGTGCTTCTCTAGCTTTCACCCTCCACCAGGTAACCCACAAGGCAGTGGAAGCTGAGGCTTTTCAGTGCCCCATTCTCACCTTTCCCTGGAAGGCCCATTCATGGCATTTCACGGAGCCCCACCACACTAACCAGCCCCAATGGGTGAAGTTTTAGGTCTTACCCAGAACAAGTCCTCAAGCCTACCTTATCATACTTGTACCTCTCAGGGCTCCCCCTTAGATGTCCAACACTCTTCTGGGGCTGCTAACCACCAAGTCCCCCAGCCCTATCTCCCACCTGAGTCCTCCATCACTGGCTTCCAGCTAACTTTTGGACCACTTTCCTAGATGCCTCCTCATCAGAAGGCCTAGCAGCAGCCATTGTCATGCCAGGCGACACAAGCACCTTTGGCCTTTCCTAAGCTCTGGCCCCCACTCAGGCCAGTGAAGAAGTCCAGGCTCTCCCAGCTCTGGCAGTCTCTAATGTGGTCTGTTTCACCCTTCAGCCTCCCCTGGGCCCTGGACCCACAAAGGCCAGGTGAGAGTCTCACAGTCAGTCCTCTGTCATCCCCCTTGCTTCCATGCATCTGTCCTCTCGGGCCCCTCCATAGATCACTCTCTCTCTCTGGGGTCACCTGGAGCCCAGAGAAAGAGTGATCTATGGTCTTCTCTAATGCAGACCCTTCCTTCTCTAGACCCCTCAATAAGCCCCTGTGCTCTTCTCCACTCACTGGGTTCACCCAGACCAGCCCTGCTCTCAGGGCTGTTTAAGCCTAGCCTTCCTCCATCAGGCTTAGCCTCACCTGCCAGCCCCCTGGGTCAGTTGACTCTGCAGGTAGCTCTGATCCCCCATGTCAGTGGCTCAGCAGGCTGCCTGACCACTCAGTGGCAGGCATATCAAGTGCTCTGCCACAGAGGGAATTTTTTTTAATGAAAACCTTCAGAACATCTTGACTTCATTTTGTGTTGAAGAGGAACCAAATGAAATTTTACAAAGAACAAAATTCATATTTTTTCAAAAAGCACAAATATAACTATGGCTATGCTCAGATACGTATTAGGAAGGGAGGAAATGAGGAAATTCCATAAGAATGTTTCAAATTTCAAAAGAAAAATAGGAACTGGAAATATTGCTCATTGTTAATAACCTGCCAGAATAAATCCAATTTAAAAATGGATATTAACACTTGAGTTCTCAGTGGGAGCAAATATCCATCACAAACAATTTAGCTTCAATATTAAAATGTAAAGCATTATAAAGCAGCTAATTAGTAGCTAAATAGAGTTCATCTACTTTGGATCATAGGGATTATAGCTTTACAGTGTCTGGAAAGTCCTCTTTCTAAGGGATGTTACGGGTCTTTGTTGACGAGAAGTAGCCTCATTTTGGGAAGAGAATAGATTGGGGGGGGGGTTTAAGTCACTGAATTGACAAGAGTCTTCATGGGTTTTTCATATAGGAATTGTAAGTTCTGCTCAGTAGTTTATTATGTTGCTATATAAAATAATATAATTGTGTAGAATTACCATGTATGCCCACTCAGGAACTCCAATAAAGCAGGTGAATAGATTCACTCTTTATTTTTATTAGTTCCTGTTCATGTTATTCTTCAACATACTTTTACAATATGACCTCCCACCAGACTTTGCACTGATCCAAAAAGTCACTAAAAGCAAAAAAGAATCTCACTTTCCCTTTCCTTCAAAACACCCAGAAAAGTTTCTCTTATCTTTACTGCTGCTTTAAATTATATAAAATGCTTTGTTTTGTTTTTACTGACCAATTTTCATGCCTGTGATGTTTATCCTACAGCAATCCTTCATATCTGTGAAATACAACTAAGATGTATGGACAAAAAAACATTAAGCATCAGATCAAGATTAAACATTTGTGTTAATCATAGAATCATAGAAATTAAGGCCTGCAAGGGATCTCAAAAGATCATTGAGTCCACTCCCACTGCTCTGGGCAAGAATACTGCTGAGTTCAAATCTCCACCCTGCCCCCCTCCCTGGGCAAGGTGCCTGTCCAGTCTCCTCTTGATGACTTCCAAGGTTGGGGACTGCACCACCTCCTTGGGAAGTCTATTCCAGAGTCTCGTCACCCTTACCATAAAGAAGTTCTTCCTTACATACAACCTGAAACCACCATCTAACAGTTTATGGCCATTGCTCCTTGTCCTCCCCTGGGATGCCCTAGTGAAGTCTTTCTCCCAGCTCCTGATATTCACTCATATACTTATAGGCAGCCAAATCCCCTCAGTCTTCTCTTCCTAAGATCCCTTAGTCTTTTCTCACAAAGTTTGTGCTCTAGGCTTTTAATCTTTCTTGTGGCCCTTCTTTGGGCTCTTTCAAGATTCCCCACATCTTTTTTGAAGCGCAGCACCCAGAACTGGACACAGTACTCCAGCTGTGGTCTCACCAGCACTGAGTAGAGAGGAAGAATCACTTCCTTAGCCCTGCTCACAACACATCGGCTAATGCATCTCAATATGCAACTACCTCTGTTGAATAGCATCAAACTGGTAGATCATGTTAATCCTGTTGATCAACCATAAGTAGCACTCTATCAGACCAAATTATATTTTAAGCTTTTTCCTATCTTGATACATACTATATTTAAGCATTTTCACCTGAGGTTATGGGGCCAACTCTTTGCTGCTTTTTACATGCAGAAGAGCAAACAGATTAAATTTAAGCTGTGCATTACTCAGGACTGCTTTGGTCTAACCTTGCCTCTACAGAACATAGAGAACCAGCTAAAAACTGGCTCTTTGGAATATGCAATCTTTGCTGTAGTGAAACAGTCGGCAAGATGAAAAACCTGAGTAACGTAAATGTACTGTAATGTATGCAACAGCAGAAGGAACCCAGGGGCAGTCTTCAGAGCTGTTCTTACTGGACACATCTACACATGCTCCCAACTGTACAGTTGTAAATACACAGTCATTTAGTACTTGCTTTAACAAGTATTAAATGACTGCACAGTAATACTGCCATTACTGCGCAGTCCCAGTGGCACCTAGGTCATTTCTGACCCTACGACGCATTAGCATCGGCATCACAGTTCATGCCTGCTGAAACTATATTGCCGTAATTCATTGCTATGATGAAGCAGAGTCTTGTATAGACACACCACTGTTGATTTAGACTGCAACTCACAGAAACCTGCAGGGGCTGAGGGGCAAAGGGAAAAGGGAGAGGAAGATTGAGGTTGGAGTAAGGAGACGAGAAAGCAGCCTGAACATGGAACCTGGTCAGCCCTACACAGACGAGTGTACAGTGGAGCCAGAGATCTCACTGGCTTAGACTGCCAGGACCATGAACTGAAGGAGCTGGACTCAGACTTGGGGGCAGCTGCAGGCTGCTGTCTGATTCCTCTAGGGACTAAAGACTTGTTTGGGAACACCTATGAAGGTGTGGAGGGAAGGGTGGAAATTAAGGTGCTGAATGTATGTTACCAGTGTTGATATTTTGTTACCTTTTACCTTTTCCCTCCCTTTGGCCCATTGGCTTGTGACTCCAACCCCTATGATTTTCTATATAAAGATGGGTATACCACTTTGATTCTTGTACCAGTTTCTGGGGTTGCAAATTTGGCACACCTGTCATGTACTTCCAATATGGCAGGGTCAGGGTCATGTACCACATTTTCTGAAAAAAGCTTCAAAGTTATATACACCTCTATAGATAATCATGTTCAAATTAAATTGACTATTTTCAGTCATTACTTCCCCTCTCATCCTCTCTCTATCTCCAAAAAAGGGATACTCTAAGTTTGGTGATAGGGGACACTCTTTAACTGCCTCTTCTTGTACGTTCAAGAAATGTTTTTCAGACTTATATTTCAGTAAATCCTTAGAGACCAAAGTGAATTCATAGGAACACCTAATATAACACAATGCAGCATGAATGATGAAACATGGCATACTGCAATACAACCCACTATCTAGCTTTCTGAAAACTGCTCTAAAATGAATCACTTTGTTCAGAAAGTTAAAGCAACAAACACACTTTATGAAAACAAAACTAGGTTGTCCTTATCTAATTTTCTCTACTACTTCAGGTTTGCATACACTAGGAGTACCAAACGCATGGCCCACGTAGCCATGTAATCTGGCCTGAAAATTTGAGGGGCATATTGGGGGGTGTGACATGCCACCAAAATCCAGCATTCAGAGCACCATTGGGAACATATGCTGATGAAGGAGGCAAGTGACAGCTGCAGTAACCCCTGCAGCTAGGCCCTGCTACTGGAAGTGGGTCTAGATGCAGCCCATGAGAATCCCCACCATCCTAATCCAGCCTAGTGGTTCAAACCAGTTTGATTCCCCTGGTCTATACTATATAACCACTGCTACTGTAGATATGGCAGAAATCCCATGTAGTGGTGATGTAGCATATGCTAACACAGGGATTTTTCCCATCATTGCCATACCACACCCCAGAAATACATAAACTACGCCAATAAAGGAGTGTTGTTGTCACTAGAGCTGTGCCAACACCCAGGGTTTTGCTCACACGCAGCTGGGAAGCGCTATTTCTTCAAATTCCTAGCTAACATAATTTGGCTAGCAAAATGATAGTGTAAAGTAGGCTTTAGCAAATTAGATTTAATAGATACCAGTATCTGGTAACGGTGGGTTCACAGAACTCTCACATTTAAGGCTCAAAATTAATTTTCCATGTGGTACAAAATGTCCTGTTAATATTGATGTCAGCTTCCTATATAGCATTTCTTAGCACTCTATGATGTGCACTTTCATAGATTTCATAGACATTAGGGCTGGAAGGGACCTCGGGAGATCATCGAGTCCAGCCCCCTGCCCAAAGGGCAGGAAGTCAGCTGGGGTCATAGGATCCCAGCAAGATAAGCATCCAATTTACTCTTGAAGGTGTTCAATGTAGGTGCTTGAACCGCCTCCGCTGGCAGACTGTTCCAGACCTTGGGGGCTCGGACAGTAAAGAAATTCTTCCTTCTGTCCAGCCTGAAACGGTCTTGCAGCAGTTTGTGACCGTTCGACCTCGTCATCCCTTGGGGCACTCTGGTGAACAAACGTTCCCCCAGATCCTGGTGGTCAGCCCTGATAAACTTATAGGTGGCCATCAGATCACCACACTTTAAGGTGTGTAAGAATGACAGAAGCCTAGTTTTCAATATTTGGACTGAGATTATGCCAAACATCCTCACATTTGGGGAGCATTTGGGTTGTGAGTTCATTCTGAAAGGGAGGAAAGATGCTCACAACGGAAAAACATAACATAGTTTGCTTATTATCTTAATACCAGTACCCACTTAGAATATTAAAAACTGAACACGTGAAATAATGTCCTTTTCAGATTCTATGCCCTTTGTGTATTCATTCATATCTCACACTTTGGAAAACGACAATCAATTAAATATTTTTCCCTTATATGTAGCCAGTTGTACATTCAGATTCATGGTTATAAAACATGTGGGTTGCAAACTACATAGAAATGTTTCTATGGGTGCCTCAAGCTGCTGTAATTGCAGCACATCTGAGCAGATTCAATTTAGTCTGCTGAAACATGGTAATTACTGTGCTCCAGCAGCCTCCTGCATCTCGTGTATTGGAGTTCCTGTGCTTCGAAATGGCAGCAGGGGCACTTGAACTGAAGCTCACATTTTGAAGCTCAGGGATGCTGATACGTGAGATGCTGCAGCACTTTAATTAAAGCAGCTATCACCTCCACCCTCCCCCACCCCCAGAGCACGTGTAACAGTGCCCTATATTCCTACCCAGATGTTTAATGAGAGTATGTTTTGTTTTTTTAAATATCATGGAAATATTCTATTGATGTTATGGTTTTGTAAAAAACTTTTTAAAATTCTAAATTAGTAGATAAATTCAATGTGACTAAGTCCCTTCAAAGACAGTATTGTATTTTTCCCAGTTGCAATACAGAATAATCCATGTTTAAATCTCACTCTTTACCCTTTAAGGGCTATGTTTTCTATATATGGGTATATTATGAGTTTAGTCCAACTCCCACTGAAATCAGTATAGGCTTGGACTAGTTCCCAGGGAAGGCAATGGAAGGCCTTATTTAGGGGACATCATTTGTATACCAAAAACTAGGAAACATATGCCTCAATGAACCTGCACTTGCATTTAAAGCAGGCACAGATTTTCACAGGTAATTTTGCCTATCAGAAAAGGGGAATGGAAACTCGGGCTAACTACATTTGGGATCTTAGTGAATGAGAAAACATGCAGGCAATTACAAATCTACATGCATAATTCTAGACATAGTAAACACATGACTATGCAGTTATTAAGGCTGATTTATGATGCTTAATTTGGAGTTTAAAAAGCAGAGGACACCTTGTGACACTAGGAAAAAAAATTGCTATGCAACTGAAGAGAAGATTTAAAGGGATTTACCCATCTAACAGGATTTGCCTTAGATCTAACAGAGGAATGGGTTTTTCATAGATACTGAGTAGACAAACAAACTTTAATCTCTTTGAGAAACATATATGGGACTGAAGCAGTGATGGCTGAAGCCTATTCCTGAACCATCCAAGATATTTTGTAATACAAATCTGACTGGTCTAGATACACTAAGTCCTTCATCCCCTTCTGCCTGTTTTTTGTCCTCACAGTCCTATCCAGAGTGTGCAGAGCCCATCAGTATCCTGGCATTACTACACTGCATCTAGACTGGTTTTTATATTCAAGCTTTGCATTTCTTTCAACTGACTTCAGTGATCTTTGGATCAGGCTCCAAGTATAAATCCTGAAAAAAATATAAACTTCCAACTCAGCTTGGTATCTAGGCACATTTTTCTAAGTGTACGTATACTCCAGATGAATAGAATGGGAACACTTACTTTCAGCTCTTTGCATGTGTTTAAACTTACGTACAATATACCTTGCTGAATCAGGAATAAAAATTGGCATCTGTTTCTTCTGGCACTATTCAAGTGCCAGATAGGATATTTATTTTGCTGCCAATCACAATGGGGGCAGGAGCCAGGAAAGGGTGGGTGAGTGGGTGGGGGGTATATTTCCAATGTTTCCAGCTTTCAAGATAAACCTCTCGACTTTGCTTTGACATTAATTTGTGATAAATGCCTCAGGTTTACCTTGGCATTTAACAAAGCAGCAGGAGACCATTATCCTGTGACAACATTCTATTCCACTGATACTATCTCTTAATTGGAGAAAATTTCTCTTCATCTGAAAATGTTTGGCAAGGTTCCCCATAAAAACTATGGTGTATCTAAGTTGTAAGCTTTAATAAGATAGGGAATAAAATACCCAGAGCAGATGTAAATCAAATCTTTTCCATCAAGTTGCAGAAAACAAGCCCATTGTTGCAGACATCACTGTGTGAACCCCAGCTTTTAATTACTTATACAAACCACTTACATTATAGGATACTCAGAAGGATGGTGAGTGGTATACATAATACGAAACAAAAACAAATAAAAAAACAAGCAAATGAAAGATAAAGTAGTTATGGACAGAAAGGTAAAAAAAAGCATCATAACTGGTATTGCAAAAAGGTAGAAAAAGAAACAAGGAATAAAACTTGTAACAATAAGAATAAAAGATAGGTTTCGATCACAAGAGATTTGTACTGTGGTTCTCAGTCTCAATCTATCTAGTCCCCAACCTGCTAAGAATTTAAGCATGCACTTAACTTTAAAATTCTTGAACAGCCCCAGAGACGTCAATGGTCTTTCCTCATATGCTTAAGAGATTTGCTGGACCCAGGACCTTGCTGGTGTCTGAACTTCTGAAATTCAAAAACTCTGGAGATTATCAGGCTTGACTGAAGTTTACCCAAATAATTTAGGTTTCTTTTGGCTTGGAAATCAGGCCATAAATCTCTAAAGTTAGACTTCCTCATGAGTAAGCGGTCTACTTAAATCACAGGGGTACTTACTGTGGCGGGCCAGTAGGGGGCACACCTGTGCTGAGCCATCCGCCTCACTTTGCCCAACCAAAAAATGAGCTTTGAGTGCCTCCCCTGGCATGCCTACATCTAGGCAACCCTCTTCCTAGAGCACACCCACCAGCCTGGGGTAATCGCAGCCACCACCCAGGGTCTGGTCTTTGTCTGGGTTCTGTGTCCCCTGGGGTACACAAGCCTTGTAGACCTTCTTAACCCACCATGAGATCTTGGGGTACTTCTGAAGCACACAAAGTAGCCTCCCTTAGTCAGCCAAGCAAAGAAAGCAAAAAGGCTTGCCCAATCCCTCTTAAACATTTACTGCAAGGCTTGCTATGATAAATAGCTTTATTGAGTGGAGAGAAAGGGCATAGAAATAGAATAGAAGACAAAAGGAACCTTGAAGGAAAAGAGCCTTGAGAAAAACAGAATAAGAGGCTCATTGGCCTTTTTAGCATGCATCTGGAAGACTTAGGTCAAAGTTACTGGGTACAATTCAGATACTTTACTCACAACAACTTCCAAAGGATTCTGAAGTTACACAGCTTCAGCCTGATTCAGTTACCAAAAGATGCCTGTCTCCAACCCTCTCCCAAGATGGAAGGACACTATTTATAACCTTTCTGACCTCACCACCTGGACTCAGCCAAAAGCAGATATTTTCTCAGCATTACTGATGCTGACCAGTGGGTTTGAATAACATCAGCTTTCACCTTTAGGAAGGACTGCTGCCTTAGGATCGCCCTCCCAAGCCACAGGCAGGAAGTTTAACAATAGACCTGGCCACAGGGAGAGGGAAATCTCCCCTCCCTAGGGAATCTCCTAGGCAACCAGGTGGTTGTCTAGCTACCAGCTGATAGACACATGGGCAGAGAGAGAAGGGGAAAACAGACAACCCAAAGAGAGAGGAGGCTGAGATGGAGTTCTTATACACTTACCAATTTTCACAGGTAGATAAAATTCTAATTCAGCTGGCATTTTACGGTAGCTCCATGCTCGGTGCTGATTGGTGGAGAGGTCCAGTGGGGGGGGGCAAAGGGGGCAGCCACTATCTTAGAATCATATAAAATTGTTGGAAGGGAGCTTAGGAGGTCATGTAGTCCAACCCCCTTCTCAAAGCAAGACCATCCCCAACTATATCATCCTAGCCAAGGCTTTCTCTAGCCAGGTCTTATAACCTTCCAAGAACAGAGATTCCACAACGTCTCTAGGTTTCTGAAATCTTGATGGCTGGCTGCCTTTCATGCGGCCCAATCCCTCAGCGCTTATTGGTAGAGAGGCCTGGCAGGGAGTAGGCATGAAGGAGCAGCTTCTAACTTGATATCTAGCTGCTCGGTATGGCCCCATCTCTCAACACTGCTCGGTGGATAAGCCCTAAGATGGGAGGACAGACAAAGGGGTAGTGGCTATCTTTTGTACCGCCCGTTGTGTTGCTCTGCCAGCTAGCAGCTTCCAGTCCCAGCAGTGAGGGCCATTGGCTCCCACTGGAGAGCAAGCTTTTTTTTTTGTTAATTTCATGGATTTTATGGACAATCCTGAATTTTGCGTTTTCCGCAAGACCCATGAAACCACAAATTAAGTACGTCTCTATTCATGAGATTTACAATACACACTTCCAGCTACTCTTTTATTACTTCATAAGAACATAAAACCATATGGACATCATGAGTCATCAGGTTCTTTTTCTCTATTATCATAGACAACATCATATAATCACTTTTACAAATGTATCTAGGTTTATCTTAAAACCCATTGAGTTTCTTGGCCCTGTCATTGCTACTTGGAAGCTATTATAGGATCTCACTCATCCAATGGTTAGAAATCTTCTCTTTTTCACTCTACATTTATTTCATGGCTATTTTAAGCTCATTTGTTCTTGTGCCAGCATTGTCTTTTAGCTTCAAAAGCTCTCCTTTCTCCCTTACAGCATATTTATCAAGAGCCTTCATATCCTCTCTGGGCACATCCTGACAAGTGTACACATGTTGGGGTGCACATTTCCCACAGCACAAATAGCAGTGGCGCAAATATGTGTCGCTGCTATTTGTCCCCAGAAACAGCCCTGCATGCATGCTCCAGCACACAGCAATATAACCAAGGTGGGATTGGGAAGGCTAAGGCCTGGACCTGTGCTGGCCCCAGAAGCCTTGCTTGGGGTCCTGTGGGCAGCAGTGATGCTGAACAGGCCACTTGGAGTCTGGCTAGAAGCCAGAGCATGGCTCTGGCCAGCCAGGCTCTGGTTTCTGGCAGCACACACTGCTGCCATTTGTGCCACACCACTGTTTTTAGCCATGAGTTTTTTTGACACTGGGATCTCCTGGTGTCAAAAAACCCATCAACCCACAAATTAGCAGTGCAGCAAATGGGTGCACATACACTGCAAGTGGTTTGCAGCACCTTAATGGGTTTGAGGCATTGCAGACCGCACATGCATGCTCATTAGGATGTGCCTTCTCAGGCTTTCCTTTGCTAAACTAAACATGAAAAGCTTTTTAGCATCTACTTGTTCTCCGGTTCCTAATAGTCCTCTGTACACCTATTCCAGTATGAAGTATTTTTTCTTGGACATGAGTCCAAATCTACATACACTATTACATTTGAGATCTCATCATCCATTTACACAGTGGTGCTAATACTTCCATATTTCAACTAAGAAATACTTCACCTGATGCAACTTATAATCCTACTGGCTTTTTTCTTTAACTGGTGCCCCACTTTATCGGATCATTGTCAACCTGTGATTGACTGAAAATCACAGGTGTTTCTCCTTTTTTGTCATTTCTAGTTTAACAGAAACTCTCATTAGCTCCCTAGTGTTCGCCCTTACCTTATGTACTATCAAATTACGTCCTATGTCAATTCCTTTATTCCTGAAAATGATTCAGTTTTTCCTGTACAATCTTTTCTGTGTTTATAATGCCTCCCAAATGTGTTCCAAAGACTGTATTGGAAACACTGTGCCAAAGTCTGTATTGAAATATTAAGTATAATTGGTCCAAAGTCATCTCTTTGTGTAAATCCACTAGTAACTAGGTCTGTGCAAATAGGAAAGTTTTCGATTAAGATTTGGAATTGGCTGATTCAGAGGACAGTGATTTTATTAGGAGTTGTGGATCACTCTACCAAATCAATTCAGCTGAATCAGCTTTGGAAGATTCGGCACTTAGTCAAAGAGATTCAGTGATTCAACTGTAGACTATAATGGGGAATCAGTGAAATACCAATAACTTTGTCATTTTTTGGCAGATTTGGATGAAAATAGCAGGGATGGTAGCCCTTTCTGGGGACATGAAGCCTGCTAAGTTTCAAGGAGATAGGAGATAGGATAGGATAAGGAGATACAGGGGTTTCTGGGAAACTGTGCCTCAAACTGCTGAAAGCAAAACTCATGTCACTTTTGTGTGTTAATGAAAATAGCAGAGATGGTAGCCTGGGGCCTTCCTGGTGCCAGTTAGATCTCCACCCACCCACCTCTTTCTGTGCCAGCTGGCCGCCCCTCTTTTGCTCAGGCAGAAACAGCTCACAAAAGGGTCAGAAAGGCTGCAGACAGGGGCTTATATGATGTTTCCACATCCCTCCAGAGCACTGCAATTGGAAGGGGACTCAGGGAAAGATCACAGTCACTGGCCAGCCACAGATGTCAGTCTTTCCCCCCCTGCTCCCCCTCCCTCTTCTCAGTTTCTGTTCCCCTAAAAGACTGCCTTCCAAATCTCCAAATCTTTTTCTGAATCAATTCAGAGGCTTCAAATTGATTCAGAGGGGGTTTTGTCATCTCCTGCTTCAGTGATTCTACCTCTGAATTGGGCTGAAAATTCTCCAAATTGAATCGGTGACTGAAGCTTCACACATCTGTAGCAGTAACTCTCTCCAGCACCCTAGTTCCCTTTATAACACAACCTATTAACACAATACAACCTAAAGTTGTTTCTACTTTAACTATCTCCTTACTCATCTTACAGTTCTTGTGTTAATCCAGATTTTCTCCTGTTTAACTAATAATTTTTCATGTGATGTCTTATCAACAGGGATCCTGCTTTTCTCTGATTTAAAACAACAACAAAAAATTCAGGTTTAAAAAGTAATCCCAGATCCACATTTTTCTGTGATTAAAATGAAACACCACTAGATATAGATATAGATCTATTAATGGTGCCATTTTAAATACAGAAAAATATGGATCTGGGTTTACTTTTTTTAACCAAAAGTCGGGGGGAGGGTTAAATCAGAGAAAACCAGGATCCCTGCTTTTCAAATATTTTACTGAAGTCTAGATAAATTAGATCTAACATTTTCCCTTTGTCTAGATAATCACTTATGTTCAAAAATAGCCTGCCTTGCATTACGTTTAGGGAGTACAATTTCATCAGAACTCAGAAGTTAGTTGGGATACATGTCTATAAAATCTCCCTCAAACAAGGAAAATTAAGGAACTTCAAGTCAGAAAATTGGGGATTATTAAGTGCCACTACTCCCTCTGAATTTCTGTTGGATCAATTCCTCAGTACTGGACTGAGAATATCCCTTATTTTTTTTTAAATTCAGCTTTTCTTTTCCACCAGGACTTTGGGCCAATTTTCATTTCTCTTAAATCAAATAATTTGGTTAGCTAAAATGCTTTCCAGTTGCAAACAATTCTGCTGTTGTCCTGCTGTTCCCTGTTGATGAGGTGTTAAGTATCACTCAAATGCGGCTACTTTTCAGCAGCAGATTAAGATGTGGAATATGTTCCCAAAACTTTCTCCCAGGAAATAAAAGAGAATATGGTGTCACATTCCTCCTATGGAACAATATTTTGCTATAACTTTTAAAGCCTTTAGTTATTTCTACTACATCTACACAGTGCTTATTTTTCAGTTTCCCAAGGCTTGACTCCATTTATATACAGAGAGGTTGAGAAAAATGGGGAAATGTCCATTTTGGGGGATTCTCTGCCATTTACAAAAACAAGCCTCCTACCCACTACTCCCAACTGTCAACCAGCACTTTCCAGAGAGAATGATAGGCTAGAAGGGGAGGAGTTCAACAACAGCTATACAGCAATGTGTGCTGCAGCTCCCCTGCCTTTTCACACGTGAAAGCAGTTACATGCTTGGCCCTATGCACAAAATTAAGTGGATGGGCTAATAGGCTTCTGCCACCCCAACTCATGAGGTACAGCTATAGGGAGGAGGTTTAAAATGAAAAAGAATATCACTGTGGCTATGGTACAATGGTGCATGGCACTATACAGGGGAGTCTGGCACTACAGTACAAGGGCTTTGACTGGGGTATTTTTAAACAATGTAGCTTCATGTTCTCTGCTTCATTTGAATATGACATTGAATCTACAACACTGATCATTGTCTCTATCTATAGTAGTTCTTACTCAGTGTTTTTCTAAGAGAAGACAAATAATGACAGGGGTGGATGCAGCAGAGTATGCAGTGGCACAGATATACGCCCCTTTTGAACCAATCTGGGAACAGTAGCAGGGATTTTTTTTAAATTCCCCAAATCAGGTAACAATCCTGTTCCTCATTCACCCATGCTCAGCACCCCCTCTCTTGCCCTCAGTCCTCAGCAGCACAAGTACCCCAACTACTTTTGCTGTCCCCACTGATCCCACTGTCCCCTGGCAGCTTAACCTGCTGAGTACAGCAGTTCTGAAGCCTGTCTTCACTGTAAAATGAATTGGCAAAGTTGTGGTTTGAGAGGGCTGTGTGGGGAGGGAGCCAGCACTACACCCTGCTTCACAAAATCCTGTATCTCCCCACTGATAATGATCATCTAACTTTAGAGCTGCTCATCTCCCTCTCTCCTCCATCCCATCCCTGCTGAATGGTGATCCTGCTTACAAACAAGTTCATTAAAAAGCTTACTATAAGTCACTAAAGCTTATCAGAAGGAATTAGACTGAAAAATAGGAAAGTGAGGAGGAATATCATGTTTCTATTTGCTCCTAAATTCAGCTCACACTTCTTCCTCTAGATTGACTGTATTTTAGACTATAACATTTAGCAATATCTATGCTACCTTAAAATGTACAATAATGTTACACTTTGAATGCCATGGCCATGGTGATTTATAATGAATGGATTGTATTCGTAGGCTAGAGTCCGATCACATTTTTCTATTTCAGTTACATTTAACAATCTGGTTTAGTTAATGCTCATATTTCAGCAATGCTGAAAATGAAAAACACGCTCCATTTTACAAAGAATTCATTTTTTTTAACAGCTTGTCTTTAAAATCTCAGGGGGAAAAAAATTAAAAATCCCTCTATCCACCAACTTAAAACAACCCTAAACCTGCGACATTACTGATGTTGTAGATTTATACAATCTAAATGCAAACATAATAAATCCATGTAGCTTCTGTAGGTATATGCAGCAAAGATCTTATCTAGACCAAAGTTTGTCGACTGAATCAGTTCCTTAGCACATTGTACTTGATGCTGTGTGTCACCTGTCTCTTGTTTGTCTATAGATTAGCACAAAAATGTCATTGCAAACTAAGTGAATAGGGCACAGACTAAGCACCTGCCACTTTTAAAACTCTTTAGAAGACTCTCTTGTTTATTTTGTAAGCACCCAGGGGTGCAGTTAAATAACTGTATTGAGACAGACAATACTGGTGATGATTAAGGAGGCTTTTCACATGAAAATTCACTTCAGAAAAAATGTTTTGCAGATGTACTGAAAAAAACTGTATCACCAAGAGCCACTCAAAATACTTTGGTGGACCAAAACACCTTTATTTTTCTCTTGGCAATCTGCCAAGTTCACTGTCGGCTTGAAAAGAATTCTATAGCTGGAGGCTAAAGCAGAAACTGCAATGATTTAAAAGAGAATTGGCTACAGTAAGAATGATAATGCACCATATCGTTAAAATGCAACTGGCATCTTAGCCTCCCTACAGCTCTTGAAAATGTGCTTACTCTTCAACTATTTATAAAAAAACAGAAACAATTGAAATCACACAATATAAAAAAAATTGTTTAAAGAACTTAGGAAAGAAGTACACACAGAATAATTTGCTAGTAGAGCTGTCAAAATAACGATGCATTATACATGGAAATGCACATGGAAATACACAACTACATAGCACACGTTCCTTTATCTCAATTAAACATATACCAAATGAATTAATAATAAAGGTCTGCTTACTTTAAAGACTTATTTGAGGTTCACAGATTAAACAGACATCTAAATGTTGTAGGCCTGATAATGGTCACATTTTAAGACTTGCAGTGTCATCAACTATTTTCTAAATTGCACAGGAAATTGGACTTAAAAAAATGTTTGCATCAAAGCCTTGCACAATGGTCTCTCTGGAAGGCTATTCTACATAAGTAAGAGTATTGCAGAATGTAACTGTGATTTTGTAATGAAGAGTTTGACCTTCTGTGATTTAGGAGTTTATCATTCAGATGTAGCCTTCTCTAAATAGATAGTGAACTGGTGCTTCACTCAGAACATGATATAATTGTGCTTTATAGGTTTACAATTAAAAAAAATCAGCCACAACTGGATGCCTAAATTGCATGTGCTGTGACTAAGACTGCACATACAAATACTCAAGTCTAATAAATTTAGAGACATAGCTCTGACTGTTGTGTCAAGTTTTAAAACTAAATGTCCTGACAATATTTTTTCACATACTTAGAACTGATATCAGGTGCCCCAGCAACATGCTTTTAAGTTTTCATCAATTTGTAGAACTGAGTATATAATGGCCAGTGAAAAATTCACTAGACAAAATTAGTCTCTTCTGCTTACAGCCTGCCTGCGAGCAGAATAAGTTTTCCTAAAATGTATCCATTCTTTGAATTGGGTGGAGACCACTGACATGTCCCACAATGAAATCTTTCATGCTTTACAACTTCACATGCCGACACATGGAAATTATGGAATAATCTCTTTTAAATGCTTCAAAATTAGCTATGCTCCTGGTTAGAAAACCCCACCACTCAAGGGGTATCTGGCCCTTGTTACTAAAATTACTGAGTGATAGTGAAAACTGGTTAAATGTCACAAGACTAGGATTTTCAGAGAAAAGTAACTCAAGCAAGTGCTCAGGTCCAGCTGAATTTTAATAACACTTGATGCCTAACTCTCTTAAAAATCCCAGCTGCAAACTAGAAAAAATGGCACCTCTCACTGCTTTTGCTGGAAAAATGCCTTTCCCCCACCCCCAATAGCACAAATCACATGATAAAACACACCATATTTCTAATATTCCAGCCTCTGGAAACTAACATTTTGTTTGGCCTAGGAAGATCATTGAAAGAGCAAGGATGGTATTAAAATAATAATTACAGTCACCAGCATGAGAACAGAACAATATTAAAAACTTTTAGTGACAATTACAAGTCTGAAGCTCTCAACTTTTACCTTTCTTGCAGGTAGTCAAGTGTCCTTTAAACAGAAGCTCAGTGTTATTCAATGGGATCTGTCTTGCAGGACTGGAGGAACCAGAATACATCAGGCCTGAAAGTTCTGAGGGCAAGTTCCAGTTTCCTAAGCACTAGAAAGAGGTGAGAGAATATAAAAATTTTGATTAGAACTAGAACCTCTTGAGGCAATTGCCTAATTCACTCTGAAGTAAGTATCTGTTAACCATAAAACAAAAGGGAGAAAAATCAATAAGATTTCTCCTTTTACATCCTTAGCCCCCCAAAATTGTCTGGATAATCCAAAAAAAAAAGGAATTTTTGTCAGCAAGCTAAATCAACCTGCAGAGCTACAAACTGAAAAGCTTTTACATTCTAAAATCTATGTTAAATAAAGAGCATATACTTGTCCAGTATTCCATGCAGTCATAAGCATGCTTTAGCGTAAGTGAAAAATACTGCAATATGAAAGAACTGGAGTGTTAAACTTGGCAGACCTAAAAACAGATCCAGTATCTTTATTTTGTTTGATAGGCATGTTTGTGTGTGTTACACAGTAATTGTTTCATCCTCCAATAGTCAGAAGCCAAGAGCCTTTTATTACTGGCCGTTGATGAAGATTCTTCAGGTCAAGCATTAAAGCTACTCATTGACATTCAAGAGTCATAATTCAAGACCCAGCTGACAAATGTTCCTCACAACATGGGCATAGTTTTTACAAAATAGGTATACATTTGATGCCTCCCTCATTCTACTCATCTATTCTGGTCTGATTAGTAGGCAGAAAATTGACACTCTCCCAAGTTGTTTGGTATTGTGATTTGCCTAGTGAAATAATCGGCAGTGCTTGCAGCCGTTCCTTTGAAATGCCACCTTTTTTCCAATAGGAACACCACCCATACATCAGTAATAGCACAATATAGAAAAGTTATGGCAGGCTTGTTAAAAACATTAGAACCATTATTGAAAAGGTCCATTCCAAGGCTAAGCTGCCAGCCCCAGCTAAGCATGCAATTGTTAGTTACATACTCACCTTGAAACCTTCAACCCTTGCTAACAATTAGCATTGTGTCTGTCCATGTGTGGGACTTCTTTGGCCTCCACCCCTACAGCAGCTGAGCATCTCATGTTCTGTAATGAATTTGTCTGCATGTCAACACTGTAATGCAGGGAAGTGCTCTTCTCCCCATTCTGAAGCTGCTAAATGAGGCAGAGAGGCTAAATGATTTGCCCAAGTTTGTGGTAGAGCAGAATATTGAACACCATTAAGAGGGAGCCAAGCTTAAGACACATAGGGCACATCTACATGTGTCATCATGGCAGCATGTTATTGTGCCATGATTTAGTACTTCCTTTGCAAGTACTAAATCACAGTGCAGTAACAGCCCATACAGCGCCATGTGCATTGTGCACAATTACTTTTAGTAGCTACTTCACTGTGGTGATGTGCTATAACAGGGGAGTGCATCACAATGGCGAAGTAGCTGCTGATCATATGTAGACCCCCACAGACATGATGCCACCATAGTACATTGCTACAGGAACGTAGCATCATATGTAGATGTGCCCATAGGAAGGTAAATGGAAAAAAAACTGTTGGCCAACTGCAGGTATACATGGATTCCAAAGATGTCTTTGATTTCTACACATCTGGGACCTGACAAAGGCACTGAATGAATCTGCATTGATAGATATTGATAGAGGCCTTGGTGACTCTGCAGGAGATGGAAAGGGAGGAGGAAACCCTTGGGCAGGAAGAAATGCCACATTCTTCACACTCCAAACAGATCAAGAGATCCGAGAGGACCCAGAAGAGGAGGAGACGCGTGCTCGTCATAGGCGATTCCATCCTGAGAGGTACGGAAGGGCCCATTTGTCGCCAGGACCCTTCAGCACGAGAGGTCTACTGCCTGCCTGGAGCTAAGATTCAGGATGTGACGGAGGTAATCCAGGCCAGGATCAAGCCCACCGATTACTACCCCATGGTCCTTGTCCATGTGGGTACTAATGATGCGGCCAGGAGAACCCCCGATCACCTGATGGCGGACTACCAGGCTCTGGGCGGCGTGCTGAGGGAATTTGGTGCACAGGTGGTATTCTCTTCCATCCTACCAGTGAACGGACGCGGAAGACGGCATGAGAACTGCATCCAAGAGACCAACTGGCGGCTTCGGAATTGGTGTCTCGAGGCAGGCTTCGGCTTCCTGGACAATGACCCACACATTACAACGAGGGACATGCTCAGCTGGGATGGGCTTCACCTGTCCCCCAAAGGTAAGCGTGTGTTTTCTTCCAGGTTGGCGGATCTCCTCCGGCGGGCTTTAAACTAGGCTCGTCAGGGGGAGGGAAAGATGAGGGTGGGGGAGGCTGTGGACCACCAAACCAGGTGGCACCCACAAGGACAGCCCAGCCTGAAGAAAGAGAGCTTTGGGAACGTGAAAGACAGGGGGTGGACAGCAATACGGCACAGGTAAGGAACGGGAAGGTTAGAGACAAAAAGCCCTTTAGGACTTGGAGCGAGGGGGTAGCAAAAGCACCAGTCACAGGGCTCAAGTGCCTATATACTAATGCTAGGAGCATGGGGAACAAGCAGGATGAACTAGCGCTCCTGGTTGCACTAAATGACTACGACTTAGTGGGGCTGACGGAAACCTGGTGGGATCCATCCCACGACTGGGCGGTACATATTGAGGGCTATGGATTGTACAGAAAGGACAGAGTGGGGAAAAGGGGGGGAGGGGTTGCGCTCTATGTTAAGGAGCAATATACATCAACCCTCATCAAGACAGAATCAAAGGATGAAGAAGTAGAAGGACTGTGGGTTAGGCTACATGGGGGGCAAGGAGAAAAGGAATTGGTGGTAGGGGTCTGCTACAGACCCCCACATCAAGGGGAAGAAATAGATTTGGGGCTCCTGAGGCAACTCTCAGAGACCATAAAAGCTAAAGAGGCGGTGGTCATGGGGGACCTAAACTACCCGGACATCTGCTGGGAGACACAGACAGCAAAGTCCCACCGCTCACGCAGGTTTCTAACCTGTGTACAGGACCTCCACCTGACGCAGGAGGTACATGGTCCCACTAGGGGGAATGCCTTACTGGATCTGGTATTGGCAACGGGGGATGACATAGTAGGGGACCTACAGATCAGTAGCCATCTGGGGGACAGTGATCACCTAAAAGTACAATTCAACATAAGGCGTCGAGTGGGTAAGGTAACCAGTAGGGTGAACGTGCTGGACTTTAGGAAAGCTGATTTCAGCGAACTCAGGCGATTAGTGAAGGATGCACTGCAGAGTAGTAGTTTTGAAATGATGGGAGCCCAAGAAGGGTGGCTGTGCCTTAAGGAAGCTATCCTTCGAGCACAAAGCGAGACGATCCCCGTGCGAGGTAAAAGAGGGAAAGGGGCCAGGAGGCTTCCCTGGCTGACCAGAGAAATCCAGGGCAGACTAAGGGCCAAAAGGGGAGCACATAAAAAATGGAAACAGGGAGAGATCACCAAAGAGGAATATACCTCTTCTGCTCGTGCTTGTAGGGAGGCAGTTAGACAGGCCAAAGCTACCATGGAGCTGAGGATGGCAACCCAAGTAAAAGACAATAAGAAATTGTTTTTTAGATATATAGGGAGTAAAAGGAAGGCCCAGGGAGGAATAGGACCCCTGCTAAATGGGCAGAAACAATTGGTGACGGACAGAGGGGACAAGGCTGAACTCCTCAACGAGTTCTTCGCCTCAGTGTTCCTAAGTGAGAGGCATGACAAGTCTCTCACTGGGAGTGTAGGGAGGCAGCAGCAAGGCACCAGACTTCCATGCGTGGACCCTGAGGTGGTGCAGGGTCACTTGGAGGAACTGGATGCCTTTAAGTCGGCAGGCCCGGATGAGCTCCATCCGAGGGTACTGAAGGCACTGGCCGACATCATTGCAGAGCCACTGGCGGGAATATTTGAACGCTCGTGGCGCACGGGTCAAGTCCCGGAGGACTGGAAAAGGGCCAATGTGGTTCCCATTTTCAAGAAGGGGAGGAAGGAGGACCCGGGTAACTATAGGCCAGTCAGTCTCACCTCCATCCTTGGCAAAATCTTTGAGAAAATCATCAAGGCTCACATTTGTGAGAGCCCGGCAGGACAAATTATGCTGAGGGGAAACCAGCACGGGTTCGTGGCAGGTAGATCGTGCCTGACCAATCTAGTCTCTTTTTATGACCAGGTCACAAAATGCCTCGACGCAGGAGGAGGGGTGGATGTCGTATACTTGGACTTCAGGAAGGCCTTTGATATGGTATCCCACCCCATACTGGTGAACAAGTTAAGGGGCTGTGACTTGGATGACTGCACAGTCCGGTGGGTGGAGAATTGGCTGGAGGGTCGCACCCAGAGAGTTGTGGTGGATGGGTCGGTTTCGACCTGGAAGAGTGTGGGCAGTGGGGTCCCGCAGGGCTCGGTGCTTGGACCGATACTCTTTAATGTCTTCATCAGCGACTTGGACGAGGGGGTGAAATGTACTCTGTCCAAGTTTGCAGATGACACTAAGCTATGGGGCGAAGTGGACATGCCGGAGGGCAGGGAACAGCTGCAAGCAGACCTGGACAGGTTAGACAAGTGGGCAGAAAACAACAGAATGCAGTTCAACAAGGAGAAATGCAAAGTGCTGCATCTAGGGAGGAAAAATGTCCAGCACACCTACAGCCTAGGAAATGACCTGCTGGGTGGCACGGAAGTGGAAAGGGATCTTGGAGTCCTAGTGGACTCCAAGATGAACATGAGTCGGCAGTGTGACGAAACCATCAGAAAAGCCAATGGCACTTTATCGTGCATCAGCAGATGCATGACAAATAGGTCCAAGGAGGTGATACTTCCCCTCTATCGGGCGCTGGTCAGACCGCAGCTGGAGTACTGCGTGCAATTCTGGGCGCCGCACTTCAAGAAGGATGCGGATAACCTGGAGAGGGTCCAGAGAAGGGCCACTCGTATGGTTAAGGGCCTGCAGGCCAAGCCCTACGAGGAGAGATTAGAGAAACTCGACCTTTTCAGCCTCCGCAAGAGAAGGTTGAGAGGCGACCTGGTGGCTGCCTATAAGTTCGTCAGGGGGGCACAGAAGGGAATTGGTGAGTATTTATTCACCAAGGCGCCCCCGGGGGTTACAAGAAATAATGGCCACAAGCTAGAGGAGAGCAGATTTAGATTGGATATTAGGAGGAACTTCTTCACAGTTCGAGTGGCCAAGGTCTGGAACGGGCTCCCAAGGGAGGTGGTGCTCTCCCCTACCCTGGGGGTATTCAAGAGAAGGTTGGATGTGTATCTAGCTGGGGTAATGTAGGCCCAGCACTGTTTCCTGCTTATGCAGGGGGTCGGACTCGATGATCTATTGAGGTCCCTTCCGACCCTAGCATCTATGAATCTATGAATCTATGAATCTATGAATATCAAAGGTTTAAAGTTGACTCTGATAAAATTTCCACACTGATTTTTAAAGCTTTCAGCAGCTTTCGATTCCAATGATCAGTTAAGTAAACTATTGATGTCACTGATATCATTAACCTTTGGACAGCACTAGTCATGCCATTAGTTGTCATCAGTGACTACAAGTCTTTGAAACGTTTATCATCCTGTTTTTGATATCTACCAGGAGTTCTGAAAGTGATGTCTTTCTCTCACCAGTATCCCAAATGGTAGTTACAGGCTTACTATTCCTCCCTGCGGACCTTGGACACATGGTCACAGAGGGCTCAATCTTATCACTCCAGCTCAGTGTGTATTAGCTACTAAGGGAGATTGCCAGATATTTCACTGATGATACTCACTTATATATCTTCTTTATATTAAACCTGGGTTCTATCATCTGATTGCTTTGCCATTGTCTGACAGAGATAGGAATCTGGATGAAAATGAACTGTCTCTGAGACAGCCTGGATAAAACTAAAGTAAGTTGCCAGGAGGAAGCATTTAAAGAGAGAGCTGCAGTTTACCGGTCTTATATGCTCCGCTGCTACTTCTGGACTCTCAAGAATGAGAATGAAAACAAAAATCAGCTGTGCCCCATGATGGTCTTATCATCCACAGTTGGATCAGAGATTTCAGCCATGTTTTCCTAACAAGCCTTCACAATGGTCATCTGCTCTTTTGTCACCTCTGAGCTTTCCCATTAAGCCTGCCATTTGGAGCTACCCATATATTTTACCCAGGAGCTGCAGCTGTTGCTGAATACAGCCAAGCACTTTCTTCAATAGCGCAAGCCAAAATGAACATAACATACCTGTGTACCAGAGTGTTCACTGGCTTCCTATTTGTTTTCAGTTAGGAAAAATAAAAGCATTGGTGGATGCCTGAATGGTCTGAAAGAGACTCTCAAACCATGATAATAGTTGTGATCTATTGGGAAACTCTTTGCTGAACACTACTTCTACACTACAAGGCTGGCATTGGTGAACTGAGGTCATTTGCGCCTGCTGGCAACCCATCAGAATCCCAAATCCTAAAAACTTCGGGAAACAATGCATGTAACCTTTTTAGTGATGGATTAATTGTATTTGTTTTTGTTCTCTATTTTTGTTTTTACAAGTAGCATATGTAACTTCTGTTCCAGACTTTGGAATTTTAGTGCTTTGTTACCACAGCAATTAGATATTAGAGAGCTGAAATTAGCAAAAGACAAATGTAAGTTCCAAAATGTTAAAATGACTTGCATCTTAAAATTGAACGCAAAGAGTGTGTCTCAATTTCTGATAGACAGCCTCACCCCAAAATAAATTTCTCTGGGCTTCTGGTTAAAAACATATTCACATTAAATTTCTTAAATACAATCTCATCTGTCATTATTGTTATTGGCAATCCTTTGATTCAGGGATGATCTCTATCATGATTAATTGATGGATTTTTTCCAATCCTTGAGGCACAGACCTTGTTCTGGGTGGGCCCAACCTTTCTAAATTTCATGGACCATGACACCTATGCTTGACAAGAGGAAAATTTTATTGATACACAGTAATAGCAATTATAATTAATGCAAGTAAAGGAAGCAAAATGACCACACAGTCCTACTCATTTACCAGTCCTAGGTTTTCACAAGAAGGTGGTACATCTGGCAGGTACAGGAACACCACCTTGTGGTTTGTGCTTGAATTAGGATGTCAGCAACCTTGGAGGTTGGGGGTCATACCCCATTGCTGCCTTGAAGATCCCTCCTTTTGTATTCTTTTTCTCCTTAGAACTCTTCATTTCCAGATACCATTGATTGGTTTCCCTGTGGTCACCATTCTGTCTACATTCAGCCCTGTCAGCCTAATCCCTGGTTTCTTCAAACATATCACATGCACACATCTTAACTTGGTCATTCCTGGTCTCCTATTCTGGTCATTCCACCAAAACTGGAGATTTCTCGCCAAGTTACAGCTGGTCATTGTAACTTGATGCTAATTCTGCATGTTCTATCTTGTGATGAGTTCTAAGGAATCAAAGTTATTGTTCTGTTGCTGCATGTTTTCAATTTCCTAGGATTTTTGTGCCATCTGTCTGCTAGCTTTGGTGCCTTGGATATTAAAATGCTGAGAACATGAATCTTCACCACAAACAGACTTGAGAAACCAATTAAGCCTTGCCATTCCCCTGGACTATTGTTCTAAGGAGGATTACTCTGTGCTGGTCCGGTCCTGCAGGGAGCAAACCAGGAAAACCAAGGCTGCAACTGAACTCCAACTAGCTTCAAGCATCAAGGACAACAAAAAGTCCTTTTTCAGATATGTGGGGAGCCAGAGGAAAAGCAAGGGCAACATTGGACCCTGCTAAACCAGATGGGGCAACTGACAACTGACGCCCAGGAAAAAGCCAACCTATTAAATAGGTACTTTGCATCAGTCTTTCATCAGTCCCATGGGACGCCCATGCCTGCTATGGGACAGGGAGATCCGGGTGATGGGGATCCCCTACCCTCCATAAATGCTGACCTCGTGAACCAACACCTTGAGAAGCTGGATACCTTCATGTCAGCCGGCCCTGACAATCTGCACCCCAGGGTACTCAAGGAGCTAGTGAGCGTCATAGCCCAGCCCCTGGCACGGAGCTTTGAAAACTCCCGGCGCTCTGGTGTAGTGCCCGAAGACTGAAAGAAGGCCAATGTGGTGCCGATCTTCAAGAAAGGGAGGAGAGTGGATCCAGCTAACTACAGGCCCATTAGCCTGACTTCTATCCTGGGGAAGATCTTAGAAAAGTTTATTAAGGAGGCCATCCTTGATGGACTGGCCCAGGCTAACATTCT
Organism: Crocodylus siamensis; assembly: GCF_052110815.1. Classification (NCBI taxonomy): domain Eukaryota; kingdom Metazoa; phylum Chordata; order Crocodylia; family Crocodylidae; genus Crocodylus; species Crocodylus siamensis. The sequence continues at coordinate 27,455,022 of NC_143403.1, forward strand.
AAGGGATAGCCAGCATGGGTTTGTTGCGGGTAGGTCTTGTTTGACCAATCTCATTTCCTTCTATGACCAGGAGACCTATCACCTGGACAAGGGAGAAGAGATTGATGTCATATATCTTGACTTCAAAAAAGCGTTTGATCTGGTATCCCATGATCACCTCTTGGCCAGATTGGCCAGTTGTGGCCTTGGCTCCACCATGATCAGCTGGCTGGGAAACTGGCTCCGTGGTCAGACCCAGAGGGTTGTAATTGATGGCAGTCACTCATCGTGGTGCCCTGTGACCAGTGGGGTCCCTCAAGCCTCTGTCCTTGGACCCATACTGTTCAACATCTTCATTAATGATGTGGACATTGGAGTCAGGAGTGGACTGGCCAAGTTCGCCGAAGACACCAAACTTTGGGGCAAAGCATCCACGCCAGAAGATAGGCGGGTGATCCAGGCTGACCTGGACAAGCTCAGCAAATGGGCAGATGAGAACCTGATGGTGTTTAACACCGAAAAATGCAAGGTTCTCCACCTTGGGAGGAAAAACCTGCAGCACCCTTTTAGGCTCAGCAGTGCTACGTTAGATAGCACTACAGAAGAAAGAGACTTGGGGGTCATCGTTGACCACAAGATGAACATGAGCCTGCAATGCGATGCTGCGGCTAATAAAGCGACCAAAACGCTGGCTTGCATCCATAGAAGCTTCTCGAGCAAATCCCGGGACGTCATTCTCCCCTTGTACTTGGCCTTGGTGAGGCCGCAGCTGGAGTACTGCATCCAGTTTTGGGCTCCACAATTCAAAAAGGATGTGGAGAAGCTTGAAAGAGTCCAGAGGAGAGCCACGTGCATGATCAGAGGTCAGGAAAACAGATCTTACGATGACAGGCTGAGAGCCATGGGACTCTTTAGCCTGGAAAAGCGTAGGCTCAGGGGTGATCTGATGACCACTGATAAGTTTATCAGGGGTGACCACCAGGATCTGGGGGAACGTCTGTTCACCAGAGCGCCCCAAGGGATGACGAGGTCGAACGGTCACAAACTCCTGCAAGACTGTTTCAGGCTTCACATAAAGAAGAATTTCTGTACTGTCCAAGCCCCCAAGGTCTGGAACAGTCTGCCAGCGGAGGTGGTTCAAGCACCTACATTGAACACCTTCAAGAGTAGATTGGATGCTTATCTTGCTGGGATCCTATGATCCCAGCTGACTTCCTGCCCTTTGGACGGGGGGCTGGACTCGATGATCTCCCGAGGTCCCTTCCAGCCCTAATGTCTATGAAATCTATGAGTTCTATAATGCAATCCAAATTCTAAAAGCAAATTTCTAAATATCATTCTCTAGTCATCAGACCCATCCACAGAAGTTGAAGGTTTTTACACAGGGGAGAGTAGACCATAGGCCAACATAATCTCCTTTTCCTTCCTCCACTTCTCTCCTTTGCTTCACTGCAATTACTACACTTCAGCAGACGCAATTAATTGATCCTGCTCTGATGCACTGTAATTACAGCAACTTGGAGCAGCCTTGCTGCTCATGTATAGGTGCCCATATTGGACAACCCCCTGAAAACCCCCTGGTGCATCACCTCTAGTCCCATGGACTTGGTTATGTCTAGCTCTTCTATGTAGTCCCTAACCTGTTTTTTCATCACTGTAGACTGCTCATCTCCTTGCCAAACTGTACTGCCAGAGGCAGTTGTCTGGAAGATGACCTTGCCTGTGAAGACCAAGGGAAAAAAGGCATTGAGTACTTCAGCCTTTCCTCTGTCCTCTTTCCTCGGTTCCTATATCCTCTGTCACTAGGTTGCCTCCCCCATTCAGTAAGGAACCAACACTTTCCCTGATCTTCCTCTTGTTGCTGACCTATTTGTAGAAACTCTTTCTGTTATCCATCATGTCCTCTGCTAGCTGCAACTCTAATTGTGAGTTGACATTCCTGATTTTATCCCTGCATTCCTGAGCAGTATTCTTATACTCCTCCCTAGTTGTTAGTCTAAGTTCCCACTTCTAGTAAGCTTCCTTTTTGTGTTTTAGCTCACTGAAGAATCATAGAATCATATAAAATTAGGGTTGGAAGGGACCTCAGGAGATCATCTAGTTCAAACCCCTGCTCAACTCAGGACCATCCCCAGCTATATCATCCCAGCCAAGGCTTGATCTAGCTAGGTCTTTAAAACCTGCAAAGATGAAGATTCCACAATCTCTCTAGGTAACGTGTTCCAGTGTTTTACTTCCATCCTAGTGAGAAAGTTTTTCCTACTGTCTAATCTAAACTTCCCTTCCTGCAACTTAAAACCATTGCTCCTTTTCTGTCATCTGCCATCACTGAAAAGAGCTCCCTGCTAAACCAAGTTGGTCTTTTGCCATATCTGTAAGTTTTCCTGTGCACTTGGATGATTAATTCCTAAGCCCTCAGTAAGGTTTCTTTAGAATACAGCCAGCTCTCCTGGACTCCTTTCCCCGTCCAGCTGGCCTCCCAGGGGATCCTGCTCATCAGTTCCCTGAGTGATTTGAAGTCTGCTTTTCTGAAATCCAAAGTCCTTAACTCTGCTTCTCGCCTTTCTTCCCTTTCTCAGGATCCTGAACTCAATCATCTCATGGTTGCTGCTGCCTAAATTGCCATGCATTTTTACATTCCTCACCAACATCAATTCTTCTTTCTTTATAAGCAGCCAGGCAAGAAGAGCACAGCCCCTAGTTGGTTTCTCCAACATTTACACCAGGATGTTGCCCCCAGCACTTTCCCAAAACTTTCTGGACTGCCCATGCACTGCTGTATTCAATGTTCTTTTCAAGCTGTGTGGCATGCGTGACCACAGGTATGCTCATGTCGCACTGCCAGGCATGCCTGCATGGCCAAGCACACCACACAGCTTAGAGGGAACACTGGCTGTATTACCCTCCCACCGTATGTCAGGGTGGATGAAATCCCCATGAGAGCTACGGGTGGTGATCAGGAAACTTCCATTAGCTGTTTGAAGCAAGCTTCATCTACCTCATTTTCCTCGTCTGATGGTCTATAGCTCACACACACTACAACATCACTCTTGTTACTCTCCCCTCTGACCCTACCCCAGAGACTCTTGAGAGGCCTATCCCTAGCTTCATATTGGATATCTAAGCAATCATACAGCTCTTTTACATACAGTGCAACTCCTCCTCCTCTTCTCTCCTGCTAGAACAGTTTGTACCCATCCATGACAGTGCTTCAGTCCTGCAAGGTATCCCACAAGGTCTTTGTTATTCCAGTCATGTCATAGTTCCATGATTTTGCAAGGACTTCCTGTTCTTCCTGCTTGTTTTCCAGGCTCTGTGCATTCATGTACAGACACCTGAGGTACCTAGCCGATTGACTTACTTTCTCAGAAAGAATGAGAAGGTATGCCCTACTGCCCTCTCCTGTTTGTTCTTACTCCAGGTCACCCACTTCCCCACTTACCTCAGGGCTTTGGTCTCCATCCCCCAGCAAATCTAGTTTAAAGCCCTCCTCACTAGGTTAGTGAGCTTGTCTGTGAAGATTCTCTTCCCTCTCTTTGTCAGGTGGATCACATCTCTTCCTAGCAATCCTTCTTCTTGGAACGACATCCCATGGTCAAAGAACCCAAATCCCTGCTGGCAACACCATCTGCACAGCCAAGCATGCAGAATGCATTCACTCCTGACCAGGCCCTTCCCCTTGACTGGAAGGACCAAGAAAACACCACTAGACCCCCTGTCCCCTACCCCCTTGCACCCAGAACCATGTAGTCACTTTTGATCTGCTCAGAGTCACCCCTGCAAGTATCATGGGTGCCCCACATACATGAGCATCATGGGGTAGTAGTCAGAACTGGATAAGTCTCAGTAATCCTTCCATGACATCTTGGATCCAGGCTCTGGGCAAGCATCAGACTGCTCAAGACAACAGGTCACACTGGCAGTTGGGTGCTTCTGTCCCCTGCAGAAGGGAGTCTCCAAACCCCACCACCTATTGTTTCTTCTTGGCAGCAGTGATCTTGATCCTCCAAAGCTTTGGAGATGCCTGTTTTGTCCTCCTGCACCAATGGAATGTGTTGCTCTGTTGAAACCTCCTCTGTTGCTAGGGCTACATATCTCTTCATCTTCATTCAGGTGGAGATGAAGACTTCAGCGTGCTGCAAGGTCACAAACTTAAAACTTTCACCTTCCTGGGAGTCTATGACCTCTTCCTTTTCTAGTGCTGCCTCTGGTTGTCCTTCCTCCAGCAATGAATCAATGAAGTCCTCATGGCCAAGGATGCTTCAAAGCATTGCTGCCTCTTCCTGTAGCTATTTTCCCTGCTCCCAGGAATCATCGCTAACATCACAAGTACTCCCCCACCTGGCTGTCACTGCAATTAACCTGCAAGCTGCAACCTTCACAACACCAAACCAGGACCTGAATTAAAGCCTTGATGGTGAGTAGTCCTGCCTGGACAGACCTCACAGGTGAAAGCATAGGAAAAGCTAGCAGTGGCAGAGGCTCTGGGATTGTAGTGTCCTCCAACCATTTCTCTGGATCTCTTAATTGGTCACCTCTCTCTTCCTGCCCTTCTTTCCTAGCAGACTTCCCTAGCAAAGTACCTTGTAAACTGGCTTGTTCACTGCTCCTTAGTCGTTTTTCCCTGCTAACCTGTTTCCTCCCACCAAGCTTATAGTGAAGAAAGGTGAAAGAGAGTTTCCAGGTAAACTCCCTAACAAACTCCCCATTGCTCTGAAATCTGGTTAAGTAAGGGGCTTAAAAATTTGTCTAACTCCTGAATTTTAGCTACTTAACATATATTTGATATAAGTTACTTACTTTTAATAAAGGAAGAACTTACCTTAAAGGCTCCCCCTTTCAAAGAAGAGGGTGGGAAACTAACCTGTGAACTGACCTGTAAACTGCTTGCAAACTGACCTGTTTGCTCACTCCTTGGTCACTCAGAGTTTCTTTCCATACCCTCCTGGGCCTGGACTGGCTCTGCCCTCTTGTTAGGGCTTATGCCAGACACAGGCAGCAATCACCCAGCAAGCAGCACTCCCAGCTGCTCAAAACATTGACCTAAACACACACCCCACCAAACAAACTCTTAGCAAGCCAAACATATAGGCAGCCCTGGTTCACTTACATTCCTGAAACAGGATCTGGTGCCTGGCTCCTCTTCCTCTTCCCCTTCCTCCTCTTCTTCCCAGTGAACTGCTTGCAAACCATGCTGTTTGCTGCCTATTTGCTTACATGGTAATTTGAGGAAGAAGGTCACATTCATGGCCTGGGGCAGGCTGATAGAGCACTTCAGTCTTCTGAATCTTGAAAGAGGGGCCCAAAGTTTGGTAGGCTTCTCCAAAAATATATAGTGCATTCTGGAGGTTTTCTTCAGTGTGTGCAAAGATGGCACAGTCATCAGCATATTGAAGGTCAAGGATGGTTGTTTTGAAAACTGGAACTGTCTAATATCGAAGAATCCTCCATCCATTTGGTATTCTATATCAATTCCAGAAGGAAGGTGGTCCTTATTAGAACCACGATGACCGTCAAAAAAATTGATTTTCTATACTGTGGAAAGGAGGGCGATACCTTGATAGTTCCCACACAGAGACTTACCTCCTTTCTTAAACATAGTCACAAGGTTGACATTCTTCAGTTCCTCGGGGATTTCTTAATTGTTTCAAATATGTAGAATAAATGTGTGGAGTCTCAGTACCAGTTACTCACTACCAGTATTGTAGATTACAGCAGATATGCCATCCAGTCCAGTAGCCTTGTTGTTCTTGGTTTCCTTGATGGCTTGCCAGACTTTTTCTAGAATAGGAGGGTTGGTGACAGATCCCTTTTCAGAGTGTTGGGGAATGGATTTGATGATAGTATCTGCCACATTTCAGAAGTGCCTTAAAATGCTTTTTCTATCTACCTTGGAAAGATTCATTGTCTTTGAGGACCACTGAGCTATTCTGCAGTTACAGGAAAGCAAGACAATGTGAAGCTGGGTCATAGATAATCTTTTTTGCACCCCCCCCCCAAAAAAAGCTATGTATGTAATGCTTGTCAGCATAGAATGGGATCTCTTTGGCTTTATCATGCAACCACTGATTTTTGATTTTCCAGATCCTCCTTTGAGCTTCAGCTTTGAAAAGCTGATACATCAACTACTTCTGGCCACATGAGGTGTCTTCTTGCCAAACAGTATGAGCTCTTCTTTTATGCTTCAGGAGAACTTGGATCTCAACATTTCTGTTATTTAACCAGTCTTGGTGTTGCCATGTGGTATAGCCAATGGTTTTAGCACAGGCCATAAGAATGATGACTTTAAAAATCTTCCATGGTTCCTCAATGTTGCCTTCATTTGTGGACAGAACAGAGAATTATCCATGGAGATGCTGTTGGGGGATCCTTACAGAACTTCAGGATTTGAAGAGGTTTGGTGTTGAAAGTCTTTCACATTGCTTTTGCCTGGTTTTGGTGCTTCAGAACAAGCTGGATGTTCATAATGGATCTGACAAAACAGTGATCTGCCCAGCAGTTATAAGCTCCTTGCATGGCTCACATGATATGACCATCCATTTAATCGCATGTTCTAACAATAACATAGTTGAGGAGGTGCCAGTGCTTACAGCCAGGGTGTCTCCAGGTGGTCTTGTATTTTTCACTCTGTCTGAAAATACTGTTCATGATGACAAGGGTGTGGGCAGTGGAGTCCCCCATGTCTCGGTCCTAGGGTGGGAGCTGTTCAATATCTTCATTAGCAACCTGGACGAGGGTGTGGAGAGCACCCTGTTCAAGTTCGCTAATGACACCAAGCTGTGGGGTAAAGTGAATACACCAGCAGGCAGGGACTGCATCCAGGCAGACCTGGATAAGTTAGAAAAGTGGGTGGACCTGAACAGGATGCGGTTCAACAAGGACAAGTGCAGGGTGCTGCACCTGGGGAGAGGGAACCAGCACTACAGTTATAGGTTAGGGGCTGACCCTCTCAGCAGCACAGAGGCAGAGAGGGATCTTGGAGTCAGGATTAACTTCAGGATGAATATGAGTCGCCAATGCGATGAAGCAATAGGCAGAGCCATCCGCACCCTGTCATGCATCAACATCACTAACAGGTCCAGAGAGGTCTTGCTCACCTTCTATGCAGCGCTGGTCAGGCCACAGCTGGAGTACTGTGTCCAGTTCTGGGCACCACACTTGAAGAGGGACATGGAGAACCTAGAGAGGGTCCAGAGGAGGTCCACTCATATGGTTGGGGGCCTCCATGGCCAGCCCTATGAGAAGAGGCTGAGGGACCTGAATCTCTTCAGTCTCCACAAGAGGAGACTGAGGGGGGATCTTGTGGCTGCCTGCAACCTTATCAGGGGGTTCACCAGAGCCCCCCTTGGAGTCACTAGGAACAATGGCCCCAAGCTGAGGGAGGATAGGTTTAGGTGAGATATTAGGAAGAACTACTTCATTGTAAGGGTGGCCAGAGCCTGGAATAGGCTCCCCAGAGAGGTGGTGCTCTCACCTTCCCTGGAAATCTTCAAGAGGAGACTGGATAGGCACCTGGCTAGAGGCTTATGACCCCTGCCACCCCCAGTGCTCCTTCCTTCCCATGGCAGGGGGTCAGACTCAACGATCTGTCTAGGTCCCTTCCGACTCATTGATTCTATGATTCTATGGTTCTATGACTCTCCTCCATGCATTTTCTCGGAAGAAGGATGCCATTGAAGTTGTCTTTCCTTAATCTTCCCTTCCCAATGGTGCCACTCTAGTGTCCCAGGTCACATCAAAATCTGGTGTTGAAGTCACCGGGGAGAATGATCTTGTCCTCTTTGCAAGTCTTAGTTACTACACGGGCAAAGTTGGAGAGAACTTTTCTTTGACATCAGCATCAAGAGTTAGAGTGTATGCACTGATGGCATTGGTATACTAGTAATTTCTGAGCTTAAGATGGAGGGTCATAAAATGTTTGTTAATGCCCACAGCATTATAAACACTATAATGCTATAGTTATAGAGAGCACTATAAATTTCCTGACAAGCTGATTCTTGATGGATTAGACATGCCATGAATGTGTCTATACTGGACTGGTTTCCCCTTTCAGAAGGTGTAGCCTCTACTCTCTTCCCTCTGCTGACCCTCATCTGGTCATCTCATCTCACACAGAGCTGCAATGGCAATGTATCTCACTAGTTCCCTGTAGACAGTGGCAGTTCTTCCTTCTAGTCATTCATTGTCTTGGTTATCCATCAAGATGCAAAGGTTCTATGTTGCAAAAATCATTGTCATCTTATGCTGTTTTTGACCACTGAGAGAGTGATCCTACTGGATGTGGTTATCCATTCAGAAGCAGATAAGATAGCCTAGGCTTAGATTTTCTATCCCTTTCCCCATGTGGGGTGAGCAGAGGTGATCCTGAATAGGACTTGTCAGTCATGATAGCTGGTGCTGAATTGCACCACCGTCTCTAACCCAGGTGCAAGATGACCATCGGGCTATTGCCACCTGCAAGCAGACTTGTGGCTGAAGACTGCTAGAACCACTAGCCCTGTCTCCATCACCACTTGTCAATCACTGCAGGGCTTTTGGAGGATGGTACAAGAAAGTGTGCTGTTTCCTGTACTGGAAGCCTGCCTGTAACTTGGTTTAACATGAGGAAGCTGCTCTGTGGAAGCAGCAGCCACAAAATCTTCACCAGGTGGCAAGGGAGAACCCTAGATGACAGGAGATCTCCATCTTGCTGCAGCCTTCTTCCATCTTTACAGCCATTGAGATCCTGACATCTTGGACCGTGATCTTGTAGTGGTGGAGAGGCTTGTGTCTCCCAATGATTCTTAGAATTATGTCATCTAGTTTCACACTCCTGGCAGGGTCACCCATGGCAAACAGTGGTATGAGAACGTTCCAAACAAACCAAGGTCCAAACTCCAGCTCTCCAACAGTGGATCAGGTGGAATGTCCTCTATAATGAGTCTGATTAAAATATAGGAATGTAATTCAGGAAGTCTGAGTTCCATTCCCATATTTGACACAAAATTTTATCTCAATGGCCTCCTCCAGATGAGCAGGAGCCTGCACTTGCAGCAGCACAACTAGGAGAAGCACAAATTTATGCCTCTACTTTGTGCCACAGCTCATGCCTCTGAATGTTCCCTTTGCTGTGGGCTGTGTCCAGTTCTTCCTAGCTGGGCTCCATGATCTGACTAGAGCACAGGGTGGACACAAAGAGGTTTGTGGCACCATGAACTGCATTTGCCTGCACATCTGGACACATCGTATGAATCAAGGCACCTACATTATGTGTCTTGAATAAAGACATATTCATTCAAATCCCAGAGAATAATTTCTCTGAGGTCACTGAAAGGATTGTCTTGGACCTGAATGAACATGAATGGGATCATCTAGAATTCTGCTTTGTACAATATGAAAAACAATGCTTCTGGTCTGCCAGGGGTGTCTGAGGATAAGGTTTGTGAAGTGTAAGTATATTACCTAAAAAAACAGATCATTAGCATTAGTTTATCTATTACATTAAAATGGATGCCTCAACTGAGATCAGGATGCTATTGTGTCTTGTTACACAATAATTTTGGGTGTCTCCTGGAGCTCTTAACACCTGGGCTGCCTGCATACCACCACTTAAACTGATTTTAAGCACTCCTAATGTCACTCTGAGTTACACCACTCCAGGTTAGCAATACTTCTGATCCATGCTACCTAGCTCATGTTGCATTAAAATTTAGCCACTCAAGGCTACACCTTAGTGTAAAACCTCACCCACCCATCCTTCTCTGAGAGCCTGGATCAGAGCCACTGCCCCTCCTGCCCCTCTCAGCACCTCAGATCCCTTCTCATTACCCCCTTCCCTCACCCCCCACCCCCAGGGCTTCCTTGTGGCTGCCCATGCTGTATGTCCCAGAGGAGCAGGCATGGAAGGGTTAACCTCTCTGTCCAGCCACAACCACTGCTGCTCTGTGGGAAGGCTCAGCCCCAAGAAGAGAAGCAGCCAGCAAGTGAAGCAGCTGGGCAGGCAGGTTAATCCTTCCTTGTCTGCTCCCCTGGGACAGACAGACAGGCAACTATAAGTAGGCAAGGGTGAGGAGACCAAGGGAACCTTGAGGGGCAGGAAAGGGCAGACACCCAGAATGGGAGCAGGGGATTCTTACCTTTCGATCCTATAGGCCCCTGCTGGAGTGCTACTGCTCTAAAACTTGAGCTGGCACCGACACCAACCAACATTCGAGAGGCTCACAGTGTAAGGTGTAACAAGGCCCTCAGATTGTTATACAACAACCAGAAATGCACAGCTCCTGTTCCAAAGAATTTACCATCTAAAAAGAAGGGGTGTCAGAGTGGAAGTATTACTGTCCCCCATTTTACAGATGGGGAACAAAAGCCCAAAGAGCTTTTGTCCACAGATAAAGAGGAATCTATATAAAAAAAAAGCCTTGATGTTCTGGATCTTACTCTAATACCTTACTACTCTGTGTTCTTTGGTAGTCCATGCTCCATTTGCATAGAAAATGTATCACACTGATGTGATGGGCTAGATAGCAGTGCCTTAGCCCAGGGTTTTTGAAAGGGAAAAAGAAGTTTGGAGGACTTCGGATTCCCTTTCCATACCAATCAGGCCCCAGAGGCTCACCCCCCCACCCCGTGTCCCCTGATGGGCCCCTTGGGTCACCTGGAGTGGGGTAAAAGGGGCAGTGTGGTCTGACTCAGGAGAGACCAGTGAGAGACAACAAGGAAGGAGCTTCACAGAGCTGGCAAGAGCTGAGCCAGCGGGGAAGGAGCAGTGCCCCAGAAAAGCCTGAAAGAGCAGGACCTGCAGGCAGCAGTGGGACCCTCAGCAGTGCGGAGTGTGGCTGGCAAGACAGGCCCCTGCTGGGCTCCAGGGTCCCCAAAGAGAGGCTGCAGCCAGCAGGAGAGGCTCCCCCGCTCCAGCCAGGATCTGAGCAGTGACCTGAGAGGTTCCCAGCCCTGCTTCCAGCTTCTCCAATCAGAGGCCAGGCAGCTTGATATGAGGCCGGGGCTCTGGGAAGATCAAGACCCTAGTAGGCTGGAGCAGTGCTACCAGTGGTGGCTGTGTGGCAGTGTTTCTGTCTACTATGTGGGAGATCTGGGTTGATAGTCTCAGCTGAGGTGACTTGGGATGACTGAGCTAACAAGAAACAAATCTTCCTGCAGTGGAAACTGGCCATTGTGTTTCCCCCGCTTTCTCCCCCTCCAGTTGCCAAGGCCCTATATTTCTTTATCATTTGACATTTTGCATTTTGTGCCTTCTTATATTTCACCAGCTCATATTGTTTGTTCTGCTGTTTGTGTTTTATATTTTGTTAACCCTGTTTTTTGTAAATGACTGTAAGTGTCTAACCTTTGTTGAATCCTGCCCTCTTGGGGCATTGTAGCGTCCACTATATCCTCTAATTTATGCCTGTTATGTTCCCAGTTTTAAAAGGTATATGGTTTAAGTCCCCATTGGTGGTCTGGCTCTGCTCTATAGTGGGAGGAGAGTCCGTACACCTCCCACAGCACTTGTGCACCTGCTTTGATCCTTTCAATTGGAGAGGGGGAGTACCACCCGGGTTACACTTAGGTATCTGTATGGTACCTGGTAACAAACTGAGTCAATGAATCAAAAATCAGCTTGCTTTATTATGACTGATAACACAGGTTCATTGGTATCTCTGGCCACCTATACACATGCCCAACACCTGCTCTAATATGTTCTAATTAGAACTTGTCAGAGTGACTCAATTAATCTGTCCCAAGGGAACAGGCATGGAAGGGTTAACCTGCCTGCCCAGCCAACACCAGTGCTGCAATCAGATTAATCGAGTCTGCTGGGAGGTGATAATTAGCACGCTCCATCAGCCTCAGTATCACATATATTCAGTGCCCCCATGCTTCAAAATACATTTTATGTACTTATTGGTTTATGCACATATGTTCCTTCTCCACACAAAGAAAAGCAAAACTATTTCTGATCATTTACATTCAGTTTTTAATATATGCATTTGTGATAGTAATTTGTTTTGCTTTTCAAAATCACCAAATCAATTAGTAACAAACTTCCCATAGTTACACCAGGTGAAGCAACCAGTGTGGTCTATTTGTATATTGCTCCAACAGTGATTATCTGGAAAATTTTCCCCAAAAATGAAGCTATTTTCTTGTAAGGTGATATCCACAATGACACAAAATTAGAGATGTAATAAACTAAGCTGTTATCTTTTAGCCCTGTTTGTTATACAACAAATATGAACAATACTTTAAAAATAGAAAATAAGTTCTGGGATTCTGTGTCTTTTTAGATGTCCAAGGGGAATATGCCTCTGATAAATCTAACTGGATTTTACCACAGCTCCTCATAATATGCCTGAAAACACTTTCACCAGTAATAAAAAAATGTACACTTACAAAGACAGCTTAACTATGAACATATTGGCTAGTATAACATCTCAAATCTAAATGTGTCATTGTAGATTGAGTCATTTTATATCTCCACTTAGGTGTTAAAAAAAGACACACCAGAAATTGTGGGAACTGAATGGGAAAAAAGAAGCAATATGCTTAGGATAAGATGTAATCATTTAGAAATAGGACCTGACCTCTATATCCACCTTTCCTTGGCATGAAAAAATAGGTAGATTTGGACAAGTGGAAAAAAATACAATTTTTTTTCTTCTGAGACAACTGCAGAAATATGTGTGAAAATATGTTCTGTCATTTAGAAGCCCTATGAAAACATACTTAAAAAAACCCAACATTTTCTCTACATGGTAAGTGATTTACACAGAACAAAGAGTATTATATTTTTATTACAGTTTTTTAATTTAACATCATAACAAAATGAGATACTCTCTGCCAGCTGTCACGTGGAATGAGGAATGAATTTATCTGAGCTTTAGAAACAACTTGTTGAATGACCTTTGACAAGTAACAACCTTTCTTTACCTCAGCTTCCACATTTTAAAAATGGAAAAAACGATACTACCATAGCAGGTGAAATTCTTAATTAATAAAATTTAAAGTGTTTTGAGCTCCTTAAATGATGAATGCTAAAGTGCAACTTTGAACTGTAATCTTCCTATTCCCCCCTCTTCATCCTCCTGCTCTAAAATGGCACAATAAAACAAGCATTTACTACTCTTTAAATCTCTGGTTAAAAGTAGTAGATTTTTCCTAATCAGCTGTATCTACAAAGATACTGAGAAGCCCTTATTTTTCCTGGGCATGTTAAATTTTATCAAGATAATCCCACAAGGCATTCACCTTATTCAGTAGACAAACATGGTTCAATAAACATATTTAGTCTGTCATCTCTTTGTCCTTCAGAAATGCCATTTAGTCAGCTTTGGCATAGGTTCTTTGGTTTTTCCTTATATCTATTATGTCCCAGGCTGCAAAATGAACTACTGAACATCTCTGACAAAAGCATACATTCACATTGATTATATTAAGGCCATATTGACTCTTTGAGCACCAAGATATGCATATACCATTGCAGGAACAGAACCTAAATTATTATGAAGTAATGACAACTACTACATGGACAGCAGCAGTTTTATAAAAGATGCAATGATGTTTTAGTACATAATATATCGACTCCAAGTTGATTCTTTTGTCCTATAGTCAATGTGTGTGACAACATTATGTTCTAAAAGTAGAACTTTCCAGTTCACCTACTTCCAGGTGCCCTGCTCTAGAGGTCAAAATGATAAAAAGTGGTTACAATACAGAAATAAGAACCAAGCTCAGATTTTCTAAAATGACTTATCTGTAAGACAGAGCCCCAATCACACTGAAGTCCTCACCTACAAGAGCACCTCTTACTTCTGTTTATTTACCACACCTTCATGGTTTCCAATGTATTCTTTCCTTCTTTTGATGCAACTTGCCTCTGTGAGACCATTATCTCCTGATGAGTCTCTGTTTTGCATGCATTGAGATTTGCAGTAGGAGTGGAACTTCTCCACCACGTAATATCCTAGTGCCATGAAATGGATTCATATGGAGGGAAAGTGGGTGTGCCTGCCTCTCCCCACTCAAAGTTCCAGTTGAGGCTTCCTTTTGTTTTCCCGATTCACTTCTCAAGACATCAGAATCCAGACCTTATATTTAAAAAATATTAATTGTGATCCTAAATTGACCACAATGACCCTTTTCCAAAATTTCTGCTGCCTTCCTTTTAAAAATGTCTAAGTGAAGATATACGAAATTATTTAATTATTATGTCTAGGCTATAGGGCTCTCACTGCTGGAAGCTAATAAGAAAATACTTTGAATTAGTAAATTCCCTGGTCACCGCTCTTCACGCCCACTCTTTTTAAAATTATTTTTACCCTTTTAAGCAGGTTTTAATACTACTAAAACACAAGGGTCCCATGGAGCACTTGCCACAATGTCTGAGAATAACTAGGAAACCATTACCAAATTCAAGGCCTAATTCACTTCTTATTTACTATGAGATAAATCAAACAGTAACTGCATTTAAGTCCTCTAGGGAAAATGAGGTGCTAGCATTTACTGTGAGCTGAAGACTGACTCTTACCTAATTGTTTTTCATTAAAAGATAAACCAAGCTAAAGATATTACTTACAAGACATATGCACAGAAACACCATGAAACTGGTCAGCAGAGGAAAAAAAACAATGCCTTATACTACAGAACACACACGAGAAGATCAAAATGTCATATAGCCATGTGAATTTTACCTAAACCTTATAGCCAAATGCACTGAATTTGTACTATAGAAAAAGGTCAGTACCTCAGCTGTATGACTAAACAGACGTTAGCTCATCATTAAATTCATAGACTCAACTTGGAATCAATATATTATGTACTAAAACATCATTGCATCTTTTATAAAACTGCTGCTGTCCATGTACTTAAGTGTTGATATACATTTTTCATGCCAAACAGCAACACACACCTCAGCAAAGAAGATCAAAATGCAGCCCAAACTGTTAAAAAGAATCAAGGGAGCATCACTCCAGCAGATGAAGATGCATTCTGATTTTTCTTTCTCTCTTTCAACCTTCCTTACCCTAAGACGAGTATTTCAGATATATATGTAACACAGAGTAGTTAATACAAGCTTAGAAAGATTGACACGGCACTTATCTAAATGGATACTGAGATTCCTGGATACCAATTGCACTCCAGTTGATAGGAACTTCAGAAGCGCAGAGTCAAAACTGACTTCACAAAACCACAACAGTACATCTCACCTTTGCCAATAGATATTCTGTAAGGTAGTTTATAGTACTATTCCAAGGGCATATCATCCAGACTTTTCTATTTCAGCTGGAAGAAAAAAAAACATCTGATAAGCTAACCTGATGAATGTTCCAGGGACTGCACAAATAAGTAGAAAACCCTAGAGTTTTTTAACAAAACTTTCCTTATTTCAATGAAACCTCTTACATTCCTATACATTAGCTGTTCATTTTACCAATGTTATTAAAGTTTAAAAGGCGCACACATGCATATGTATACCTACACACATACACACACATGCACTACTTTGCCTACTGCAGATACCCTGACCATTATGAACAAACCAATCACTGGCCAGAAAATATTACCTTATTTTGGACTGACGGCATCAAGGGAAAAACAAAAATAAATGCTTCGAGCTGATCTTGATATAATATGATAAAAAGAAAGATGGAAGATTTTCCATACCTGTCCATAAAACTTTGATAAGAATAAACCTTTTATAAAACCTAATTATGAATAAAATGGGAAACAAGTGCTATAACCAGGAAGACAAAAAGAAATTAGGTGGCTTTAAAGAACATGTTTTATACAATCTCTGAATTTCTTCATTTGTAAAACTAGATCCAAGAAGATTACTAGAAGTCATGAAAAACAACACTTGGACATCAGTAGATAATTTCATAAGAGCATACATGTTAAACTAGAATCATCAACTCTTATTCACTGGTCCTCATTTTCCCTACAATAGAGGGAATAGAATAAAAACAAAGGGATCTACTGTCATAAATAAGTAGAAATAAGTATAGATCTATTGACACTTCCAAGAATGCAAGCAACTCAGTTCTGTGTGCACATGGACAGGGGAAAAAATACCCAGTATAAATGATTGGAGGAAAAATAAAGGGTACAGAATGATCTGATTTTTTTTTAATTCAAAGTTTTGTAACAGTAATATTTGAAAAATCTCCTGATCCTTTTTTATTCCTGCTCTCCCCACAACCCCAAGAACTGTGAAGCATATACATCATTCCAAGCATCATTATTTTCACAGTCATATCCTGACAAAGAAAAATTCTCAGTGACAAAATAGACAAGTAGTTGGATAGATGAAATATGAGTGATACGTTAAGCAGATCCGAGTAAAGTACTGAGTAGAACTGCAATCTGCCTTTCATGCATTGTAGACTGTATTTTAAAATTAAGTTCAGGTTCTTTCCATTGCAGTCTTCTTGAACCTCAGCAATTACTGTACTTCCAAAAGGAGTGATGGGTGAACCACAAAAGATCTGTAGCTATGGTTCTGTTCAAATAAACATTAAAAATCTGCCATTTCTAGGCAGCAGTTCTTGATTTCAGCTTGGCTAGAAATACTATGATGTATTGCTTTTCTTTCAGCATTTAAGTACTTTGTACTTTCAATCTAAGTTGAGAGTTGGCCAATTTTTTTCCTTTCCCTAAATAAAAACAACAATGCTACTAAGCTTTTTTTCTAATTATAAAAATGCATTTAGTTGAGTCTGATCTAATGCCCATTGGAAAGACTCCCATTACATTCAATGAATATTTTATTTGACCCCAAAAGAATGTTCCAGCTAGGTAGGTTGCTGGTTTATCCAACCTTAGCCTAAAGCTTTATAATTCACAAGCAAAACAACCTTTTCCCATCTTTCATAGACTTCTATGACAATAAGAACTAAACACAGACCCTACAAATTAATGTCTTCCTTAAGCATTTTATTCAAAAAGCTGGCATGAGTTGAACCATAGCTGCAGTTTGGCTAATAAGGACAAAGACTAGGACAAATGCTCAGAACAACTGGAAAGAAATCTACACACTCCAACAGTAACTGGGAAAAATGGATAATGATAACCATTCTATATGTAGTTGTACAGGCCATACAATGCAGTTCTCAAAACGCAAGCAATGATTCATTCTGTACTGGAAATCATTATACTTAAATCTTACAATGAGGGTCAGGCTTGTAAATTGCTAGAAACAAACTACATTCAAAGGAAAAAAACAGACTTGAACAAAGAAACTAGTATTTAGATGACGTACTGTGTCTAGAAAGGTCTCTAAACTAAGGTGTAAAATTTACAATTTTTTTCTCTGTGCCAACTACATTCAAAATAATCCAGCATAGAAAGGTATTTTAAATATTAATGTAGCTTTATCATAAATGCAGCAGTCTTTCACTAGAATAAGTGATATTTTTAGAAGTATGATTAAATGTCACCTTTCCTAAAATATATTTAATGCTTACACTCCACCCACCCCTATGGAAAAGAATATCCATACTCCTCTAAATGTTTTAGTTTCCCTCTTCTTATATATCATGTTAGAAAGCAAAGGGCAATCACTGCACATGTAGTTAAAGGGCAATGTAGTGGTCAGCATGTAGTTAAAGGGCAATTTAACTTCCCTGTATATCATTTCTACTAACACTCAGATATGACCAACTAGTTCATATCTAAACTGGCAGAGATGAACTCACTCTATTCAGAATAGTGTTATTTGAATTAGAATCAAAAGTACTTCTGAACCTCGAGGCATTTGACGAGTGACCAGCTGCAAACAATTCTGCCATCAGGAGAGATAAACTACAACAAACACAACAAAACACTTTAAAAACATGTAAAGAATCTTGTAATAGACTGAAATGGCAAGCTGGTCACTTCTCAAGCATTCGAAGGGCTTTTGCAATATAGAAATAAAGGCCTCTAATGTGGTATCAGTTCAAACCTTTTCCATATTTGCAAAAAGATAATAGAAAGAAGGTTTTGTCGCAAAGGATTTGACCCTACAGTACATCTCCCCAGGCAAGGGCCAGGCATACTTGTTCCCTAGAGCTTCTCCTTTTCACCTTTTTTCCTCTCAGCTGCCTGTTAGTGCCTCACTCGCCACACCTTGATGGCGTACATTGACATGAGCTCAGCCTTGGAGGGCACCAGGGTCCTTGACTACCACTTTCATATCTGGTCAAGGTAGGGTTACCATATATCCAGGTTTTCCCAGACATGTCCTCTTTTTAGATCCTCCAATCTCGGTCTGGGCATTTTTTAAAAAAATGATCAAATTTCCAAGATTTTGGTTAGCTCTGATTCAAAGTTCTTCCCTGCACTTCCTGGCTTGCCTTAGCAAAGAGCTACTTGGGGCGGGAGGCTGGAGACAGGGTGACTGGAGGTAGAACACACACACACGGTCAGCCTGTAATCAGGAACAGGGTGGGAATGTTGTCATGTGGGGTCAGGCCACCTCTCAGGATCTCAATATTGTGCTGTTAGACAGGAGGGTGTGACACAATTGCACATATACAAACACACAAATCAATTAGGTGTATACACACACACTACCGACTCAGGTATATACACGTCCAAACCAGCCTAAGCACATGCACACCTATTACCAATTCAAGCATAACTACACATAAAAAATTAGACAATTAGACTTAACGGTGGGAGTCTACTCCAGATCTCCCAACCAGGGAGAAGAGCTTGACCAGGAATTCTTGGGTCAGCTCACAGAGGTAGTGAAGGCTAAGGATGTGGTAGTCATGGGGGACCTGAATTTCATAGAATTCATAGACATCAGGGCTGGAAGGGACCTCGGGAGATCATCGAGTCCAGCCCCCCACCCAAAGGGCAGGAAGTCAGCTGGGGTCATAGGATCCCAGCAAGATAAGCATCCAATTTACTCTTGAAGGTGTTCAATGTAGGCGCTTGAACCACCTCCGCTGGCAGACTGTTCCAGACCTTGGGGGCTCAGACAGTAAAGAAATTCTTCCTTATGTCTAGCCTGAAACGGTCTTGCAGGAGTTTGTGACCGTTCAACCTCATCATCCCTTGGGGCGCTCTGGTGAACAGACATTCCCCCAGATCCTGGTGGTCACCCCTGATAAACTTATCAGTGGTCATCAGATCACCCCTGAGCCTACACTTTTCCAGGCTAAAGAGTCCCATGTCTCTCAGCCTATCATCGTAAAATCTGTTTTCCTGACCTCTGATCATGCGCGTGGCTCTCCTCTGGACCCTTTCAAGCTTCTCCACATCCTTTTTGAATAGTGGAGCCCAAAACTGGACACGGTACTCCAGCTGCGGCCTCACCAAGGCCGAGTACAAAGGGAGAATGATGTCCCAGGATTTGCTCGAGAAGCTTCTATGGATGCAAGCCAGCGTTTTGGTCACTTTACTAGACGCAGCATCGCATTGGAGGCTCATGTTCATCTTGTGGTGAATGATGACCCCCAAGTCTCTTTCTTCTGTACTGCTATCCAACGTAGCACTGCCAAGCCTATAAGGGTGCTGCAGGTTTTTCCTCCCAAGGTGGAGAACCTTGCATTTTTCGGTGTTAAACACCATCAGGTTCTCGTCTGCCCATTTGCTGAGCTTGTCCAGGTCAGCCTGGATCACCCGCCTATCTTCTGGCATGGATGCTTTGCCCCAAAGTTTGGTGTCTTCGGCGAACTTGGCCAGTCCACTCCTGACTCCAATGTCCACATCATTAATGAAGATGTTGAACAGTATGGGTCCAAGGACAGAGCCTTGAGGGACCCCACTGGTCACAGGGCACCACGATGAGTGACTGCCATCAATTACAACCCTCTGGGTCTGACCACGGAGCCAATTTCCCAGCCAGCGGACCATGGTGGAGCCAAGGCCACAACTGGCCAATCTGGCCAAGAGATGATCATGGGATGCCAGATCAAACGCTTTTTTGAAGTCAAGATATATGACATCAATCTCTTCTCCCTTGTCCAGGTGATAGGTCTCCTGGTCATAGAAGGAAATGAGATTGGTCAAACAAGACCTACCCGCAACAAACCCATGCTGGCTATCCCTTAGAATGTTAGCCTGGGCCAGTCCATCAAGGATGGCCTCCTTAATAAACTTTTCTAAGATCTTCCCCAGGATAGAAGTCAGGCTAATGGGCCTGTAGTTAGCTGGATCCACTCTCCTCCCTTTCTTGAAGATCGGCACCACATTGGCCTTCTTCCAGTCTTCTGGCACTACACCAGAGCGCCAGGAGTTTTCAAAGCTCCATGCCAGGGGCTGGGCTATGACGCTCGCCAGCTTCTTGAGTACCCTGCAGTGCAGATTGTCAGGGCCGGCTGACTTGAAGGTATCCAGCTTCTCAAGGTGTTGGTTCACGAGGTCAGCATTTATGGAGGGTAGGGGATCCCCATCACCCGGATCTCCCTGTCCCATAGCAGGCATGGGCGTCCCATGGGACTGATGAAAGACTGATGCAAAGTACCTATTTAATAGGTTGGCTTTTTCCTGGGCGTCAGTTGTCAGTTGCCCCATCTGGTTTAGCAGGGTCCAACGTTGCCCTTGCTTTTCCTCCGGCTCCCCACATATCTGAAAAAGGATTTTTTGTTGTCCTTGATGCTTGAAGCTAGTTGGAGTTCAGTTGCAGCCTTGGCTTTCCTGGTTTGGTCCCTGCAGGACCGGACCAGTGCAGAATAATCCTCCTTGGAGGTGAATCCTGTCCTCCATCCTTTGTAGGCTTTCCTTTTTAGCCGTAGATGATGGCCAATGGCTCTCCAATCACATCAGCCAACTCCCCCGCACCTTCGGGTGCTTCCTATCTGGCCCCATGGACTTATACGCATCCAGATTTTCTAAGTAGTTCTTTACCTGTTCTTTCACCACTGAGAGATGCTCACCTCCTCCCCAAACTGTGCTACACAGTGCAATAGTTTGGGAGCTGGCATTGCCAATGAAGACTTAGGCAAAAAAGGTATTGAGCACTTCAGCCTTTTCTGCATCCTCTATCACAGGGTTACCTCCCCCATTCAGGTAGGGACCCACACTTTCCCTGATCTTCCTCTTGCTACCAACATACTTGTAGAAACCCTTCTTGTTACCCTTCATATCCCTTGCTAGCTGCAACTCCAATTGCACTTTGGCCTTCCTGACTTCATCCCTGCATGCCAGAGAAATGCTCTTCCCTAGTTTTTCCTCTATGTCCTTCCCTAGTTATTTGTCCATGTTTCCACTTCTTGTAAGTAGCAGCTGGTTGGCCCGGGGGAGGCACACCTGGGCCACGGGCTAGCGAGGATTTAGTCAGGGAGCTACTGGATTGGTTGGACATATTCAGGTCAGCTGGCCCGGATGATCTCCACCCTAGAGTTCTAAAGGAACTGGCAGAGGTCATTGCAAGTCCTCTGGCACAACTTTACGAGCACTCGTGGTGCTCTGGTGAGGTACTGGAGGACTGGAAGAGGGCCAACGTGATCCCCATCTTCAAATAAGGCAGGAAGGAGGACCCGGGAAACTATAGGCCGGTTAGTCTTACCTCGATCCCAGTCAAGCTGTTCAAGAAAATTATGCTGGCACACATCCAGGAGGGGCCAGCAGGGGACTGCATGCTTAGGGGCAACCAACATGGGTTCATCAGTGGCAGGTCCTGTCAGACCAACCTGGTGGCCTTTTACAATCAGATCACCAGATCATTAGATGCAGGGGTAGCAGTGGATATAATCTTCCTGGACTTCCAGAAGGCTTTTGACACTGTCTCTCACCCCATTCTTATTAAGAAACTGGGGGGCTGTGGTGTAGACGCCCACACAGTCAAATGGGTCACCAACTGGCTGGTGGGCCGCACCCAGAGGGCGGTAGTGGATGGGTCCTTCTCAGCCTGGAAGGATGTGGGCAGTGGGGTTCCGCAGGGCTCGGTTCTCGGGCCCGCACTGTTCAACATCTTCATCAGTGACTTGGACGAGGGGGTAAAAAGCACCCTGTTCAAATTTGCTGATGACACTAAGATGTGGGGGGACGTGGGCGCATTGGAAGGATGCAACAGGCTACAATCAGACCTAGACAGGTTACAAGGGTGGGCGGACGAGAATAGGATGGACTTCAACACAGACAAGTGCAAGGTGATGCACCTGTGGAGGAACAACCGGCACCATACCTACAGGTTAGGGAACTCCCCTCTTGTCAGCACGGAGGCGGAAAGGGATCTGGGGATCATCATTGACTCCAAGATGAACACGGGCTGGCAGTGTGGAGAGGCAGTTAGGAAGGCCAACCGCACCTTGTCATGCATCCACAGATGCATCTCGAGCAGGTCCAAAGAGGTGATCCTCCCCCTCTATGCGGCACTGGTCAGACTACTGCGTCCAGTTCTGGGCACCGCACTTCAAGAGGGATGTCAACAGCATGGAGAGGGTCCAGAGGAGGGCCACTCGTATGATCAGGGGACAACAGGGCAGGCCCTACGAGGAGAGGCTACGGGACCTGAACCTGTTCAGCCTCCACAAGAGAAGGCTGAGGGGGGATCTTGTGGCCTGTTACAAACTAGTCAGAGGGGACCAGCAGGCCTTGGGGGAGTCACTGTTCCCTCAAGCACCGCCAGGAGTGACCAGGAATAACGGTCACAAGCTGGCAGAGGGCAGGTTTAGGTTAGATATCAGGAGGCGCTACTTCACAGTCTGGAATCAGCTTCCAAGAGAAGTGGCGCAGGCTCCTACCCTGGGGGTGTTTAAGAGGAGGTTAGATGAACATCTTGCTGGGGTCATTTGACCCCAGTATTCTTTCCTACCATGGCAGGGGGTCGGACTAGATGATCTGCTCAGGTCCCTTCCAACCCTAGAAACTATGAAACTAAAAATCAGTTATCAATACCCACATGCTCTGTACACATACACGGAACACTAATTCATATATCACACACAATGACGTGTGTGTGTGTGTGCGCGCGCGCGTGTATTCACCAGTTCACACACATACCACCCAGCTACACATACACACAGGTGAGTTTCTAACTTGGATGGTACAGTATGTACGTGTTTGTTTTGGGTACTTGGGATACCCGAGGGAAGTTTAAGGTGAGAGAGAAAGTGTAAGGAGTGAAAGTTGCTGGGATTAGAACCAGTAAACTAGAGAGAAGCTGGCTGAGGAACTGAGGCTTGGGGTTATTGAAGGTCAAGTGGCCCCAGGGTTACTCAAGGTCTGTGGTGCAAGGGAAGCAGCCCGGTGGCAAGGAGGAGACAGCCAGGAAAGAAACTGAGGCAGAAACCTAGGAGCTTAGGGCTGGAAACTGAAGCAGAAAGCTGGGAGTTTGGGGGAGCAGATAAGTGGTGGCAAGGAGGAAACAGTCAGAAAACAGACAGAAACCCAACTCAGGGTTTCAAAATAACAGGTTTATTAAACAGACAACACACTACACAGTCCCATGAAGTTATTGGTTCCCACACAAACACACAAGCACTCACAATAGCAGCAGGAGAAAGAGACTCAGTGGAAGAGTTGGAATCCAGGTAGGGAAGAGAAACAGAATCCAAGTCCTTGGTGGGGGTGATAGCTATGTATCCAGGCTGGAAAGGGGTCTTTTTCCAGTAGGTGTTGTCCAAAGGGAAGGGTCACTGGCAGGGCCTCTGGGTAGATAGATGGTGTAGGATGGTGCTGGTCCAGATGGAGAGGGCATCCCAAGGAGTCAGTCTTCACTACCCCTTTTTATGGGGCAGACTACCTCTGATCTCCTATAGGGAGGGCCTGTCCAGGCAAAGTCAGTCCTGTTCCAGAGGGTTCCAGGTGTTCTTACTGAGCATGTGCAGCTTTGGCACAATAGTGGGTTGCCTCATCTTTTGTTTCTTGAATGCTGAGGGTGGTTCCAAGGGCTGGGTCCTTGGTCCAGGTATTGGTGTTGATGGTTCGGTCATTCAGAGGGAGCTATTTTTAGACCTACTGCCATTGTCTCTCAAGCACCCTCATTCATCCCCATTCATTCAGGAACCAAATTACTAGGAGGGGTAGGTATGAGTCATAGGTTACACAACAGGTCATGGGGACAAGATGGAGACTTGACAAACAAAATGGAAACTTGACATGACTCATGCTAATTTAGATATGTAGGCCTAAATTATATACTTCAGTAAAACAGGAATTGTCACAGGAGCACTGAGGTGTCCTGTGCCTTAGATAAGTAAGTAACAGAGCTGTCAATCAACAGGGCAGTACAGCTGCAGGTTGCTATGGCAACCAGCCGGTCAGGTGACCGGAAGGGGGCAGGGCCGGGCCCTTTATAACAGCTCAGGCCTGGGCCCAGGAGCAGTTCCCTTCTGGCAGCCACAGGAGCAGCAGCTCTGCGGCTGAGCTGAGCGGCCTGAGTTGGTGGTTGCAGCCTTACCTTGCGGACCGGCTGCGATGATGTTAGGGATGAGAACACCCTGAAGAGAGGTAGGGTTGGGAGCCCTAGAGGGGCTTGGAATTTACATTATGAGCAGGGAGGCTCTGTGTTGTTTATGTTGTAGCCAGGTGGCTTGGGTTTTGGTTATAGTTACACCGGAGGACTGGGTGAGGCTGTACGGGTGAGAGGAGGCCTCACGGAGGCTCCCCAGTAGCTTGGGGGTTCCCGGTGCCCAGCAAGGGCACAGTGCATAGTGCCACTGTGGGCACTGCACGAGGAGTGCCAGAAAGGCGCTCGGGGTGTGGGGTTGTAGCCCCAGCCACGAGTGGCGCGGCACAGGCCCCAGAGTGGGGCAGCGGGCACGAGTGGCGTGGCGCAAGGCCCCAGAGTGGGGCAGCGGGCACAAGAGGCACGGCACAAGGCCCTGGAGGGGGCGAGAAGCCCGAGAAGTGTGGCAAAGGCCTGGGAAGATTGGAGAGGGGCGCCAGGTAGGTGACAAGCCCAGGGTGCCAGAGAGGGGCACCAGGGCAGGACGAGCCCGAGTGGCGCTGGAGAGGGCGCCGAAGGGCAGGGGACCCAAACAACATCCAAGGAACAGCTGCGAGGCTTGGGGCATGCTAAAGGGGAGGTAGGAGGCACGCATAGCCCTTAAGGCAGGGGTGCACAGAGGCACCCCATATGGAGTAGTGGTAGGAACACATGTACCGTTCACCCGGGAATAAAGGCAGCCTCCCATATAAACTTAATTGTCATCAAAGTCAGGGCGGGCGAGAAACCGAGGGTGCTGAATCACCTAGAGTGATGGTAGGGGGCACTAGGGAGTTCACGGCCGCTCCTAGGCCCCACTCCCTCACAGTAATATAGAACAGTAAAAAAAAAATATAAACATAATAAACGGAAAAAACAAAACAAACATAACTTGCTACCAAAATAAAATGTTGAAGCTTATTCTATGTCTTAGCTCACTTATACTTACCTATAAGGAATAGAGAGGGAGAGAAAAAGTCAGAAATGGCTGGGGAAGGGAAGGAATGCATTTAAAAAATTTTTAAAAAGAAAACAACTCGAGGTTTTGCTACAGGAGCAGCCTAGTAGCTGGATACAGGTAAGTCTGTGGGGGACAGTCTGCAATGTGTGTGTGTGTATGACTATGTGTGTGTGGTGGTGGGGGGGAGTCCAGAGCTGCAGGAGGGCAGGGGGGCACTCCTCCAATGGGGGTAGAGGGAGGAAGAAAGGGGAAGGAGGGCCCTTCAGGGGCATCAGTAAGCTGTGTGGCTTGTCCGGCTGCACTGGGGCCAGTGCCTGTGCCTGTGCCCACAAGGGCAGGGCTGGGGGGAGCAGGGGGCTGTGAGTCAGCAGTGAGGGGCACCAGCAGGGCTGGGGAGGGGCTGTGGCTTGGGAGTAAGGTGCACCGGGGGCAGGGGACCATGGGTCTGGGGCATGGGGTACTGGCAGTACCAGAGGGTTGCAGGTTAGGAGTGAGGGACACCAGCGGGGAAGGGGGCTGAAGATTGGGCGTAAGGGGTATCAGCATGGCCTGGGGGGCAGGGTACTGTGGTTTGGGAGTGAGAGGCACAGGCCGGGTCAGTGGTCTGTGGTTCAAGAGTGAGGGACAGCAGCAGGGCTGGTGGGCCTCTGCCTTGTGGGGGGCAACACAATGGGCAGGGGGAGGGCACTGCCATATTACTGTCCCCTCACAGTCATATACCTCCTGCTCCCCCACCCCTCCCTCCCCCCGCATGACAGGTGTCCTCTTTTTTGGGACTGGAAGTATGGTAACCCTAGGTCAAGGGCACCCTAAACCATGCTCACATTTGCTCTAGCTGCAAGGTTAGATCTGAGCACACTGTTCAGGACCACAGGCTTTCATTGCAGCAGAACATGATCTTGATGCAGGACTAGTGACCCTGAGTTGGGCTATCCTGTTTATTGCTTCTGCCAGCCCTTCCTTGACAGGCCTGCTGGCAGTCTTTCATTACACCCATCCCATTCTGTCAGCACTGGTCTCTTGTCCGCCATGCCAAATTTATCTCTCAGTCTCTATCCACCAATCCTCACTAGCACTGCAGGGTTTAAGGTACTGCCCTTGCCCCCTTTCCATGACCTCCTCCTTTTCATCCACAATCCAATCCACTGGGTCAAAGATCCCCACCTGGACATCAACTTGACTTCTAGCACAAGAATCTCCATATTGCAGGTCAGCCTTATCCTGGACCATTCTTCTTCCAGTCCAAACAAAAACACAGAAAACCAAATAAAGTTTAAAATGTATCTGTTTTACTGTGGTACCACTGCCAGTCCTCCTTGTCTGGTCAGCATCTAACCCTGCTCACTGCAGTTCCACTCCTCTCTCTCTCCCTTACTACCAGAAGCCTTCCTTCTTTCAGGACATCTGCAGCCTCCCTGCCCCTAACCTGGAACTGGGCTCACATATAGTGAGTGCAGGTGACCTGATCCTTGTACTTCTGTCCTGAGTCCTCCAGAGCTTTCCCTGCCTGTGCCTACCATCCTTTTCATTCCTGACCTCTCCACTCGCTGACATGTTCTGATAAAGCCTTTGTCAGATAAGAAAGGGTGCACGTGTGGTGGGGGAAAGGGAAGGCGAAAAAAGAAGGGAGAGAGCTAGTGAAGCACAGAATGGGGTGTGGAAGGGGCAGGGCAGAAAAGCACACCAAGCCCCAGGAGATATGCACCACAGTTTATTGTGTTGCACTAATATGCACATATTGATGCATCCAAGTACCATGTGTTGTGTGGAGTCATTTCTACTAGTGAAAATGAAGTCTAAAATGTGCCCATTCTAATTTGGTAATAAGTGATACTTGCTTTGCAGCAGGATAAGAAAATACCTTTCAGGACAGCAGGCTCATAGTTTTCTAGCAAGCACTTTCTTAAAGCAAACATGAAACTAGTGCCTCCAAATGTAAGAATTCTCTTGTCTCCAAAACTCTCCCAGGTGAAACAAATGCTTGCTTTCTTTCTATATTTTCCTCTAAGATAATGGACCACTCCTAGATTGAAGAAGATTATTTATACCTACCCTGCATAGAAAAGGCAATCACATCCTAAGCCTTTTAACCAAAATAAAAAAGAAACCACTTTAATTCCTCTGGTATGTTTTGTTTCTTCCTTCTTTCTTGGAAACTGAAACTGAATCTCTACCAGTGTAAAGATGAATTCCTTCCCTGTCATTCCTTACTGACTGATTTTTTTATAGGCAGAGCAGGTAAGATTACACAAGAGAGAGAATTCAGTTCTTTTTAGGTGATTTCCTAAACAGGGGTATAAATGAGAATAAAAATAAGATGGGAAAAATTGTACATGACTTTAGAGTGACATGATTGGTTTTATAATCTGTGACTTCTGGGCTTGGGTGAATTACTAACCAATGTGAGTTGAATAAATTGCACGAGAAAGCAGGGATTTAACAAAATTCTTAATATTGCACCATTAAGAGAGTATTTTTCCATTAATCAGAACTTGCTGCTGTAATTTTAATATAATTAAAATGAAGTGAGAATAAGTATTAAAAGAAAGTAGTTGCTATAAGTGCAAATTCAACCTGATTACTAGGCCAAGATCTGAAACAAAATCAAATTTATCTAATAGTCTATGTCTTAATTCCAAGAAAAGAAAATAGTTTGAAAGACAGGCTCATCCACTACTACATCACTAATTTGTCACAGGTTACATTGACTTCCTATGTATATACCTCACAAATTAAAGAAGAGATTTATACCTTTAAAGTAGGTGCTTATCAAGAATTTGGACATAGGTAAAGCACTTCTGATTTGTACTGATACTTGCTTCAGAGCACAGCATGCTTAACACTGTAAACCAAGGGAAAATTCCCCAGATTATCAAAATATATTCAATATAGCATGTAAAACTTTTGCTCATGGATAACTTGCAGACTTTCATTCTATATCCTAGCCCCCAGTGTTTGTCAGACTCATTTATTTCAGGCCTGATCTACGATTCATTGAAAGCAATAGAAAGGCTGTCAAATTCATTTGGCATTGGGTCAGGCTCTAATACACATTTTATCAGTTGACCAGATGAACTATTTTATTGAGACTTTACAAAAGAATTTAACTTCTAGACAGAGAGCAGGTGTGAGAAATTTCAATCCACAAAGTTATGTAGAAAAGATAAGGCATTGAAAACATAGGTTCACAAAGAAAGGGCCTTCTTAACTACAAATAAGGCTAGGGACAGACATTCAAAAAGTCCAAGCTTCAATTGACTCAATCTTTGCAGGTTAGTCTAACCTGGATGGATTGAACTGGTTTGTAACCATATAGATATCCCCTCTGGACTGAAGAGATGCAGGCACATGCTTGCATTGGATCAGGCTAGAAGTCGGGGGAGACTACAGCAGCCCTCTCTTCCCCTCAAAAGTGCTGAGCTGAGGGGGGGCATAGCTAGGCCCTGGCAGGATGCTCTGATTTGGTAGGATTTCCAACCCCACTCCCTGACCAGCAGGGCGTTATACGGCATTTACTTACACAGCATGGAGTTACACAGGGAATAACACTGTGTTTATCACCCAGCAAGAAAACAAAAGTCTCTCTCATTAGTTCAAGCTGTTCTTTTAGCTCCAAAAAGCCCTAAGCAGACATTTTCCTGTGTGCCTTTGCCCTGTTTGCATTACATAGACAACTCTCAGCATTAGCTAGCATCCTACATCCTGGATACCATCCATGTTGTAGGAGAGGGGGGTGGGGAATCCCTGCTTGAGGAGGAAGTGGTGGAGTGGGGAAGGAGAGGAAGGAGGAAGCCAGGCAGATGCTGCTGTGCCTTCCATCTCTGCTGGAGCCCCAGCTAGGGAGCAGAGGGGAGGGACCAGATCTGCGGTGGAGCAGAGAGCCCCATCCACAGCGGCAAAGCATCTGGGATGCTGGGGGACTCTGTTTTAATTTAAACCAGAAAGGGGTCTGGAACAGACATTGCATAAACCAGTTTGACCCAACTCAGTTAAGTCTGATACTATATTCAACCAGGTTTTTTTCAAACCAGTTTCAGCCATTTTCAAATTAGTTTATGTGCACTGAACATCTGTTCTGTTACAGGTTTAAACCAGTTTCTGATCACTTAGGCTGGTTTTATCTGTAATGTCTTTCCCTAGCCTAAACATGAACTTTCTAGAGAAATAAGAGGAAAAGTTGCCAACGTTCCAGTTTTGTGCCTGCTTCCTAAACCCCTCCATATTTTTAAAATGCCAGCAGAACTAAATTTAACAAATAGTTTCTATTGATCTCTATCATGTCTTTGAGATACCATATACTCAAAGAAAATCTTCTGAAGAATTAAGCAACAGGTCTGAAGAGTAACTTCAGAAAACCAATTTTACTAACAAACAGTATCAAAAGCCTCAACTACACTACTTAAAAAAGTAAACATTCTGCACTGTTTTCATAACAAGAAATGAAGGAACTGATACATGTAGAAAACTGTGATATGATACAGGAGCCTGAAATCCTAGCCCTTCTTATCTCTAACTTGATTACAAATATATTTAAAGAATCAAATAACATTTCAGAGGCAATTTAAGTGGAAGAAAATACTCAGTGAATACATGTAACTACTCAGGAGTTCAGTGGATGCACATACATCAGCCAGTGTCCTCTACTACATGAAATCAGAATTGTTCAAGCTGTCTCTCATTAGCTGGGGACAGATATCCAAAAAGCCCAAGCCTGAATTGATTCAATCTTTGCAGATTAATTTAAATTGCAGCGATTGGACCAATTTGTAAGCAGACAGACATTCACTTTTGACTCAAGAAATACAGGCACATGCCTGCAGGGGCTCAGGTGAGAAGCCAGGGGGTGCTTAAGTGACCCCTCCATTCCCTTCCATAGGGTTGAGCTGAGGGGGTGTGTGGTGAGGCCCTGGCCCTATGATTAGGGAAGGTTTAAACCCCCAACCTGGCCTGCACAGTCCCCAGCTGGGGTGTGCCCAGAGGAAAAGGAGGAGAGGGAAGCAGCCTTTGCCAGGCTTCCCCACCTCCTGCCCCCCACACTCACTGTTCAAGGGGCAGGAATGTTGCTAGACCCCAGCCCCCGCCAGCCCTCTGAGTCAAACAGCTGGGGGGGGGAGGGGAGTGGAGACTGCTTGTGTAGACTTGATGCATCTGTTGATGATACTGAGCTTTTCAATCCCCCTGCTTCTTCATACTGTGTGCAGCTAATTGATAGGCACTGCATTCCCTGCAAACCAGGTCATTTCTCATACTTCTCAGCAAGCCATCAACTAGCAGGGAGTTTCTCAGAACACAAAGCTTATCAGCCCATCAAGAAAACAAAGCCCCTCCCATTAGTTCAAGCTCTTCTTAAAACAGCTTTTTGCAAAGCATTTGTAAGGAAGAATGAAGGGACATTACCAGTTGACCTGTTGATTAGTAGGACTGTGTAAAGCTTCAAGTGCTGATTCGATTCGGAGGAGATTCGGCCCGATTCAGTGGCCAACTCTCTGAATCCAAGTCGAATTGGGACCAATTCAAAGGTCTGAATCAATTGGAAGGTCTCCAAATCAGTTCAGAAAAGATTCAGAGAGCTTCGGCGATTCAGGCAGTCCCCACCTGCTGCAGCAGGGAACTGGACCCAGACTACATGCTGGTAAGTAGGAGGCAGGGGATAGGGGAAGGGGACCATGGGGGGACCCCTGCCAGGCCCCATCCCCTGCCTGATCCCCCAGCCCCCTAAGTGCCCCTGCTCCCCACCCATTCTCCCAGCCCCCTCCCCCATGGCTGCCCCACCTGGCCCCAACTCCCAGTTGTTTAAAAAAAAAAAAAATCCACTCACTGAATGCTGCCAATCAGGGGCATGATCCCTGTTGCAGCCATGGGGAGGGGTGCTGGGAAAGCAGGCGAGGATGAGAGGGCTTGTGGCAGAGCCCCCCACATGGCACGGGGCAGTGAGGGCCAGTGGGAATGTCCCCCCCTGCCGGGCAGGCACCAGTGAATGGGGGCTTTTTTTCCAAACAGCTGGGAGCTAGAGCCAGGCAAAGCTGGGAGAGCAGGTAAGGGATAGGGCCTGTGTGATTCAAAGATTTGTCTGATTCGGCAGCAGCCGCATCTCTGAATCAGATTCAGCTAAATTGATTCAGGACAGTGACTCAAATCACCGATTCAAATCACTGTTCCTGAATTGGCCAAATCCAAAGTGAATACTAGCTACTTCACATAGACCTACTGATTAGCTCCAAAAAGCCCTAAGCAGGCTGCCTTGGTTCCAGGAAAATTGGAGACACACACACAGACCTCTCAGCATTACCTAGCATGGGGGTTTCATAGTTTCTTCATCAGTAGGGTCAGAAGGGACCTGAGCAGATCATCAAGTCCTACCCCTTGCAATGGCAGGAAAAAGTACTGGGGTCAAACGGCCCCAGCAAGGTGTTTGTCTAGCCTTGTCTTAAAGACCCCCCAGGGTAAGAGCCAGCACCAATTTGCTTGGAAGTTGGTTCCAGCTCCTAGCCACCCTGACAGTGAAATAGCACCTCCTGATGTCTAGTCTGAATCTACTATTTGCCAGCTTGTGACTGTTATTTATAGTCACTCCTGGCAGTGCTCATGGGAACAGGGACTCCCTCAATCCCTGCTGGTCCCCTCTGACTAGTTTATAACAGGCCACTAGATCCCCCCTCAGCCTTCTCTTGTGGAGGCTGAACAGGTTCAGGTCCCATAGCCTCTCCTCATAGGGCCTGCCCTTCTGCCCCCGATCATGTGAATGGCCCTCCTCTGGACCCTCTCGATGTTGTCCACATCTCTCTTGAAGTACGGCACCCAGAACTGGATGCAGTACTCCAACTGCAGCCTGACCAGTGTCGCATAGAGGTGGAGGATCACCTCCTTGGACCTGCTTGAGATGCATCTGTGGATGCATGACAAGGTATGGTTGGCCTTCCTGACTGCATCCCCACACTGCCGGCCCATGTTCATCTTGGCATCAATGATGACTCCAAGATCCTTTTCTGCCTCTGCACTGACGAGAAGGGAGTTCCCCAGCCTGTAGGTATGCTGCTGGTTCTTCCTCCCCAGGTGCATCACCTTGCACCTGTCAGTGTTGAAACCCATCCCGTTCTCATCCACCCACCCCTATAACCTGTCTAGGTCTGATTGCAGCCTATTCCTCCCATCTAACGTGCCCACATCCCCCCACATCCTAGTGTCGTCAGCAAATTTTAACAGGGTGCTTTTTACCCCCTCGTCCAAGTCACTGATGAAGATGTTGAACAGTGCGGGCCTGAGGACCGAGCCCTGGGGGAACCCACTGCCCACATCCCTCCAGGTCAAAAATGACCCATCTACCACCACTCTCTGGGTGCGGCCCTCCAACCAGTTAGCAACCCATTTGACTGTGTAGGTGTCAACACCACAGTCTCCCTGTTTTTTTAATGAGAATGGGGTGAGAGACAGTTCCTAAAGTCCAGAAAGGCTATGTCCACTGCTACCCCTGCATCTAAGGATTTCGTGACCTTGCCATAGAAGGCCACTAGGTTGGTCTGACAGGACCTGCCTCTAATGAACCCATGTTGGTTGCCCCTAAGCATAACCTCGCCCACTGGCCCCTCGTGGACATGTGCCAGGATAATTCTCTCAAAAAGCTTACCCAGGATCAAGGTAAGACTAACTGGCCTCTGGTTTCCTACGTCCTCCTTCCTCCCTTTTTTGAAGATGGGAACCACATTGGCCCTCTTCCAGTCCTCTGGCAGAACACCAGAGCACCACAAGTGCTTGTAAAGACCAGCAAGGGGTGGCATGACTATGACCAGATGACAGCTGCGGTCTGTGCTGCTGGAATTTGTGTTGCGGGAGAGGGGAGGGAAGGAGGAGGAGACCCCTGCTCGAGCAGCTAGCAGATGCTGCAGTGCCTGCAGTCTCCACTTCCTTGTCAACCAGCTGGAGCTCCAGTTAGGAAGAAGAGGGGTAGAGTCAGCCCTGCTCTCTAGTGCAGACAACCCAGCCCAGACCAGACCAGGGCTGAAAAGCATTCTGGGATGCTAAAGGACTGTGATTTAACTTAAACCAGGAAGGGGTCTGGGACAGAAGTTCCATAAACCGGTTTGACCAAAATCAGTTAAGTCTGATACTACATTCAACCAAGTTTACCTTAAACCAGTTTGGGCCATTTTGAAACTGGTTTATGTACACTGAGCTTCTGTTCTGTTACAGGTGTAAACCAGTTTATGTACAACTTCTGTCCCCAACCCTTGTCTACATACTCCTGACATTTCATGGATATTACCTTTAAAAATCTAAGATTTTTGGGCCACAAGATCAGTTTTGTTCCCAACATTGCCATGATTCTCTGTACAGATGATAAAAACAAACAAACAAAAAGTTGTCATCACTGAAAAACTGACCTGGGAAAGTACCACTGCTAAAGGAAAGAATCTATTAAGAAGCCAAGAAGCAAAACAAACTAAAAATGACAAGGCAATACTTGAAATATATCTATGGACATACTGCCAAAGCTCTTTGTGAATTTTTACATGGCATAATACCCTCCAGAGCAGGGAGTAACGCCAGAAGAAGAACACTACATTTACCAAAATATAAAAGGGGGAGGGAGTGTTACAGCTGGCTGAGAGCAGAGTGGGGTCTGCAGCCAGCCAGGACTGGGAGGGCAGGGTGGGGTTTCAGCCAGCCGGGAAGGGTGGGGAGGGGAGTTTGCTGCTGGCCAAGCACTCCGGCCAGTAGCAGGGAGGCTTCAACCCCTCACCCCGACTCCTGTGGGACACACCACTGCCCCACCAGTCTGAATTCACCAGCCACGCGGGGGTGGGGGAAGGGAGTTAAAAAGCATAAATTATTAAGGGACAGAAGGACTGATATAATGAATGTGTAAGTGTAAGTTTTTCACATACTAAAAAACCAAAAAGATATTTAACTTCTGAACTGAGTTTAGTATATTTGATAATTTTTTGAATGATTATTTAGCACACAACATGAACATGGCACTAAGAGTTTCAGAAAGCAAATTTAGCTATTATCTTTACCTTAATTCTGACTCTGTTTGAACTAACCACATCATCCATTCCATATATCTGCACCTTTGTCTGGAATGAAAATTAAAAGTGAACTTGAAACCAAAGTTGATATTAGAATCATGCTGCTAGCAAAGCTGCAGTTGCTTTTAATGCTTCTCAGATCGCAAGATTCAACAGCATAATTTAAGCAGGAAGAATATTGTCACAAAATTGCTTGATGCATACTTGAGATGTATATGCAGATTCTGTGAGACTGCTGCACACTGTCTTAGCAAGTTTTCAGAAAATCTAGTAACATTTTTTGTTTTAAAATAATTTTTCTTTTATTCATTCTTGGCAGCTTACAGTATATTTGCCAATATTTACTGGGCTCTGACAGAACTATTCCTGGATACCTGATAAGCTAACATGATGAATGCTCTGAATTCTCTAAGTAAGTTCTAAAAAGCCCTGGAGTTCTCCTATAAAACTTTTCTGCCTGCAGTCAAACCTTTCAGATTTCTATTAAGTTTATTGTTTGCTTAGCAATCATTAAATTATTTATAGTACTTTTATTTTATACTTACATGGCTATTGTAAAAATTGACAATAAAGAGGGGTATTTCTCAGGCGTAATGTGCAACAGATCTGCAGACTCTGCTGCAAATAGGAAGCCATATTATTCTAGATGAAATACTGTATAATGCCTATAGCACAAAATCCATTATACATAATTACACAGAGAAAAACTAGTTCCTCTATATTTAAAGGGAAACTGCAATGGAATAAAAAGTACTTTTTAATCAATCAATGTAAAACATGACTAAACTAATAACTATTTCTTGTAGCTAATAGTACCTACTAATGGTTATTTGGATATGGGCACATGATATGGAAAAGCACAAAAGTGACTTAAAGGCACCCCTGGTTTTAAGCCATTAGTCCATTCATGCACTGTGTGTGGTTAGGAATATCACAGAATACATTTATTAATGTTTAAAAGACTCAAATACTATGGCAATTTGTTAGGCCAGATATTCTGCTGGTACAAATCCACTGGAGCCTCCACCAATGATGATATGCCTTGAGGTGTGTATCAGAAAAAATCTAGAGGAAACTTCAGCACATTAGAAAGTGACTGAGAAATGAAAAACTGTCCTTGGTCAGCTCTGTCTGGCAAAAAATGTTTTTCTTCCGTCATATTTTCCACCACCCAGCAAACAACGACAATCACCACGAGCAGCATGACAAGTGCTAGAGACTTAAGTATGGACTCTGCTCCTGTCACTGCTTCCAAAAACAAGGAAGCTATAAAAACAACAGTGCCATATGACAGTTGCGGGCTACTTGGTCCCATCTGAAGAGCAGGCAACCTTCCAGACTCATGTCTTAAGTCAAATTTGAAGCAGTCCATTAGATGCAGAAATTTCCAGAGCACAATTAAAAAGCTTTTTAAACCACTTTTTGTATGTGTGTATGTACACAGCCTTCTCAGTTTGGTAGCCGTATTGATAGCTGAAGAAAGAGATGATGAAACCTCAAGATTTTTTAAAAATATATACAATATATAACACATAGACAATTATTCTTTGAAAATTAACCTATCCCTCTACAATCAAATTTCAGGTTAAATTGACAGTGACTTTTTTCCTTCTCGGAGGGTAATCAGTCTCCAAAGTTTTCTACTCTGGCCTTGCAACTACTGCCAAAAATCCACCTTACATAAGATTTAAGAATAGAAACTGACATCTGCTTGGAAATCTGCATCTCATGCTAAGATATATGCAACTAGGTATTCACCTACTGCAATTCTTGCTTATACGCTAGTTTAACTGAGCACCTGATTTTGGGACACACAGTCAGGAGAGGCATTTTCACATGGAATGTATGCGGTTTCAGCTTTACTCAGGATGTCACAGCACGGGGTCCCCAGGGATGGCCATGATGACCTTAGGGCTCCGTGACAGTGCTTGCTCTGCCCTGTGGGCACCTTCTAATCTTGCCTGCCACATCTTGTTGGTTGAAATATTAAGTTAGAAGTTTGTGTAGTCACAATCCTGTTGAACCCACTAGATCCTGCTGATCTTGGATCCCTTGCTGGATCTTACTCGAAGTCAGTATCTCTTCAGACACACTAAGCCTTATGGGTTAGATGCATGGCTTCAAAACCGCTCCTTTACCATGCCCCATGACTCACAGGTGGTATTCAAACTTTGTACTTCTGAGGCTTTGATCTAGCTCAGCCTCCTGTCACCACAGGGCCCTTGGCCTGTTTGCATGCCCTCACTGATGCTGGGCTCTCCACCGACCTGTCTGCGTGCCCTCACTGTGTGCCCTCTTCCAGCCCCATCTACACGCCCTCTTTCAGTTTCTCCCTTAGTCAGTCCATCTTCTTCATATGCTGGCTTAGCAGCTGGCCCCATTTCTGATCCAGACACCCCACAATCACTGTCCAGATCTCTGGGGATCCCACACCATGACACAGTGTGGTGTGGGATCTATCCCATGGTGTGGGATCTACCCCTGAGAATCCATCTGTCAAGGTGTCCTTTTCTTGCTGCACTGGTCTCATCTCATCTCTTGGACACTCTAGACTCTGGTATCTGGGTAGCATTGTGTGTTCCTGGGGTCTCATGACCCCTAGCCATACGGCCTCTAATTGTTTCTCAGTCTTCATTAAGGTTTCTTTCAAACATTCAAGTTCTTGAAAGTGGTCTTGGCCTTTGGCTTTAGACACGTCTATGTGTTCTGCCAATTGTGCCCCCAGTGCAACCAGAAGCTCTTGCAGCATTTTCATAGCCTGTAGTATCTGTGGCTTCCCCTCTGTTTCAATGGGTGTTGCACAGTATACAGGGTCTAGCACCCATGACTAACTGATCTCTCTCGTCAAACTGGGCCACTTCTCTCGCCATGCTTGCTTCTGGCTGGGCCTTTGGGGACCACACCTCTGTCCCAAATTGACCCTTTTCTTTCCCCTGACTTTGCAGCTCAGTTCATAAGGTATCACACTCTTTTGTTCTAGGTTTTACCTCTGCTTCAAGGAAAGGCATCCAGTCATACAACATTTTGTAATTTCTCCATGCATCCCCTCACTTTCTCCATTTCTTTTGATATAGCCTTCCCCCTCTCCTCTGACTGGGTACAGCTTTCAATTAACTCTTCCCACATCTTTTGCACAAGGAGTTCTGCTTGGATGCATCGTTGTTGCCAACTCTCCAGCTCCTCATGCAACTCATCTATCTGGTCCTCTTGGCTCTGCCATTCTTTTTGTAGGGCCCCTATAAGGCCTTTTGAAGCTTCCAGCTGTCTTACAACATCTGCCTGTTCATCCATCTGGCCTATGCAGGCTTCAGAAGACCTTGTTGCCCATGTCTACATCTCCTTCTGCAGCTTCTCCTCCCATTTTTTGCTCCCCTCAGCCTCATTCGCAATGAGATGCTCCAGAGCCTGAGTCTTTTCAGCCTCCACAGCAATCAGGTGTTTGATTTCTTTGGACCCTCCTTTCTTGTTGGATTGCACCTGCAGCTCTTAAGTGGCCACTTTTGCCTCAGCTCGTTCATTTTTTGATTTCATGATTGCCAACTTCCATTCTAAACAAGCGGCTCTTTCCTCCATCTCATCTACTCATAACTGCCATGTGAAGGCCTTTTGTTTCAGACCTTCCATGGTCTCCGTCTCAGCCATAGTTCTCCCCTGGCCTTACTTCTTTCTTGGCCTGGACCTCAAGTCTTCCCTCTTTCAGATCTCTAGCAGTGGTCCTTTCCACCCTTATCCCTTCCTCCTGAGCCTTGGTGCTACTGCCTTACAATAAACCACTCCTGGCGTCTATTCTGGCCCAAAGGTTCATTTCCCTTCTCAGGGACATGGGTTTCTTCCCCACACACAGCCAAGTTCCTGGCCAATGCACCACTGTGTCATGATGTGGAATCCCCAGAGATGGGTGGGATGAGCCTGGGGCTCTGTGACAATGCGTGCTTTGCCCTGCAGGCACCTTCTAATCTCACCTGCCGCATCTTGTTGGTTGAAACAATAAGTTGAGGGGCTGCCCATGAGTTTGTGTAGTTAAGATCCTGTTGAACCCCACTAGATTCTGCTGATCTTGGATCCCCTGCTGGCTCTCACTCAAAGTCAGTGTCTCTTCAGACACACTAAGCCTTATGGGCTAGATGCGTGGCTCCAAAACACCTCCTTTACCATGCTCCATGGCTTGCAGGTGATATTCAAACATTGTACCTTTGAGGCCTTGATCTGGCTCAGCTTCCTGTCATCAATCCTTGGCCCCTGTCTGCACAACCTCACTGGCGCTGGGCTCTCCACCGCCCCATCTGCGCAGTCTCTAGTGCTGGGCTATCCACACTGTAGTGTGCCCCCAAAGAGGCCTCCTCCTCCCCAGTAGCCTCAGCCCAGTCCATTGGATTCAAATAACAACAACAACAACATTGGAGGTCACACCCTGCCCTTTAAGGAGGCAAGCTTCTTCCTCAACAGTTTGTGCCTCCTAGCTCCAGATACTTTAGGAGCTCTTAGAACCCTTCAGCCTTACCAGCAGCAGAGGGGTAAACCATGTAGCTCTAAGTAGCATTTCTGCAAGATCTCCCTCCCCCTAACCTCCCGCCAGCCCCAGCCCTGGGGCTTATGTATGCCTAGGGTCCTGTTTCCTTCCAGTCAGCTGACTGGCTGCAGGTGCCAGCTAATATCCTGATTAGCTTACTGCCAAGGCATCCTGTAGCTCTGGAGCCTTGCCTAGATCTCAGGGCTTCCTAGCTTAGCTGACTCTGCTCTTGAAGGAGCAGGTACACCTTAGTGCCCTGCGACAAGGAGTACTAAGTGGAGACATCTACCCTGAAGGTAAGGAATGGAAGTGTAGGTTACTAATGAGACTTTGGTCTTTTCAATATTATCTTATGCTCCATGTTTATTGCTATATATTTTTCAAGAGTTCAAGCCAAAAAAGCAAAAGAAAACAGTGAAAATAATATGACATAAATTCCAACTCCCTGACTTGCCCTTCTATGTTCTGCACAACCATTTCCCACAAATACAGAACACTTGAGAAAGAAGAAGTTACTGGTTGTGAACTATGGTTTATGGCTGGTGTGTTTGGGTTTTTTTGGCCCATTAGGTTTAGGTTCTAAACTCCTCAAAGAAAAAAGGAGGATATAGTGGAAAAACTGTTCTCCTCCTTTGACCATTCACATTCCCTCATTTTAGTCAGCTCATATATAAAAGGCCCCTCTTTGTCAAATTCTTCATGCTGTACAAAGACTAGCTGAAATCGACATGACACTGGTATAACCAGACAAACCTGTTTTGCTCTCGTCTGTTGCAGCAATTCCCTCACGGCTGAGCCTGTTAACATTAAAGAGAAAATGTATTTATTGGACTTCGAGTGCTCTTTAGACTGAAACTTCATGGATTATAAAAATAAAGGTGAGGCTGAAAAGGAAACAAATGTACAAAACAGCATTTTTCCATTCCGGTAGCTTGTTAAACTTTTATACTCAGGTCATTTGTGCTGAGATAGGATAAGAAAGAATGTATATAAGGATCCATGATCCTGTATTTGTCCCATGGTCAATATTCATTCACTGAGAACAGAATACTGCTTAATACTCATGTGGCAGAACTAGATAAAGGCATTGAAAATGATGATACCAGGGAAGATCCTCAGCTGGTGCAAATGAATGTAGCTCCATTGTATAAAACTGAACTACACAGATTTACATCCTTTAAGCACCTGACCCACCTAGCTTAGTATAGGACAATAGAAGATCATTGAAAGCTTAGTTCCCCAGCCTAGCTATGTAAAATGACTTAATTCTCATAGCATGGCATACTCAAGGCACTGTACTTACAGTGGGGCCTCAGCTCTGTAAACTGGATAATATTAGTCCATTGTGGTTGCCCACTGGATTTATCTTTTAGTCAGGCTTTGCAGGGTACTCAGCATGCTGAAGTTTATCAAGTTAGCTACTATATCTGGACACTTTCCATTCTGTCCATTAGGGTCATTTACATTAGAGTACATTGACATTTTTCCAGGCATGCTGAGCAGATGTGTACTGTTCTTTATTGATTTCCGTCCAATTGTTTTATATGGCTTGACTCCAAATCTCAGCTAAAAAAAAAATGTTTGTTTTTATTAAAATTCATGTGCATCTCAATGGAAATAGCTGTACTTGCAGTACTGCTTTAAGTGTCTGCATTCCCCACTGCAGTGTAGTACAGAGATAGCCCAGCAGCACTGAACAGGAAGCAGGGTAAATTATCTTGTGCATGTTCTTGTAGTAAGAGTTTTTACTATACCTGAGTTGGTTCTCTTTCAGAGGGTTTGGGTATTTCTATTGTGGTATATTAACAATACTTTTTTTTAGGTCATTTTAAATAATTGTTACTTCTCTTATTCAGAATCTAGGCATCTGAGCATCTGGCTGCTGCCAGTATTTTTTCCTGAACTGTTTAACCTACAACAGAAGAGACATGTATACTTCTAATAGCTTATTAAGGTGCAACAGCATGCTGTGCTATTAAAGATACTACCCTGCCTGTTGGAAATCAAATCAGATTTAAAAGATGAATATTAACATAAGAGAACTTTTCAGAACCTCTTTTATAATAAAGTAGCAACAATATTATGCAGTGGTCTCTCTCCATGCACACACACAACGCTATTGTCACATGATGTTTATAACAAAACATAAAATAAATGATCAATCTGTAAAAGCTATTAAAAAGCATCAATAAACAAGTAATTTACTTTGTAATAAAAACTGTTTTTTATACCTTTTTATGGCAGGTACATTCACAAACAAGATTGTATGTTCAATAATTAAATGAGAGTGGTCACGTTTACATGTGTGCCTGTCTGCGCAGTTATTAGTGCTTTAGCAAATACTAAAAGACTGTGCAGTAACCACTGGTACTGCACAGTCCTGAAGGCATAATGGTCATTTCCACCCCTATTGCGCAGTAGCATCAGCATCACAGTTCAAGCCTATTGATGCTATGTCACCATAACTCGTTGCTACAGCAATGCAGTGTCTCACGTAGACACACCCACAGAGACCCACCTATAATGTACAGCATTTATTATGTTAATAAGATACAAGTAAAGCAATTTCATGCTTTATTACTATACATCACCCAACCAATGAAGAGAAAAATGCTAAACAAATCTTTCAGCAAATCCTGTGAAAGCTTTGTTGCATGGAGTATGAGCAGTTTTCATTTTACTGATAATGGAGCAAGACATTGTAAAAAATTAAGTTCCATTTACATCTTCTGTTACTATCCCACATCTCATGCTACCCACAACTATATATGCTATGCATTCTAGATATGAACAGTAACAGGAAATTAAGCACACAAAGAACTAAAATAATACCACAGGAATTTGAGACTTCAGAGCCATGTTTCCTTTTTATGCCTCTTTAAGCACATCTATACAGTACCTAAAGTGTTAAAATAGCCACAGGTTAGTAAAAGTGATTTTCAAACCTTGGACCATGTAGCAGAACCCTTCCTGATAATCTGCAGATGGAGACATCCAAGAACCAAATTTGGTAGGCTGCTGCTACACTAAGAACACTTACCACCTATCTGTTATGCTGACTGATGCAGTCTCATTACTTTCTTATGTTCGTTCAGCTGCCATCTAGATCCACATGACATTTGCCTGGGAATCAGATTTAAGTTTTCTGTCAGAGCCACTATTTTGTTTGCATTTGTATAGTGCCTGGTACAACAGAACCTGTGATTGAGAATCCTGGGTGCAACAGCAATATTGTTTAAAAATCATCACCACCAAAGAAGTGGGTAACTGCTGGTTTGCTAATAATATGCAACAGCAAATAATTTCTCTTTTAATAAGCAGGGCACAGACTGAAAAGGTGCATACCGACTGACCTAACATGGACAGAATGTGAAAGGGGCAAAGCACAGAATGAAGCAATAATGCCTTTTAGAAGCCAGTCAAAATGAAAAAAATTATTCATCTATTTCTAATAACTTGGATGGAATATAAACTTTAGCATTAAAAAACACCCAAAACACACAACGCCAAGAATTTGATGCTGCTGCTTTTTTCCCCAGCACGCATCCCTGCACATGGAGTTAGCTCAGGGAAAAACGCTCTGGGTGGGGTAGAGAAAATGGGCCAGCACCTGGTCTGGTCTTCATTGGAGTCCTGAGCGCTTCCCACAGCTCCAGCGGTACTGATCTGAGTGCACAGAGCCTGGCTGGCAGCTGAAGCATGACTCTGCCTGGCCAGGCTCCAGTTTTGGGCAGCACATGCTGCATCCACATGCACTACCCTTCCTTTTTCAGTGTCAAAAAAAACCCACCACACTGCTAATTTACAGTGCAGCAAATTCCTGGTTTATGTGTGTACTCATTTGAACATGCACAATGACTCACTCTCTCCAAGAACCAATTCAAGAGTTTGAAGCGAGCAATATATGTAAATTTCCATAGGTAAATGAGGAAAGTATAGATGGTTAGACCATTCTCCCTCTTCAGATGCCTACTAGCAGGAATCAAAAATGTGGTATTTAGAAAAATGGGGAAAAAAGTGGAAAATGCTATCATTTTTAAGGACCATCCCAGCAATGAACCAGTTACTAGTAAATCTTAATAGTTTTCTACCTTTTGATTAAACATAAAAAGGAAAAAATGCTGTAAATATGAAGCACTATGTCTGTTCAGCTAAATAAAAATGTGAACAGTAAAACTAAATCACATATATTGAAGTGTTATTTTGGTTTTATGGAAATGTAATCTGTGTTATGACATTTGCATTTCATATAACTGCTATGGATAACTAATCTTCCAGTGCATAGCATATCAGTTTGTCACAAAAAAGTAATACTGTATCATCTATTTCCACCTGCAAACTGGAATATTCCATGACAAATGTATCAGCATCAATAGAAGTCACTCAACACCCAATGAAAAGCAATGGGTACGATTAATATATTTTTTTCCTTAAATATCAAGCATAACACAAATTTGTGGTGTCTACCAAAATAATATTTTCATGTTTAGTATGAATTTTAGCACTTTTTGAACTTGAAGTAAAATTAAATACATCAGTATGTATAACACTTAAGTGAGGTTCCCAGTATGCCTTCCAGCACCAGTGAATGTCTGCACAAACAGGCCCTGATCTATGGTCATGTGGCTTAAAGTAAGCGGTGTGATTACAGGTCAAATAGAGGGCAGAGCTATACTTTTACCCAGCATATCCACATGGGGTGGATAATGGAAGCTTCTAGTCATGAAATGGCATAAAGGCAGCAGTTACAAGAAAGTCATCTAGTATGTGAATGAGACAAGAGTGCAATTTGGCAGCTGTAACTGACTGAGCAGCCCTCTTCAGGAACCACTCTGCTCACCCGACATGGGGAGAGGGATAGAAAAGGTTCCCTAAACATAGCCTGCCTAATACAGTATTCTATCCAATGCCACCCACCACCCCACACAAAAACACATGTCCAAAGTGCAGTAGAGCCTATCGATCCCAGATAGGCCTCATGCGTTGTCATCAGACACACAGAAAGGACAATCATGAAAGACAATCAGTTGTGGCTGTGAGGGATTGCCAAAGACGATAGGTCAAAACCCGTGAATGTCTGCAAACACCCTAAGATATTAAGCAGTATTACTAATCAGTGGCACTACTGGTAACATCATAAACCAAGTTTAGAGATGCATCACCCTTGCTTTTCTCTTATCGTTTTGTTCTTTCCTTTCCTTTTGTTCACTTAAATCCTGAGCCAGTGCCCACTGAATTCCAAATCTGAACAACTGACTTCAGAAAAACTTTTGCCAGGTTGGACTCCTGTAAAGTTTTCCCCAATATGCTCTTCTTTGACCATATTAGGTCCTCATCTTGCAAGAAGATATACTGCAGGATACCCCTGCATAACTACAGAGTTCTGTCAACTTCAGTGGGACACCGAATGAGTTCAGAGATCTACTGCTGAGAGCCTGTTTCAAGATCTTATTCTGGATCCTGTAAACACTCAAGCACGTTTAATACCATAAAAAGTCGCAATAGGGAAAAAACAGCAACAGCAAATCAATGGGACTATTTATGGCAATAAAGTAAAGCACGTGCATAACTTTGCAGGACAGAAGACCATGTGAGGTTCTTCTGTATGCCAGTATACAAGGCCTGGCATTTCAAAATGACCTCATTGACTTAGCAGCATAATTTTCATTGACTTTTCATTGAACTTCTGCTCCTTAGTTATTGAAAGCAAGATTTTTAATGGCATTTCAGTGTTGGCAGATTCAGAGAGGCCATTAGCCACTTTGGAAAGATCCCACCCTTGTGTATTATTGAATTATTGTGTGATTTACTAAATTGCAAAATAAATAAACAAATGAATAAAAGGCCATTTTCCTTGTGCCACAGCACAATTTAAATAAGGCCAATTTAAAAATCACAAAATACTTGTCTCTTCCTGAGAGAAATATGTTTTCAGATCTGTTCTGAAAACAAATGTGAACAGAAATCAAGTTACTCAGATGTAAGCTGCTGCAGTTACCAGAGCTATATCTGGTATTGTTTTGAGCACTAGGCTGAGAAACAGAAGCTTTATGAGCTAAGACTGTTTACCAGTAAACTGCTCCATTTACAACTCTGTGCTGTATAATAAGGTTTTGTGCATTTTGCAATCAAAGTACAAAAGCGAAACCAAAAAAAAAAGGGAAAACAAATA
The DNA here is from genome assembly GCF_052110815.1 of Crocodylus siamensis. Lineage (NCBI taxonomy): Eukaryota > Metazoa > Chordata > Crocodylia > Crocodylidae > Crocodylus > Crocodylus siamensis. The sequence goes on from NC_143403.1 coordinate 27,500,004, forward strand.
GGGAAAAAACACATAATTTAGTATTAGAAGACTGGGTACTCACCTAGTGATAGCAGCCAGAATGAAAATGGCTGAAAGCAATAAAAATCCATTTTACCATTTAGCACAGTTTGTCAGACTAGAGAAATGGGATTGAATTTCAAAGCCACAGGCAAGCTGGCAGAAATCTGTGGTTATGCAGTTGATAGGTCCCCCCCCCCTTTATTTACAACTCTTTTGATAAGCCTTCAGCAAGTTACATAGGTTGTTCTACTTGTATCTCGTTTGACTGGATTAGAATACTTGATGACAGTTTGGATAAGTTTGAGGCAGATGGTTCTTGACATTTTTCATGCCATCAGTTACAAACCATGCAAGGAAACTCTTTCATCCTTTGTTTATCCTTCACTTAGAAGCCACTATAGTAGATCGTTAAACTTTCATTTTTCACAGTGCTGATTAAGGCATACTACAAGGCAGATGTTATGCAGCACCATTTTTAACAATTTACATTTAGCACCAAAGCTGGCTTTGTACTTGTTCCAGTGGATCAATTCACATTTAAAAAGCTTCAAGGTCAACCTCTAAGCATTGCTATTCTGTTGAACAACTAAATGTTTCATAAAGTTTTCACTGAAACTGTAGCACTTGAAAATATGCACTGGCCATTCTGTTTACATGTTTATAGCTGCCAGAATGAATACAAGTATCTATTGTTCATCTCTGCCACAATTAAATAAGAGATGCTGTTTCATAAAAGCTAAAGATTTAACCAAAAATGAACAAAAGAAAAAATTACAAGCTCATATATAGCATGTCAAAAAGCCTTTATTTTCTACAACAGCGTTCAAAGTAACAAATAATTACTACTCGTGCAGCTGTTGCTGTGATTTTACATCCGATCAGACAGTAACACTGAACAGATAAATATACATTTACTCCTTTACTTCATATCTTTATGTATATAATGTACTTTATGATTATGTAAATTATACACTTGTTAGAACAACTCTAATAATAGCTTGATATAAACAAGAACACATAAAAACACCTTTAGAGAACAGAAACCTGATGACAAATTCAATACACTAAAAGCAATATTTGACAACTTTATTTTTATTTTAAGGCAACTTTGGAAAATGAACTGCTTAGAGATAATGGGACAGATCTTCAGCTGGTTTAAATTATTATTCTACACTGAAGTCAATGGAGCCATGACAATTACAGCTGCTGAGGTTCTGCCCCAATAATTGTGTGTTGATGGTTCGTATAATGGTGTTTATTTCCTTGCTTTTTTTTCCTGTTACTAGAGACATTTCCATCAAATGGGAATCCTCTTATTCCATAAACATCCCTTTGCTTCCATTACTTATAGTTCAGCTGCATGTAATATCATAATCATCTTCTCCCAAACAACTACTATTAGAGAATTTCAGACTTTGAAAACTAACTCCAGCAGAGACTTTATAGATCATATGAGAAGCTGAACCCACTAAATGACTCTCTGTACATACTTGGCTATTAGCCGAAGCTTAAACTGGAGTGAATTTCATCCATAGGAAATAAGATGGTCATCATAGCCAGACCATTTCCCAAATTAAAGTAAACCATAGGCCTATGAGCTTATATCCCTTGACTAATTACATGAAGTCAACGAGGATGTTTTTCTTACATTAAAAAATCATGGAAACATACACAGATACAACTTTACCATGAATACCCTTTCTCTTCTGTTAAGAAAATTCCCTTAAGACAAGGCTATCCAACTTCAGAGTAGCTGGGAGCCATAGGACACACACTGCAGGGACCCCACAACCTCAGGCCACATGCTGCACTGCACTGCATGTCCCTTCTCCCCTTTCTCTGTGGCACTGTGGCAGGGGATCTCTACTGTGTTACACCAGCACTTTCACTTTGCATGATGTTCCCAGGTCCTCTCTCAGCCCTTTGCCACAGTCTCCCCCAGCCTTCTAGGGCACTTCACAGCAGAAAGCAGAAGCCTGAGGAGGAAGGTGGAGCCCAGAGACCCTAATACCAGCAACTGAAGAAGAACTGAACTGAAGATCAATAGTGAGAGTGGTGCCTAGAGCAGGAGCCTGGTTGCTGCAGGTTAACCCCCCATGAGCCATATGCAGCCCACAGACAAGTTGGACAGCCCTCCCTTAAGCAGCAGTGGGATGACAGTTTCAGACACATATAAGCTAATTCCTTTTCCAGTGGCAGTATTACAGATCTTGTCCTAGCATATTGCCATAAATGTTGATCAACCAAATGAGAATAACAGCCTTTAAAATATCCTACCCAGAAGCTTCTCTTTGAACACTGAAGCCAGGTACAGAAATTACACTTATTGTGTGATATGCATGCAGAAAGTAGTCTACAGCAATAACCAAACAGATGGTCAGGACACAAGAGTGGTATAAAATGGTGGATATTTGCAGCAGGCCTACACCCCACCTCTGGAAGTTGTATCCACAGCTGGCATGGGCCGGTGGTGAACTGCCAGGCAGCATGCCCACTCAGACTATGGCGGAGGTCTCTCTGCAGTGTCTGACCCCCACTCACCAGAAGCAAGGAGCTCCAACAAACCAGGTGCTGTTGACAAAGACTGGACACCTGGGAAAGGGAGCCTGAGCCCCAGCAGAGGGACAGCCCAGGAGGCATGAGTGGCTGCAGCCACCAGGTACATGCAGGGTAGCTAGGGAAGGGTGAAAGCAGCCCAGGAGGCATGAGCGGGACCCACCAAAGGGAAGAACTTGCCAGGGAGCTTGGTGGCACAGCCCCACTGATACAGCCTTGGACACTGAAATCCATGGTCAACCAGCGTCAGACCCCTAGGTGTCATAAGGGTATGAGAGAATGCTCTTTGAGACATTATAGAACAAGGCCAAGTGCCAACCAACCCAGAGCCCAATGCTCTTGGGTGTATAACCCTGGCACAGAAATTACACAGTGGCCATAAAGGGCACACCACCCATAAGTGGGAGCACCAGGAGGAGGCACCAGATGCAGCAAGTATCATTGCCCTGCTCGTTCGTGTCCTGGGAAGAATTTCACTTCATGTTGAGTTGCAAGGTTTTTTTTGCTTGGAGACACATGGACCACCAGCCTGCTAAGAGACACAGAGACAGCTCTCCCAGGAGGAATGGACAGTACCTGCAGCACACCCAGATCCTACCAAGACGCAAACCAGATGAACCAAATGAAAAGGGGTAGGGTGAAGGGGAGGTAAGGAGCCCCACAGAACAAGAACCAGTCAAGGCGCCCAGGGTCATCAAACACTGAACAACATCTTCTGGTGAAAACTCAAGTAACTTCAAGTCATAGCAGGCAAATAGATCCTGGTACAGCATACTTAGGCAGACAGGGCAGGCCAACATCATCAGTGTGAGCGCAGGTCTGCCATGATTCTGCTCTAAGATAACCCTGGATGGATATGGTATCAGACTTCAGCACTGTAGGTTACAGCACCATAATGAACATCTGTACCAGATCCTATCACAACTAACATTAGGTCACATTCTGTTGGCAACCCATGGGGCTTTGCAGCGCCCTGCTCAACCCTACTCCCAAGGCAGTGCTCTAGCCTCAACCAGAACTTGTCTGGTCTGCCCAAGTGCCAGGCTGCCCCTGCCCCCAGCTCTAAGTGGCCCTAGGTTATGAAGCCCCAAGCACCTTGTTCCACTGAGACAACTATGAGCCACTGTCTGGTATTATCGCTCAGCATATGGATCCCATCTACCTCGCCTAGATATTTCTAAAGATTGCAGCTTTCAATTAAATACTGTGCTTTCTTTTGCTGGATACTGCATTCACACAGGGGGCTGCCCAAGTTGTTCATCTTTGAAGTGTTGGCTTGAAGCATCCATATCCACATCTTAGTCTGTTCAGCTTGACCCACACTTCTCTGTCGAGATCATGCCTGGTGGAGGATTCATTTGGTGTCGGTATATAATGCTGTAGGAATAGGAATCCTATGACCCCAGCTGACTTCCTGCCCTTTGGGCAGGGGGCTGGACTCGATCTCTCGAGGTCCCTTCCAGCCCTGATGTCTATGAAATCTATGAAATAGATTTCAGACCAGATTATTCTAAATGTTCATTTCTGTTCACCCTACCCCTTATCTAAATTTAGCACAACACACAAGGCCACTGTACCCAGCCTGCCAGGCTCTCCACAGGCCCAGAAACCCAGAAGCAGGGGAGCAGTTAGGGTCTGTTTTCTTATGTCACTTGGTGTAATGTCCTAGAATTCAGTGTGTAAGCTGTGCAGCCTGCTATGAATCTCTGTATATTGTTAGTATAGTACTGAGCTTTTAAGCCTGACAACATCTGGACCATACAGAAGCACAGAAATCTGCCAGGACATATACCATTGAAGTTACAATGGTTCTGAGCACTTTGAAGTTGGCACCCCATATCATGCTAGCTAAACAAACTTAAGACAATTACTTTCCTGCTGACCTTTTTAATGTGATGTTTATAGGTGAAGGAACAGTCTAATATCACACCTTAGTAGGTTGGGGTATGCTTGTGGGGAAGCATGTGGTTGCCTACTTTTATATTCAACATGCTTTTGGCTCGATGATTGCCCTTGTAGAAGACTGATGATACCAATTTATTGATGCTCCCCTCTGACCCTGTGCCACTCAAACTTCCCCCAACCCTTGTGCCCCTGGCCTAGAACAAAACTGAGGTGCCGGATCTGGTACCTTCTACTGTTGTTGGGGGCTTATCAGTCTGTGTTACATTGAATGGGACAATAACTGGTTAATAGAGAACTGGACTATTGAAAACCAGATTCATAGATTCATAGATTCATAGATGCTAGGGTCGGAAGGGACCTCAATAGATCATCGAGTCCGACCCCCTGCATAAGCAGGAAAGAGTGCTGGGCCTACATTACCCCAGCTAGATACACATCCAACCTTCTCTTGAATACCCCCAGGGTAGGGGAGAGCACCACCTCCCTTGGGAGCCCGTTCCAGAGCTTGGCCACTCGAACTGTGAAGAAGTTCCTCCTAATATCTAATCTAAATCTGCTCTCCTCCAGCTTGTGGCCATTATTTCTTGTAACCCCCGGGGGCGCCTTGGTGAATAAATACTCACCAATTCCCTTCTGTGCCCCCCTGACGAACTTATAGGCAGCCACCAGGTCGCCTCTCAACCTTCTCTTGCGGAGGCTGAAAAGGTCGAGTTTCTCTAATCTCTCCTCATAGGGCTTGGCCTGCAGGCCCTTAACCATACGAGTGGCCCTTCTCTGGACCCTCTCCAGGTTATCCGCATCTTTCTTGAAGTGCGGCGCCCAGAATTGCACACAGTACTCCAGCTGCGGTCTGACCAGCGCCCGATAGAGGGGAAGTATCACCTCCTTGGACTTATTTGTCATGCATCTGCTGATGCACGATAAAGTGCCATTGGCTTTTCTGATGGTTTCATCACACTGCCGACTCATGTTCATCTTGGAGTCTACTAGGACTCCAAGATCCCTTTCCACTTCCGTGCCACCCAGCAGGTCATTTCCTAGGCTGTAGGTGTGCTGGACATTTTTCCTCCCTAGATGCAGCACTTTGCATTTCTCCTTGTTGAACTGCATTCTGTTGTTTTCTGCCCACTTGTCTAACCTGTCCAGGTCTGCTTGCAGCTGTTCCCTGCCCTCCGGCGTGTCCACTTCGCCCCATAGCTTAGTGTCATCTGCAAACTTGGACAGAGTACATTTCACCCCCTCGTCCAAGTCGCTGATGAAGACATTAAGGAGTATCGGTCCAAGCACCGAGCCCTGCGGGACCCCACTGCCCACACTCTTCCAGGTCGAAACCGACCCATCCACCACAACTCTCTGGGTGCGACCCTCCAGCCAATTCTCCACCCACCGGACTGTGCAGTCATCCAAGTCACAGCCCCTTAACTTGTTCACCAGTATGGGGTGGGATACCGTGTCAAAGGCCTTCCTGAAGTCCAAGTATACGACATCCACCCCTCCTCCTGCGTCGAGGCGTTTTGTGACCTGGTCATAAAAAGAGACTAGATTGGTCAGGCACGATCTACCTGCCACGAACCCGTGCTGGTTTCCCCTCAGCATAATTTGTCCTGCCAGGCTCTCACAAATGTGAGCCTTGATGATTTTCTCAAAGATTTTGCCAAGGATGGAGGTGAGACTGACTGGCCTATAGTTACCCGGGTCCTCCTTCCTCCCCTTCTTGAAAATGGGAACCACATTGGCCCTTTTCCAGTCCTCCGGGACTTGACCCGTGCGCCACGAGCGTTCAAATATTCCCGCCAGTGGCTCTGCAATGATGTCGGCCAGTGCCTTCAGTACCCTCGGATGGAGCTCATCCGGGCCTCCCGACTTAAAGGCATCCAGTTCCTCCAAGTGACCCTGCACCACCTCAGGGTCCACGCATGGAAGTCTGGTGCCTTGCTGCTGCCTCCCTACACTCCCAGTGAGAGACTTGCCCCATTGCTCAAGGTTATGTTGCTTTCCTGAGAGAAGTCAGTGTGTTTAGATGGATATACCTAATGCAAACCCACACCCAGACACACTCTGAAAGACATGGAAAAGTTTTTTTGAGCCCCACAGCCGAGATGTTACAACAGTCACAACTGTGGGTTTCACTGGCCTTTCACCAGCCACCATTTGGCAGAGCACCTACTTATGAGCACTACTGCAGGTAAGGTACAGTAGGAAATGGGAATTTTCCCTAGCAAACCCTCTCACTCCTTTCCTCCCTCTATTCCAAAAGGAATGGAGAAGGCTCATCCCCCTGGGTCTGAACACTTCAGGTCCCATCCCTTCTCTCCCAGCAGGGAGATGAAACCCAGCTGTCTCAGTTTTCCCAACTGAAAGGTGGTACTCAGGCATTTCACAGTGTGGTCAGTGCTGTGTTATGAGCATCTGCACAGCTTCTGGCCTTGGATGCAAGGAAAAAGGTCTGGACAGGGGACTTACCACAGGTCCCTTTGTTTCTCCCTTGTCTGCAAACTCTACATTTGAGCGTGGAAGGCCCAGTCATAGAGCCCAAGATTCTGGATCCAGGATGGTCACTCAGACACCTGCAGAGCACCAGAAACATGTGCATAGACAGCGCCTGTAAAATGAAGACTTAATGGGACCCATCGATGTAGGCATTTGGACTGGACAGGTTTGTGACTGCTCGCACCTGTACTGCCATGTTACTTGAATGAGTCATCCATAGATTTGTAGATGCTAGGGTCAGAAGGAACCTCAACAGATCATCAGGTCCAAACCCCTGCCTAGGCAGGAAAAAGTGCTGGGGTCACATGACCTCAGCTAGATACCTATCCAGCCTTCTCTTAAAGACCCCCAAGGTAGGGGAGAGCACCCCCTCCCTTAGAAGCCCATTCCAAATTTTGGTTATCCTTACCATGAAAAAAAAGTAAGGGTAGCCAGAAACATACTGCAAAGAGGGATGAGCCTTCTCCATTTCTCTTGGAGGAGAGGGAGGAAAGAAGTGAGATGGGGAGAAGAGCTAAGGAAAATTCCAGGCCCAGGAACATACTGTGAAGGTCCAAGAATGAGGTCTATAGATGGACACCTGCTGTCTGAGGGAGGCCACCCTCGTTGCTATGGTGCTGAGAGAATTGCAGCACTAGGATAAGGGGTCTATGCTCAGAGTCAAAGAGCACTTGGGATCCAGCTATGATACCTTTGAGTGGCATCAGCTCTGCCTCCCATGGGAAGACCATCACCCTCTTGGTCAAGAGTGGTGGGGCAGACTACTGCCCATTTCCACCTGCCCTCCCCCCACCACAGTGTCAAGCTCCAGGAACTCCTCCTTGGAGAGACATGCCCAAGAGTCCCGTGGGGGTGGGGGCCTGGATGGCAGCCCTGGGGACTGCTCCACAGAGTGCACAGATTGGGAGTTCTGGAGCAGGCAACATTCCACAGTTTTTGTTTCATAAGCAGAGTAAAAGTTTGGCAGCTTCAAAATTTGATTAAAATGAGACAAGTCTGTTCCTCAGGCTGCATTTCCCTGGGGCGTTTGGAGAGGGAGAGGAGAAGGGGGATGGTGCACGGCTAGCCTGGGTTTTAGGCAGAGATGCCTGTGACAAGGAGTCAGAGGAGCTTGAGGCTGGAGAACCATGGCCCCATGCCAAGGTGGGGGCATTCAAAGCCCTCTGGCCCTAATCTTCTAGGGAGGGCTCCCAGTCCATGCGAGTGAAGCTAGTCAGCCAGAGCTTCACAGATTCAGACAGCCTGCTACGGTATGGGGCTGGGGTCACCAGCATTGGGGGGAGGGGGGGCAAAATACAGGCATCTCACACAGACACACACACAGACAGAACCCAGATGTATGCTACACACACACCCCTCAGGTGTATGGGAGACACACACACACACACACACACACGGGACATGCATACACATGCACACAGAACCCAGGCATCTGGGACACACACACACACACACACACACACACACACTTCGTGGGCACAGGGTGAGCTGGGAGAGCACATGCAGGATGGCTGGCTGATGTCTCATTAGCATGATAAGCCACTGTTGCATCAGATCCAGGTGGGTGGCTGTGATGTCCCTGCCAGCCAGTCAGGAGTACCTGGACCACTTAGATCTACTTGAGAGTCTTCAGCAGCCCAGGAAGCCCCTGGGGCATGCTGGGAGGCATGCATGAACACCCCTTCTCCCCCCATTGAGCTCAGGTCATGTAGGCAGGTCCGAGACCCTCTCCAGTCCCCTGAAAGGGCTAACAAGTTTTCTGCTTGCTCCCAACCTAATTTCAGGTGCTTAAAGTTTGAAAGTTAGACCACTTTTATCTCAGCCTTCTTGAATATCTGTACTTAGCCTAGAAGTCTACAGGTACTCATATCTCACAATAACAAGATATAAACAATGACAGACAAACCTCAGAAGTATTCAACGCTCAGATTCACATAAATTTCTCATATTTTGAATGGTTAGTCAAAACTTAGCCAAACCTCTAGCATACAAATTTGTGAAATCTCATGAGAAAAAAAAACTATTGTAACAGACTGAGAACAAATTTGGCTTGAGTTATAAGTGATGCCTTGCTTTGCTTCTTTTTCTACCCAAACCCATTTACCAATCTGTACTTACAAACTTATGAACAAATAAGCTTTATTCTAATAATGATTGTGTCATTCAGGCATTTACAATGGCCTTGCAAAAGGCACTGTTGCAAGAGTCATTATCTGTCTTTCCAGTAGCTATATCAACAAAATAACTATAGGAGATACATAAATAGTGGGAAAGGGGATTTCATCTTATTTTCGTTATATTACTATCCTAGCTTACAACAGCATTTATCATCCTACGGTTTGATTTGTTATAATTTATGTTTACCTTTTATCTTTTTAGAAGAAAAGAGTATCAGTCTTCTGAGGATAATAGAGAAGCTATGTTATTTAATTATTCCAGCTATCTTGTGCTTCGGTACACAGAAGATAACAGTCAACATATTGCTACAAGTTTGCTGATATGCAAGCTGTGGTCAAGATAAAATATTTAACAGCCAAAGAAAATACACTTTATAGTACAACTGCTATAATGGGATTTTAAACAAGAAAAACAATTCTGTTTACTCTTGGTTTTGAAAGTATTATGAGACTGAACATAATCATCCATTAAATGGATTGATTGCAAATAGAGGTATATGAATGCAAGTTTCTGGATAACTCACAAGACCCCTACTACACTTGACCATATTGCATACATGCACATGTGTGCTCACATGCACACACACATTTATTAGACAGAGAGAAAGAGAGCTTATACAGGTAATTGTGAGATATGACACTATCAACTCATATCAAGAGGTACTGATGATATCATGGAAACCATGACAGTGAAGCTTAAATAAGCTGTGACATCATGAAGCCCTGAGGTGCAATTCCTGTTTCAGACAAAGTTTCTTTGTGTACACTTTCCTATATTTGAAAGTTTGAAAAAGGAACAACATGAGCAAAATCTTCAGTTAATATAAATTACCATCACTTCACTGAAATTATTGGGGCTGTCCCAATTCACACTCACTGAAGACCAGACAATATATGGAAAAATCCTGATGCATTTACAACCAGTGGGGTGAATATCATGAGTATATGGCCATTTCATGAAATGTTTCAAAAAAACATTTTTGCATGTATTTCATTGTTCACTCTGTTCTAAGTCTTACATATACTGGTTTATTTTAAAACATTGAAGAGTAGCTCTTTGTTGGATGGTGATATAGTGACAAAGACCATTAGCCAACATTTCATTTCTGTTCATTTCCCTTCTTTAATTCTATTAGTTAAAGTGTTGCATGAACATTATAGGTTTTCTTTTTTATCCAGTTTGTCACTGAACATTTGAATCTGTGTAACAAAAGTCAAGCATCTTCCACTGATCAAGGAAGTATATATAGTCTCTGCCATTTCCTTTAGTTGTTTTACCAGGCTGTAAACATTATTTCAATCTTAACTGAAATCAGCACCTTCCGTCTACACTTAACACATGCCCTAAGTTGATGAGGTGCTACATCAGTTTCTCAACTGCATTGACCAAATTCAAATAAGATGGAGACTGAGAGCTAGATGTGTATTCATATATGGCAAACACAGTAACTCATACCAACTGACTATTATTTCCTTTCCATATATCCCACATGCACACAAAACAAAAACCCACTTAGAAGCATCAAAAAAAGCAAATGGCTAGTTGTCTACCACCACCCTCAAAGATCCCCCAGTACTCAATACTCAATACTGATGCTTGCTAATCCTCCTATGGTCACTGGATGTGCCAACAACACCTTATAGTCAAAGACATCTAACTGATGTAGAGGCAACATAAATAGCTGATGGACATCCAGAACCAGTAAGATAAAATGCTATGACCAATACAAAACTTTTAAAGGATGGGCTTGATACCCCACCAATAATGGCCGAGACCAGGGGCAGGAAAAGTCTGGCCCATGTGCCAGATCGGGTCCATGGCAGACTCCATTTCCCAGCAACCCCTGCCCACATTGCTCCAACTAGTTTCTGAGGAGACCTCAGGAGCAGCAGGGTCATGACAGCTCAGGGCTGTGATGGCCCTATGCTCCCTGGGTCTCCATGGAGACTGGCCCGACCAGTGCTGGCAGGGCATGTGGCTGTGTGTGGAGGTGCTTTGGGGCTGGGACTGGCCTCTTGCAGTAGTGACAGTGTGGGCCAGAACTGAGGCAGAGCCATCATCTGCTGCCCACAAGCCCTGAACAGGGACATGGGTTGGAGCCATGATCCACTGCCTTCATCTCTGGCCCACACTATCACTGCTGCAGAATCCTGGTCCCAACCTCAGTGCATCTCCCTACCCAGCTACACACCTTGCCCGTGCCACTTGAGCCAATCTCCATGAAGACTCTAGCCTCATGTTGTCACAGCCCCATGGCCCCTGGAGCCTCCATGGAGACTGGCTAGAGCAACGCAGGCAGGGGCTGCTGGGAAATGGAGTCCAGCCACCAGCTGGATCCACCATTTTGCCCACCCCACCCCTGGCCTAGACAATCCGGCACTGCCCTCACTAGCCAATAGGTATACTAGTGTAATTCACAAATCCCTCAGCATTTTCAATACTCCATCTGAAACTCTAGCAAAGACTTGTTTTCAATTCCTCCAGGTACAGCTCTGTGACAACAGCTCACCCTCTATCAGAATGATTGTATCTGCAAAGTGTCTCCACAATGAGAAATGTTCTGCTCTGTTTCCAGAAGCCCCAAAGTAAAATATAACATTTCTGAAATGTGTGCCCTTGCTTAAGATTCAACTTTATCAAAGAAAAGTCTGATGGCTAACAGGTTCTGCGTAAGTGTGGATGCTAGACATTTGTTTCCTCGGTCTTCTATTTAATACCTATTATAGCTTAATTCCCACTGCTTCAACCCAGACTCACGCTTGTTCCTGTTGTAGGTCTTCATTACCTCTTCTGGCTGCACATACCCACGCACTTTGCTGCAAAGTTGACTAATTAGCTCCACAGTAAAGCATCAGTCTACACGTGAACTCTTATTAGGTTGCAGTTAGCTAATTAACTCTACCATAGGATAGTACTTTTGGGGACAGTACTATATTATGGTGGAGTACTTTACTGCACTAAAACACATGTACAGATGCTGACTGTGGGCATACATTATGCACAATCAACCTAGTCAGCCAGGGGTATGTTCCACCCTGGGTCAAACTGCAGTTGACCCAGGTACATGTGTAAACTGCACAGTAGCATTGGGGGTCACTAACTGTAATGCGATGCTACTGAACAGTAACTTGTTGGAACGTGCTTCAGTCACATCAGAAAAAAACACATGCAGAGATGCTACTTCACACTAATGCCAGTTACTGCACAGTCATTTAGTACTTGGTTATGCAAGTACTAAAAGATGGTGCAGTAAGAAGTGTGCAGTCCACCACTCCTGTAGACGTGGCCACTGAGTCCTTATTTTCATCAACTAACCATTATAATTATTTTTGTTTCATGTTAGCACATGAGGATGTCTGTTCCATAGCAGCCCTGTGCTCAGAGTGGCTATAAGTCCACCTGCTCCCCCTCCTCGTAAATCAGTGCTAGAAATAAGGTGGCATGGATATACTGGGGGCATCACAGGCTGCTGTTCTCAGATAGTCTGGAAACCTAGGCCAGGAGAACAGATATACCTCAGAATATTCTCATTTCGGGGGTTACACACAAAGTAGCAACATGTGGGCACAGCCTATTTTCTCATTAACCTAACTGAGTATTCTGTTGCTCAGGTGTAGACATACCAAGTGGATCTCTGGATGTTATACAAAGACCTAGGTAAAGAACTTGCACGGCACATCTTACAACCTAAATAAACTAGCCAGAAAAAGGGGAGGAAAGTATTATACTCGTCTTACAGCTGGGGAACTGAAGCACAGAAAGATTAAATGACTTGCTTGGGATCACAAAAGGAACATGTGGCAGAGGCAGAAATGAACCTTGAATTCCATAGTCCCAGTCTAATGCCTCAAGCAGAAGGACCATCTTCCCTCCCGTTTCTTTCTTCATAATCTAATTTCATGTCATACATACAGCTTTACAGACAATGCTATGGGAACTGTCTGTGTTCTCCCTTTGATACATGTGCATAACTTCCCATTAGTTTCAATGAGATTTATGCATGCATTTTAGGAGGAGAATAGACCCCTATGTGTGTTTTAACAATCAGGATAATGAAGCATTGCGTATCCAGACTGCTGAGAATGTTTCTAAACACTGTGTTCAATACACACTACTTGATTTCCAAAGTTACTCTGGGCAGAAATGATTTAGAAAACAATTCACAAGTAAACTAAAGCTCTTCTAATAAAACAAATATTTCACAGTTCATTTAATCTAAGATATTGAAAAGAACTGCCAGTACCCAGGTACGTGACCTGAAGCACAGAAGTTTATTGCTTTCTCCACAAGGGATTAGACATGTTTGGAGTAAAACAGATGCTGCTAGGCTGGGCTTCCTTTAAACTAATAGTCATATCCCAGGACCACTGATCCTTTTCCCAAGAACTGGATAAAAACAGCAGGGGGTGTAGTTCAAGTATATTTTGCATTTTTCTGGTTTTCATCTGTTATATTAGAATAGAGATTCAAAAGTCACAAGCAAAGTACTAACCCACATCAAATCCTTCGCATATTGTGGTGGTTTTGTTAAAATGCACACAAACTGTTCCCCCTACCCCCAAGAAACCTTTCAATATAACAGCTTCTTCGCTTTACATACTTAGAGGAGCACACTTCTCTTCTCCCCCCCACCAACCTTCTTTCTTTCTTCCCTTTTTTCCACACTCTATCAGTCGCTTCATTCACCCATTACACAGATCACTTTTCAGTCTAAAAGAAAGACAACATCTGTAGTCAGGTACAGGCATACTGTTCATCTTAGGTAAAGATCTTTTTTCTGTAGTGAACACATACAAGGTCTTTGCACATTGTAAATCCTACTTATGATGAACTTAAGTGAGAGACTCAAGTTAGCTCCTTAGCACAGCAGTGAATTTACCTACTCTGAATCCTTTTATGATTTTGCTACATAGATGAAAAGTCCGAACTATTTACATCAACATATGTAAATTAGTATTTATTTGGAATAAATGTTCAACCCACATAAAGACTGAGAATATTAATATTCCTTATCATTTTCCATATAGGGAATACCACTTTTTATTACCCTGTCCATTCAGACTGAGTGAAGAGCATACTTAGGCAGACGACACCCCTTCTCACTGAGGCTTCTGAGTTGAGATGATGTTGGTTCTTCTGGTCAGACGAAAAACTTGTAGCAGCTACTCTGAATCCAAAGCTAATTGATCAGTTGTGTAGTATCCAGTTCTATACATCTTAACACTCAGTTCTTGTTCTGATACTCACACTGCTCTCGGGACATTAGCAGTATAGATACTAGTAGCTTGTACCACAGCCATGCTTCAAATTACCCAGGTCTTAAATATGGGCAAGAAGGATGAGGTAGAAAAGAATAGTCTGCTTTCCTCTCAATAGTAGAAGAACCATTCTTCAGAGTCCCACTCCTGTCCTGGTTATACCTGAATTTTATTCTAGGTTTTTCCATTGAAGATGTGCATCAGCATCTATCTCTGAGAAGTTCAACAATTGTAAAGCTTTCTCTGTTACTAAGGCATTTAAAATGGGATTTAGGTCTCATTTCAGGAATGGGGAAAAGAGGAGTTTTTGCTTTTTCCTCAATTGTTTCATAGAGTCTAATCATTAGTTTTTTTTACAGTCACTAACCTCCCCACCATGCATGTTACACTAAGCTTTACATCCTTTAGCGCATTATTGCCAAATTCCACAAGTTTACTTTATTTTCTTGGTTGGGTGGTTGTAGTTTTTGTTTTGTGTGCCATTACTGGCAGTACACACAACCATCAAAACTCTGAGGAGTTTCCTTTCATAAAACTAGCATTTTAGGCAGTTTCTTGTGTCCCTTTCACACTGCTGGGTCAAGTAACTTATTTTTAAATAATAAACCCACAGATAATTCAGCGAGGAAAAAAAAGATGTTCTGATGTCCTCCTTGTGCGTAAGAAAGTAGAGTTCAATACAATAGATCAGGGAAACATCAATAGACACATTCTCAAATGTCTATAAGAAGATCCACAAACCATATTTTTATTCTCTCTGCATAGTTGTGTATAGGCAGTAGGGATTAAAGATGTAAAACTAAACAGATGTGTGTATTTGCTTTCAATAAATTTATTATTCAGAAAATAATGAAGCTGGGTGTTATCTTTCCATGTTGGCTAGCTATCTAATTCTAACCATAGCATATTAATAAAAAGTTATAACCAAGGAAATAAATTTATTCCATACTAATCTTAGCAAGTGAATGATTTATCAAGGTTTCCCGTCTCTAATATCTAGATGAGGTGTCATTTTTGTGGTCTGAATAACATTGTCTGGAAAAACAAATTCCACTGGAATAAAGTATTAGTCAATCAAAAAGTTTTAACCTAAAACTAATTAGAAGCCCTGAATCTTGTTATTGGACTGCTGCATAAGCAGTTTTATTAGTTGGGAAAAGGTCATGGCTGGGACCTATCTGAGATCTAGCCTAGTAGTTTAAGTATTAGCAGATGCACAGGGCCATTTTTATTATACTAAGCTACTCTTACAACATACCTTTGGCTCATCTACCTGTCTGACTATAAGCAAAGCACCCCCACCCTTCCCTGCAGGTGGCATATTTCTTTTCAGCCAATAAGACTGACCTGTGAAAGGAACTGGTGACAGGACAAATAAACATGCCACTTGCCAACCAAGGTTCTCGATATATATGGAAAATGAAAAAATACAAAGTGGGGGAAATTGCTGTGCTATTCAACAGTTATACAGGCCTTCAATTTCACCTTTAAAATAGGGTATGTGCACAAGTGCCATTGAAGTGGCATCCATTGTTTTTTTTTTCTGCGTTTATTAATTGAGAAAGCCTATTCTATTGGTAGAAGATTCAGAAGTAAGTAAACATCCAGAAATGATAAATGATACAATGAGATAAATTATATTAATACTCTGTCTTAAGGGAATACAATGGAGTTACAATAAAATATTAATCAGGCATAATACCTAAAATAGGACCAGATAAATCAGACATTTTATCATATCATTTTTAATTTGCTTATGTGCTTAGTTGTAAAATATTTCTAGGGATAAATTGAAGACTGAAGAGTGAATATACAACAATTTTACTGCAAAAAATACACAAGTAAAAACCATTCTTTTATGTCAACTTTGCATCTAATTTCCCAGCTGCTATTATTGGGTATAATTGTAGTAAGATAATATGGTATGCCAGTCATTAATATAATCCAAACTATGAACAAGATAAAAGTCTTGAAGTTGCTAACTGAATAACTTTCCTGTTTAAAACCTTTACCTCTTGACTATGTTCCTAGAGTAAATGTCATTTTCATAGGCATTATTGTGATTTTTTTTAAAGTCTATTCTTATAAAAATATGAATATACATACCTTGAAAACTCTAGGTTTTCAATAACTGAGGGACAGGGTTTCAAACACTCAGCATCCAGTTATCTACCTAAGCTTTGGAAATTATGTTCCCACCAACCAATTCCAGTTTGAGAACCAAGCATTCACCTGGTTTATAAAACAGTGGACTAGCACATGCCTCCTTCACACACACACACTTTAGATTACTGTATCCATACAGGAAATATTCAGGTTAATCATCATATGGTACAAAACAACCAAAAGAAGGAATAAAAAATAACCACAATCTAAAGGATGCAGCCTCATGACCTCAGAGGAGGGATTTGTCTTGCTATGTACATTTAAGGCTAGCCAGAGTGGGTCAGAAAGGCATTTGTGCCCTGAAGACCTTGATAGAAGAGGGAGGATAAATTAGCACTGTCCTGCCAGACAGTGTCCTACCTCATTTCTGAATCAGGAGTTCCTACCCATAGGATATGAACAGGGCTGGGTTTTGTGGGGGTTACTGTGGGTATTGTACTAGTCATCTTTTAGTGAAACCAGGAAGAAATTTTCCCTCACTGTGACACTGAATAATAGATGGATTTTTTTTCATGTTGTCTACAGCAGCTTTAAGACTCACCCAGGTAGGACAGAAGGTAAAGTTCACGGTTGGAGGATGACAAGAGTCCAGCACAAGTATTCACTCCAGAGGAGTCTGGATTCCCTGATTAAAAAAAAAAAAAAAAAGGCAAGAGTGGAAATAGAGTTCCCAGTGTCTGGTGCAGTGGAGGATAACTCATCATTCTCAAGCCCCTTAACCACATATGACCAGATGAAAATAAATAAGGAAGAAATGGTGTTCTTCACTGTGATGTGAAAAAACGCCCAGTTACATTAAGATAATAAAGTTACAGCCTAATTAAAAACTTTGCATTTTGTTCTTTCTTTATGTATGAAACAAAAGATATATCCCAGGAAAGTATGTTACAGAAAACTGTACCCTTGTGACTCACTACATTGCTCATGGCAAACAGAATCTCATTGCACAAGTAAAGATTTTACAATGTTGTATTACTAAAGATACTGCAATGATATATTGCAGCCCTATAGTAGAATGCCCACGACTGAGCCCTCTGCTGACAAAAGCCTCACCAATAAAATCAGGACTGTAGTGGCTACAAGCCCAATCTGCCAGCCAGGTTTCATTTTCACTTAATTAACAATAAGTAAGAAATTTGAGTTGTTTATTATTTTAGCAAGAACTCCTCCATGGACACCAAGACTCTTTCCCCTCTCTCCACGTGCCAAATTTTGCTTGTTATTTCTACCATGTCCTGGGACTCAGGCAGTATAAACCAAATTGAGCTAGAGTCCAGATGAAGATTCCCCTTCCATTGATGACACCTCAAGCAGCAAACTAACAGTCTTAAACTGCACACCCTTAATGGACTTTTCACTCAAGTCATAACAGGAACATGTAAAAGGAGGCTCAGCTGCATTCTTCCTTTCTCAATGACGGCAGTGGCTCTGAAAAGTTCTCACAGACAAGAAAACTTAGAACAGCCTTCAGGTTGCACTCCATTTTACTGGAGCTGAGTTAGAGTCAGGGACACGAAAGCAGTATTCAAACATCTCCTAACCCAGCCCGACACCATCCCATTCACATCCCATTTCAGACACATCTTAGCCAAACTCAAGCATACAACTCAGGACACTGTAAATACTCAGAAAAAGAGTGGAACTGAAGGAAACGGAGACAAGTTTCATTTGTTACGCTGAAAGCTGGAAATCTTGCTCTATAATAAAATGTATTAGGAACTGTAGTTTACAGTTTCCTGAATTAATTTTCTTGTGTGCTCACACTAGGTTTATATCAGTTTGAAGACACTTAGGGCTAAATCTAATAGGATATTTGATCTTAGAAGTTGGGATTCTTTCTTCATCCTAGAAAAATAAGTGAATAGAATTTTGTTAGGCAAATTTAATATAGTATACACTGGACTTCGTCATTCTGCCACAGAATTTGTCTATGATGAAAGACTTATAACAATCTATATTATAGAAACATACCATTAAATCAGACTGGTAATATATAACATACAGGAATAAGGTATCATAGAAAATAGACCCAGAAGGGACTTTGTGACATCATGTAATCAATTCTGTTGCCCCAGGTCAGGATCAACTATACATAAATCTTTTCTGACAGGTGTTTATCTAACCTAGTGGTTTTCAACCCTTTTAGACTCAAGGCACCCTTCAAAAAACGGTAGCTCAGCTTTCACTTGTTTTTTTGACTACAGAAAAATAATAGAGTTTTTTTTTTTTTGTTGCAAAGAATTCAGAAAGATCACAACAGGTCAGAAATGTTTTTGGCATTATGGATCACTATGGGTTCTTTCTTGAAATCTCTGGGTGTGTCTCCATGAGCAGGAACATGCATTTCCCTGGGGACAAGTAGCAGTGGCACACCTTGTGCTGATGCTACCTATCCCCAGGTAAGGACTATGACATACATGACAGGTTATCCTTGGTGGGGTACAGGGGGATAAAGCCAACTGTGCTGGCCCTAGCAGGCTTACCTTGGGTCTTGGGGACTTCCAGGAGCTCCAGCCCCAGCACTCTTGTAGCAGGGAGTCTGGCCAGCAGCCAGAGCATGGATCTGGCTGGCCAGACTATTGGTTTTGGGAGGCATGTCTGCCACCACGTGCGCTGCCCTGCCTTTTTTTTGGCATGGGTTTTTCTGACCTTGGGTTCTCCCAGGATCAACTCTGCCCCCCTTCTCCCCCGACATGCTGCAAAATATGCAAAGTAACAGCACAAGAATGCCTGCATATGTGGTGTGTGCAACCACAGATGGATCTGCAGCACAACATACCGTATATCCATGCTCGTCTGGACGCACCCTCTAGGTTTATCTTGTGAATGATATGTAGGGCTTTGTACAGCTAACAGTGCCAATATTGTGTGGCACCCTTAAAAGGATTTTGCAGCACCTCAAGTTGCCATGGCACATGGGTTGAAAAGTCATGAATCTAAACTGTTCTTATACAGCCCCGGTTATAGAGGTTCCAACTTCCCTATTCCCATAACTATCCTTACAGTTAAAATGCTTTTTTTTTCTAATGGCTAACTTAAATCTCCCTTGTTGTAATAATAGCCCATTACTTTTTTTCTGGCCCCCAATGGACATGGAAAACAATTTATTACCTTCCTTTTTTGCAATAACCTTTTTCATAGTCGAAGACTATTTTCACTTCATTTTTTTATTTTCTTAAGTAATCCATTTCTTCCAATCTTTCCTCACAGTTCATGTCTTCTAGACTTCTAATAATTTATATTTCTGTATTCCAGCCACTCTCCCATGTGTCCACTTTTCTAAAGTGTTGTGCCCCAAACTGAACATGATATTAGCTGTCAAGGCCTTATATTATGCTTCTATTTACACATCCAAGTATAATTCCATTTTTCATAATAGCATGGCATTGTTAACTTACCTCTAGTTTTTGATCCACTTTGTGATCCACTAAGTGGATGATCCCCACATCATTTTCTCTGTAGCTGCTGGCTAGTCAGTCTTGTTTTTGTGATTATTTCTGCTTTTGTCAACTAATCTGCAGAGGCTGGTGGGAGTGGCCAGCTTGAGCAGGGCAATAGCCAGGTGGGTCTCCATTGGGAGGGGCCACTGCATGGTGGTGTCCTGCTGCTCCAGTGGCTGGAAGCTGCTCCAGGAACTCCTGGAAAGTGGCAAAATGACTCAAACCACTGGTTGTCATCCCAGGTGGTCAGCAGAGCTGGAGGCTGAGGAAGGTGTAGGTGGTCCTGGTGGTGGTGTCCAAGAGCACATCCTTAGCATTGCTGCTGTGGGGCCTGGAACACTGAGGGGTGCCAGGCCAGGCAGCAGTCCTTGTGGTGGGCCAGCAGGGCCAGCACAGTGGCTAGCAGGAACCCGGGGTGGCAGACATCGCTGCCGGGGCCTTGGGCCAGAGCACCCATGGTGTGGTGGACAGAATCTCCAGCAACAGAGCCACTGCATGCTGCCACCACACTCTACATGCTTCTCTGGGCCAGGGAAGCAGGTTGTTTAGGAGCAGCACATGACGCTGCCTTTTAAAGGTGGCTTTCAGCCTCAAGCAACTGCAACTGGCACCTCCAGTTCCCCCTGGTGGCAGCAGGGTGGCGGTGCAGGGTCCCAGGGAGCAGGAGCAGACTGCTGCCATGAGCAGCAAAATCTGCTTCCATTTCCCTGCATGTGTAGAACGCCTGCCTGGGTTGGGTTTACTGTAAGCTCAACCTAAAGTAAATGCACATGTAGACATGCCCACTATATAGGTACACCATGGGTGCATCTACATGAGATACTACGTCACCATAGGAATGAGCTGCAGCAACATAGCTTGTCTCTTCAGTGACATACTGTTAGAAGGCATGAACCATGACACCAACACTACTGTGCAGTAACAATGAGCTGCTACACAGTAAGGTCAGAAACAACCCATTTACCACCAGGACTGCATACTAATGGCAGCTACTGTGCAGTCATTTAGTACTTTCTAAAGCAAGTACTTAATGACCGCGCAGTAACAACTGCACAGTCAGGTGCACATGTAGATGCTCCCAATGACCATAGTATAATGGAGCTGAATTGTTTTTCATTCATAGGGTGTGTCTACATGTGAAATTAATGTAGATCAATAAACTCTAGATTTTATTGCCATTTGAATGTGCACCCAGGAGTGAGCCTGTTGAGCTGGGTTGGCATAGCCCTAGCTGGTAGGAGTCCAGGGATGGTCAGCCAGCCAACCTGGAGCTGAACCCTCCCTCACTCAATGTGCTGTGGAGGGGCTCACTGGGGTATAGGGGTGCTTCAGTGTGGGCCTAACCAAGAGGCAGCCAGGGCAGCATTCACACATGCAAAGCTTCAGAGTTTTTTACAAGTATTTATAAGTACTAGCTTGCTGTGGTATAAATTAGTTTACTGCTTCCTAATAGGAATGCACGTGTAGATGCCGAGATATTTAATGCACAGTTAATTAGTCTACTGTGTAGTAAATGTCTCATGTAGACACACCCATAATGTTGTAAATAAGCAGTAACTTACACTAATGTAGACCTGCTTTAAGTAAGAGAAGTAACAGGTCTAATATACCTTAAATATATTGATCACAGGGCCAAATTCTCCTGTGGATGCATATAAAAAGAAGGTGAACAAGTTACTCCTTAGATGGGATCATGTGAGCATTAAACTGACCTGATTGGCTTTCTCTTCTACTATCCAGTCAGTAAAATTCAAGTTGGTTCTGCCTTTGGTAAAGAAGGAAAGGTCGAAGTGAAAGTTTTTGTGCTGTCCAGTCTCTTCCAGATGCAGCACGAAAAATAAGATGTCAGCATCTTAACGCTGGCAAAGTAAAAAAAAAGTCTTTCTTTTCCTGTCCTTTCCTGAAGAGACAGGCATTAGTGCTGCCATTATGAGTTTACTGCTATTTGGGAGAAAATATATTCTTGAGGGCTGTATCAGTTTTGTGTTGATGATATCATCGCCTGCTGGAATTCACCATCCAGTGCAAGGTGGCAAAGGCATGCAGTAAGGCAGCGGCCCTAGATTTTAGGAGGGCAGACTTCAACGAGCTAAGGAGGATAGTTGGAGAAGCGCTGAGGTCCCGGAGGGGAGGGGAGCCAGGTGTCCAAGGAGAGTGGTCGCTCCTTAAGGAGACGATCCTCCAAGCCCAAAGGAAGTTAATCCCAACAAGGATCAAAAGGAGCAGGAGAGCACACAAGCCTCCGTGGCTCACCAAAATCATCTGGAAAGGTCTCTTTGCTAAAAAGGAGGCTTACACCCAATGGAAAGAAGGGGTCATCACCAGGGAGGACTATTCTGTAGTTGCTCGGGGATATAGGGGGGTAGATAGGAAGGCGAAGGCAGAGATGGAACTGGGGCTAGCTTCCCAGATTAAGGACAATAAGAAGTCCTTTTTTAAATACATAGGGGGTAAAAAGAAGGTCCCAGGTAATGTGGGGCCCTTGCAGGACACGATGGGAAACTTGGTCGTCACGCTAGACGGCAAAGCTAACATGTTTAACGATTTCTTCGCCTCCGCCTTCCTAAGTAGGGACCAGAACCTCCCTGCTGGGCCCCCCTCAGGTCCTGGGGGAGGCACACCTGGGCCACGGGTTAGCGAGGATTTAGTTAGGGAGCTTCTGGAGGGGTTGGACGTATTCAGGTCAGCCGGCCCAGATGATCTCCACCCTAGAGTTTTAAAGGAACTGGCCAAGGTCATTGCAAGTCCCCGGCACAACTTTACAAGCACTCATGGTGCTCTGGTGAGGTACCGGAGGACTGGAAGAGGGCCAATGTGATCCCCATCTTCAAAAAAGGGAGGAAGGAGGACCCAGGAAACTATAGGCCGGTTAGTCTTACCTCAATCCTAGGCAAGCTGTTCGAGAAAATTATGCTGGCACACATCCAGGAGGGGCCAGCAGGGGACTGCATGCTTAGGGGCAACCAACATGGGTTCATCAGTGGCAGGTCCTGTCAGACCAACCTGGTGGCCTTTTATGATCAGATCACCAGATCATTAGATGCAGGGGTAGCAGTAGATATAGTCTTCCTGGACTTCCGGAAGGCTTTCGACACTGTCTCTCACCCTGTTCTCATTAAGAAACTGGGGGGCTGTGGTGTAGACACCCACACAGTCAAATGGGTCACCAGCTGCTGGAGGGCCGCACCCAGAGGGTGGTAGTAGATGGGTCCTTCTCAGCCTGGAAGGACGTGGGCAGTGGGGTTCCGCAGGGCTTGGTCCTCGGGCCCGCACTGTTCAACATCTTCATCAGTGATTTGGATGAGGGGGTAAAAAGCACCCTGTTCAAATTTGCTGATGACACTAAGATGTGGGGGGATGTGGGCACACTGGAAGGATGCAACAGGCTACAATCAGACCTAGACAGGTTACAAGGGTGGGCGGACGAGAATAGGATGGGTTTCAACACAGACAAGTGCAAGGTGATGCACCTGGGAAGGAACAACCGGCACCATACCTACAGGTTAGGGAACTCCCCTCTTGTCAGCACGGAGGCGGAAAGGGATCTGTGGGTCATCATTGACTCCAAGATGAACATGGGCCGCAGTTAGGAAGGCCAACCACACCTTGTCATGCATCCACAGATGCATCTCGAGCAGGTCCAGAGAGGTGATCCTCCCTCTCTATGTGGCACTGGTCAGGCCGCAGCTGGAGTACTGCGTCCAGTTCTGGGCGCCACACTTCAAGAGGGATGTTGACAGCATGGAGAGGGTCCAGAGGAGGGCCACTCGTATGATCAGGGGACAACAGGGAAGGCCCTATGAGGAGAGGCTACGGGACCTGAACCTGTTCAGCCTCCAAAAGAGAAGGCTGAGGGGGGATCTTGTGGCATGTTATAAACTAGTCAGGGGGGGATCAGCAGGCATTGGGGGAGTCACTGTTCCCCCGAGCACCGCCAGGAGTGACCAGGAAAAACGGTCACAAGCTGGCAGAGGGTAGGTTTAGGTTAGATATCAGGCGGCACTACTTCACGGTCAGGGTGGCTAGGGTCTGGAACCAGCTTCCAAGAGAAGTGGTGCTGACCCCTACCCTGGGGGTGTTTAAGAGGAGGTTAGATGAACATCTTGCTGGGGTCATTTGACCCCAGTATTCTTTCCTGCCATGGCAGGGGGTCGGACTAGATGATCTGCTCAGGTCCCTTCCACCCCTAGAAACTATGACACTGTGAAACTATATAGCCAACCTACTATCAATGAACCTATCCAGTAACACAAACTACACCAGAGAGTCTTGTCTTTGTGTCGCCACTTGTGTGAGATGGAGATAGAAAGGTAAAGCAGCACTCTGCCCACCTTTCCTGCACTGACCCTAAGCTAAATGTCCCATCCAAATATTTTTAGTTGTCTGCCTTTTCATTCTACCATTTTTCTCTTGTAACATATAGAATTACAGTTGGGAGCATTATTTTTGCTGAACTCTCCTGAGTCTCCCTTTTGCTATGTTTTTAAAAATAAAACTGATCTGTGAATGAAATCTGTTCCCCTTCAGCTACCCATTCTCACAGTACACATTTGTCTTATATCTTGTTTACTCGTAGCTATGTGATGTTCTCACTTTTCTGTTTTAAGTTAGTAAGTGCTGGGACAAATGTATTTGTGATTTATTTTCTTATGACAATATGAATCTTCTGTACATGACTGTTAATCCCTATCTTTGATAATCAATATTATACAATCTTGGCCTGGATTCATGGCACACATGCAAATCTGTCTTTCATATTCCAAGCTCAAGATGCTCCCATCTGTGCCCTTGAGACACAGAACTATGCCTTATAGGAAAATAGAGCAAGGATTCCTACTATGCTCTGATGTGACATGAGTTCATTGAATGGTAGTGGCAGCTGATTTATATTGTCATAGTCTTCCCATACATTGACTAGTACCACAATTGGCACCTGAGCCAGGCATGCATTATCCTATCAGTATTATGCAATGTATTCGTATCTTATATACCCATTTTTTTAAATAATCATTTTAACTATGGTAGAAAGAAAATAAGCAAACAGCCCATCAACAAAACTCACAACCTTTGTGGATCCATTCAAATTATTGATCTCCTTAACATTTTCTGTTCTATGTTATTTTTACTATAGCACTATTGAAAGTCATGTTGATCCTAGCCTCTTTTGGATGTTTGACATTTAGGAATGGATATATTGTCTACCTAATCCATTCCCTACCTTGGTAAGTAGCACCCTATGGTGTGTGTCCGTAGGAGGAAAGCCCTTGTTCTACTGATATTGAGAACACAAAAAAAGCATGAGGACCTATGCTCCTACAGTTCTACATTCTGCAGCTCTGGACAGAAGACTTTTCTGCATAAAGGACCAGATCCTTTGTGGTGGAGCACAACTGGGGTGCTTGTCACTTAGCACGGGCTGCAGCAGGCTGGAGAAGTGCCTGCATGGAGGGCAGCCCGGAGACACCCCTGAGGAGTCATTTTAAGGGGGAAGGTGTATGGCAGAGCACCAACGGGGTGTTCACCATTTAAGGGCTGTTGTAAGCTCTGAGTGAGCCTGTGGTATGAGCAGCAGGGAAAGCCTCCCCCACCTAGGAACCATTTTAAGGGGGAAAGTGGATGGCAGAGCACCTTTCATGTCTGCCACTTTAAGAAGGAGAGCAGGTAGTGGATAGGTGCAGGCCAGCTCTGATGAGACAGCCATTTTAAGATCCTGCCTCTCAGGGCTGTTTGCAGCTAACAGCCAAGGAAGCAATACCACCTGACTATGCTGCTGCTCAAGGAACATCTTGGAGGTATGGGAAGGAGCTACAGGGATGGCAGGAGGCTCCTGGTCTTGGGCATGGCCTGAAACTGCACCCTGCCTGATGGGGCTGTTTGTGATAGAACATCCCCAAGTAATGCCAGGCCAGTTACATCCCTGGTAAAAGGCAGGTGGGGGTGCCTTAACCCCAGCCTCCACCAACCAGTGCTTTTATAAGACCGGAGAGGAATGGGGCCAGACACACCCATGTGAGGCACCTGAGCCCATAGGGGTGCAAGGCCTTGGAGAAGAGTAGTGAGGCCAGGCATGCCTGTGCAAAGGGCACCTGAGCCCATTGGGGTGTAAGACCCAGGAGCCTCAGGAAGGGGTGAGAATTGAGACCCTAGCCGAGGGGTGAGTGTGTTGAGGCCCTGGGAGAAAGGCCCCTGGGAAAAAGGAGCAGAGAGGTCCAGGTAAGCCTTTGGGCACCTGAGGCTGCAAGTGGGCGTGAGGCCATGTGAGCCAGCATAGAGATAGAGCCACAAGTGAAAGGAATGAGTCACCAGCCCAGAATTGTGAACTAGTGAGTGATGTTACTTAGTGAGGGGCCAGGGGCAGAGTTAGCTCAGTGTTTTGTGAAATGCCCAGTGACCATTCAGATGGGAGTTTCAGTCACCAGAATTATGACAATGTAAACCAACTAAAGATTTGGCCACTGACGACTCCACATAGGATGAAAGGATAATGATTAAAAAAGACAGTGTTCAACAGAGCAAGAGCACATTTCCTCCCACTTCTGCTATAAATGAGTCAGATTTTTCAGCTGGAGTAAGTTGGCAAAGCTCCAACCATAACCTCACTGGAACTATAGTGATACACATCACCTGATCCACTACTTCTATACACTGGATTTACTTGAAAGTAAGATGAGGTTTTATGCCCCCAATCAGCATAGGGGTGGGGGGGAAGCCTCTCATCTTGGATTCACATACAAAATAAAGTGTGGGGCAGGCAGCTGCTCCAGCTCTGACTAGCCCTGAGCCTAGGTCAGAGCTAGAGTCAGACCTGCAGCAACCTTCCTTTCCCCACCCCCCTCCACTTTCCCTCTGCACTTCTGCCCCTCCACTTCCCACCTTTTACTGTCAGGCACAGCTAGGCTTCAGTCTGGGCTTGGTTCCCTTCTGGACACAAAGCACATGGAAACTCAGTCCTCTGTCCAACCAGTCAGCAGCACCAACACTGCTGCACAGCCTAACAAGGGCTAAGCATCTACCTGCTGTACTCCAGGAGAGAATAGAGCCTGAGCAGCATTTGACAGTAAGGGATGAGGAAGGGTGCTAGTGGGGGTGGCAGAAAGGCTTCAGGGGGCAGAAGTTTGGGAAAGAAACAGACCAAGGGGCAACCTGATTCTCCACCCCCCCCCCCCCCGCCACTATTTCCCCTGCTGCAGCTGTGGGAGGGGGACAAATTTAAGATGACACTCCAATAATTAGATTCTGTACCTGGAAAATTATAACATTTATAACGTTGCCATATATAGAATCTAATTATGAGGGGGGAGAGGTCATCTTAAAATTTGGGGTTGACAGATTCAAGTAAATGTGAAAGTATTAAATTCTTACGTATCACAGATAAATTAGACAATAGCCAGTTAAGATATGTATATGGATGGACAATATGCATATAGACCATGTATCCATAGATCAGTGGTCTCCAATCTTTTTAAGTAGGAGATCACCTTTGGCATTTAAAAGCAACCCAAGATCTACTGTGCACTGCCCCCCCCACCACTGCTCAGCAGGTAAGTCTATGGGGAGGGAAGGCGGGGAGCATATCAAGGCAGAGAGAAAAAAAATTATTTGGGTGCACTCCTTCCCAGCAGGCAAATCCTACCCAACTGGGTTCCCACTAAACTTACCCTGTGCTCCTGTCTCTGTGGCACTGTCCCTCACTGCGGGGGCCTCAATCTAGCTCCTGCCCCTACCCTCTGCCATGGACTGACCTGCTGGGCTGGGGTATACACATGCATGCACACAGGCACTTAGCCCCTTGGCTTCGGATCAACTCCAAGAGGCTTTGAGATCTACTAATGGACTGAGATCCACTGGTTGGTGACCACTGCCATAGATGGACTATTTATTCAAATACCTAACCCATCTGTGGGAGAAACAATAGGTGGTATATGGACAGCAAAATTGTAAGCTATTTGTCCCTTATGTAAGCAGAAGTTAAGAAACTCCAAGTTTTAGATTTTATAAACCAGTTAAGCTCACACCTGACACAACCCATGAATCATTTTCTATAGTTAATCACTATTTCCTACTAACAAAAGGTGCAAATTGTCCATTATTTAGTGAAGTTTTTAAGATGCTAAGTAAACAGCAAGTAAAATCCTACTCTTAATAAGCTACATACCAAGTTTCACTGTGAAGTAGTGAAAAACAAATTTTTAAGCTTCCAATTATTTCAAACCTTGACTTGACATTAATTGTCTGTTACCTTTATTACCAAAATTGTCCATCTCATTCAAAAATTATGGAACTCTTCATTATAATACAGTAACAGTTGGCACTGATAATAGGTCAAATTAAGTTCTCAGATTACCTGAAAAATTAGCCAGTGACTACCCAGAGATACATTTTCTGTGTAATGTTCCCTATATTGCACCAAGGGATATGACTAAGACCTATAGCTGTTAATTTCCATTTATAATTTTCCTTTAATGGGTATTTAAATGTGTTTTCCTCTAGCTAAGAACATTTGCATTAAAAAGTTTCAGGATTTTTCTATCTTGCAATTGCTTTACACTTTCATAAAACTTTGATATATCTTCTTACTTAAAATAAAATAAAAAGTTGAACTATTAGTAATTTTATTGGGCCAAATTTATCTCTGATGTAAGTCATTGGACTTAAATAGGTTTCATTTAGCTTCAAATAAACCTTGTTTCACAGTTATATTAAACCATTTATATAAACACTCATAATAAAGGTATCACTTTCCATGTACTAAAATTTTTCTAAAGGCATCCTGGGAGGAAAGAGCAGTATAAGATTTGGAACCACAACCACTGCTACTAATAATGACTGTAGCAACTCTTGGCGCCAGGCTCAAGGGAACCTTTGCAAAGTAAACAAAACTACACATTTATACAAGTCAATAAGACTAGGGCATGAGTTGACATGAACCCTAATAAACAAAATTCCTCCCATTAAAAGTGACAGAATAAAGCTTAATATGAATATGCAACTACCATTCAAGCAGAAATAAAATAAAGCCTGGATTCTTCTTCTAAAGTGTATTGTGGTAAAAAGCAATGGTTGGTTTTCCCTTGAACGATGTCCTGCCTTCTGCTATTTCTCAATTAAATCCATGGCATACCATAGTTGTGGCAAGCATAGAACATGGATTATATCTATATGGGAGGGGCAGATATAAAACTAAATTAAGCTTTAAACTAGTTAGGTTAGGTATCAATGGCAGTGAAAACATAGTGGCTGAACTGCTGAGTTTCTCTGCTTAGCAAAGTTACAGCCAAGTCTAATGAGTTTGAAAAACCTGACAAGAACGGTCAAATGGGAAATCAGGGGCACAGGAAATTTGCTTTCCATGTTCTTCCCCTCAATCCATTATCCATGCATTCCACATACAAACATACCCACAGCACTTGCTAGGGTCTTCCACAGCTAGGCTCCATTTCTATGTGAAACCCAGTTAAACATGCTTCTGCTTCTTTAAAAACAATGGAAATAATCAGTATATTAAGAGGAAGGGTGGTCTCAAAGCACTGTAGAAATGCAGAAAATCTAGGTTCAATTCCTTGCTCTTTTACAGACTTCCCCAACTTGGTAGCTTAACTTCTCTATACCTCAGTTCCTTTTCTATAAAATAAACCAAATACATCTTTTCTTCCCCCACTTCCTTTGTTGGTCATCTTTACTTAGACTGTATGTGTTTGAGGTCAGGTCTGTGGTGCACTCCTAGTGGAAGTCTGAAGAAATGTGACCCACATAGTTGTGCTGACAGAAACCACCAGGGTAGGTGTAAGTATTCCAGCAAAGCTATAATATTACTGGTAAAAGCTTGTTTCCCTCCTGTGGGGAAAGCACAATTAAAGCTGAAATAAGCTACATCCACACGAGGAATATGCACAAGAATAGTACACTGGTCTTTCTCTAAGAGTTCCAGTGAAGCATTCCTAGGATGTGGCTACATGTGCACCCCACTGTGCAGTACCTGCAGGTACTGTGCATTCCTGGTGGTGCACAGGTAGTTTCCAACCCTGCTGCACAGTAGTAATGAGCTCGTTTCTACTACACAGTAGAGGCAGTGTCACAGTCAGTGCCCGCTGATGCTGCAATGCCTTGGTGACAAGCTATGGGAATGTAATATCTCATGTAGATACTCCCCCAGGGCATGTCCAGATGAGGGCGCATACGTATTTTACAGTGCCTCAAAGCTATTTCAGGCACCACAAGCTGCATGTGATGCACATGGACCTGTTTTCTGTGCTGCTAATTTGCAGCGTGGCACCAATATTTGACACCTGGAGATCCTGATGTCAAAAAAGCCACTACTAAAAAAAGTGGCATAGCTCATGTGGTAGTGCCAGAAATGGAGCCTGGCCAGCCAAAACCAAGTTTCATGTGGCTGGATTGGTGATGCTGCTACCTTGAAGGCCCCCAGGATCCTAAGTAAGGCTGCTGGGGCCAGAACAGATGGTGGCCCCAGCCTCCCCTACCCCATTTAGCTCAATTTGCTGCACACCAGAGTACCTATGCAGGGCATGCCCTGGAGCAAAAAGCAGTGGCACAGATATACACCACTGGAAACATGCCCCTGCACATGTGTGCTCATATAAACCTACCCCTAGTGTACCCAAAGTCTTGTTTTATGAATGTACATCATGTCTTCCTGGTACTACTGCAATGCAAAGAACAATCACCTTCCTAAACAAAAATGTGATGCTGTCCATGCCCCCCCTCCAGCCCCCAAATCCATAATGAGCACAAATAAACAGTTAAATACTACCACTCAAACCCCAATTGTTGTCCACAACCCTCTGGACTTACACCCATATTTTACAAGCAGGCTTGATTTTATAAAAAACATGTAAGGACGACAAAGTGACAAATTGAAACTTAACTCTTAAATCATATAATGTAAATGTCTTTCCAAAGTCTAGTTGCATGTACAAGTACATAAAACAGAACTACACAGTTTTTCCTGTCTTCTCATGTGGAAATCTTGTATCATGCAGAGTACGAAGCAGATCTGAGGAAAATGTAATTATGCTGTATATTGCATTTACGTGTGTAGGATAGTTTTTTTGTAAATAGTTGTCTAAAATGGCTACTTTAACAGAGATTCTCCCCCCCCATCTGCTTTTTTTTCCTCTCCCAACCTCTGTTTTCTCTGATTTACAGATCTTTGTAATATATACCAGTGTTTTGACTTGAGCTATGCACCCAAATAGACTATTTGTGGAGTATTTGTGATGCACAGATCTATTATGCAGAGCTATCAGAGGTCAAACACAGAGCAATTCTATACCTCTGATGTCAGCCTGAACAGAAGCATTGTTCTTGGCAGTGACAGGAAAAAGGCACCACATCCAAATTACTGAAAGCCTTCTCATGGCAGAAGAAAAAGCTGTCAGTTTAACAGCTGAACACAGAAGGTTCAACCAGTATATATCCTTCTCATTCAAGTAATGTGAAACCCTGGAAGAAAAAAAAGCTGGAACTGTGTCAGATTTTTTAAGTTGTAAAAGCTTTTGTCAATGTGGAACAAAGAAAACTGGCCATTTGTGTTGCCCAGACAGTGCTACTGAATTACAAAATAAAAGGAGAGAGAAGGGGACTCAATATCTACTTATATATAAAATATACCTTATAGTATTAATTTATGATATATATCCAGATGCCATTTTAAATAATGTGTAATGATCCTTTTTATACCACATATTGAATGCATATGGATGTGCATGTAGTATATAGCACATACATGAAAATGTATGTTCCATTGGGGGTAAAAATTCTGGGTTCCCAGTTATCTTTCCTATCCAGCAACATGCATGGCTTCATCTTTGGGCCAAGTTCTCCTAGCCTTACTCATACTATGTAGTGCCCACATGCTTGAGCACTCACTACTTTTTGCTTCAGTAAGAAAGCAAAATATTACTAAAGCAGAAGTGAGAATAGCAGCCTGATCCCAACTTTAAAAGTAAAGCAGTAAATATTTCCTTTCATTATTGTGGCTGAATAAGTGAAAAATGTACACAAAACGGAGAAGAAGTGTTTAAAAGAGCTGAACATGGAGCCCACCTGTTATATCTCATTATCCAAATACCAAGAGGGGAGAAATTAAACCTGCTAACAAGACAATGGACAACAACTAGATAACGCAGATGAACCTGCACCAGTCAGGAGTCTCAACTGCCACACTGTCCTTTAAGATGTATCAATATTGACACTAGGTTTCATTAGCATGGTTTTCCATAGCTGTCCCAGATTCAGTAGTTTCAAAAACAGACGATGAATTATAGCAAGACAGCCACAGGGAAAGTGGAAACAGCCAGAAAAAAATGAAACTTCTGGGCTAGGAACAAAAGTTACACATAAACCAATTTAAGTAATCAGAAACTGGTTTAAACCTGTAACAGAACAGAAGCTCAGTGCATATAAACCAATTTCAAAATCACTGAAACTGTTTTCAGATACACCTGGTTGAATGTAGTACCCGACTTAACTGATCTGGGTTAAACCGATTTATGGGACTTCTGTCCCAGACCCCTTCCTGGCTCAAGTTAAATCACAGTCCCTTAGCATCCCAGGATGCTTTGCAGCCCTGGGCTGGGCTATAAAGTCTGTTCAAGAGAGTAGGGCTGTCCCTGTCCCTCTGCTCCTTAGCTGGAGTAGTAAGGACTGACTGCTGGGGGAGGAGGGGTGGCAATCCCAGCAGGGGGACTGCATCCCCCAGGCAAACCCCAGCTGGGGTCAGAGGCCAGGCAAGGGGGTCAAACACCCCTTCTGCCAATCAAACTTACTATCAGCTGCAACTGTGGACTACAAATCCCAGAGACACCTGGAAGCAGTAAAGGGAAGTGATGAGCAACCCTGCAGAGTCTTGCTGCTGTGGTTTTGAACTGCAAATCCTAGAGACCTCAGGGGCAGCAGGAAGACAAAGCAAATTCACAGTACCAGAGAGCCAAGCTCTATCACCCCCCAGCTTCTGGCCTGAGCCATGTGGCTACACTTCCTGAATCAAAGGTAAATGTCTGTTCGCTTCCATTTCAATTTAATATATGTAATTTAGACTAACCTGCAAAGACTGAATCAGTTCAGCCTCAGGGTCTTTTGATTGTCTGCACTTAACCTTATTGAAAAACTCACCCTGTTCTTCTCCCTGGGCATGAACCAGAAGTAATAAGAGATACTTAAACCCAAGAGTATAAAGAGGGTTGCCTCTGTTAATTGGCTTAAGTATCCCCACCACATTCATTTCCTGAATTTCAGAGTAGAAACTGAGTGGAGAAGGGGGTATTCAGGAGCTAGGGTAGGTCTATCATTTGGAGACAGTCAGAGGGCTGAAGAAAACATCTGTTTAGAGGAAAGCACACCCACCAACCTCTCTCCCTAGTGGTCTGGATTGGCTGGTGTAACAGGAATATCGCTACTGGAGTCTTTCTAGTGGTGACTCCGCCCTCCTGTTATGGTCCAACTGCCTGCTTTCTCGCCTGCCATGCCTTGATCTTAATTGATTAATTGGTAGATGTAATTAGCGGGAGGCTGCCCACATTATGTGCCCCAGTGTCAGGGGGCACTATCTGCAGCTCCTTTTCCTCCCCTACACCACAGCCCAAGCCTCGCAAATGGTACTGATGTGGTTTTGACCTGGGCCCTGTTGTGATTTTACTTCCTTGGGGCTTCTCCCTGCCCCCTTGCTCTAGGGCTTCCCACTCCTCACGGCCCTCTCTCTAGGCTCCTCACTGCCCCCTTTCTCTGGGGCTTCTCACTGCCCCCCTTGCTCTGGGGCTGGGGTCAATGCACCCCAAATGCTGCGCCCTCTCTTGTGCCAGGGTCCCTACATTACCGTGGAGCCCCTATGAGGCCTCCTCCAACCCCTAGTAGCCTCACCCGGTCCTCTGGTTAAAACAGCAAACACAAAAACACAGAGCCCCTGGGCTCTAACATAAAATTCTAAGCCATCTGGCCAAACAACATTCGATCCCTACCAGGAAAAACACTCCAACCCCATAAGTGACCAGGGGATGCTCACACAGGGTTCTTCCCTCTGTCTGCACTAGCCAAGCTCCTCCTCCCTTGGTATCCAGAGGGGAACTGCCCTCCTGGTCTCCTGCCTGGCCTTATATATGCCAGGCCCTGCCCCTTCCTGTCAGCTGGCTCCCCAGCAGTTGTTCTGGCAACCAGCACCTTTTACTCTGGCTGCCCCAGGTAATTGCCAGCTGGGCCTCCCCCTTCTTGCCTCTAGGGGTCTCTCCTGAGCTGCTTCCGCTCTCAGGTCCAGAGCACCTGAGTGCTTTGTGACAGCTGGACTTTTCTAGCTTCCTGGAAGTGGAAAGCCACACACATGGGCCAAGTCCTCAGCTGGTTGACATCAGCTTATCCACATTGCTTTAGGGCAGCTGAGGAGTTGGCCCTAGACTTGTACCCCTGAAAACTACTACCTGCAGAAGGGACTGCATAAGCTGCTATCAGAAGAGATGTGATAGTTGTCCAGACCCATGCTAGAGTAATGCATGGTATTAATCTAGAAAATAATTGGACCATTACACATAGAAACCCTTCTTTCCTCCCTTGTTGTGATGCTGTGTTTTATTACGACACAGTAAAGCCCCTTTGTTCGTCAGAAGTTTGCTTGCTCCTGTTGTTTACCTTGTTTTTGAAGTCACGACCTTCTCTTTGTAACACTATAATTGTCTCCATAGAAACTAATTGAGTTTTCATGAAATAGTGTACTTACATAATATGCGGCCCTTTGCAACTTAAAACCTAATAAGCACAAACACACACCATACAAATTGTCAGCATCAACAGATTTCACATACGGCTACTATCCCCATTGGTAGGAACATGAGAAAACAACAGTTTTCCACTTCTTACATCCAAAATAAATGACTCATTACATTAGAGCTAAGCTAACTTCTGGGCTGTTAGGCATTATGATGGATGACTCGGATTTTATACTCAAAGGCACTTATATTGCAGAGAAACTAGGTGTTAGATTTCTATTATTACTGTAAATTCTTGACAACAAAAACATTGACTCATGAAGCAGAAAAGATACAGTAAACTTGTTTATGTTAATACACATAAATCCTGCCATTATTAAAGCTCCCCTTACTACTACTTTTCTTGTTTTTCCAAATTAGGGCATTTGTTCGAAATTTGAACCTCATTAGGTATATGGCTTGTCAGTGGACATGTTCAAGTAATTTGACCCAAACGCACTGTCAAACTAGAACCCATATTCAAAGATATTCTAAACTTGAACAAGTTCATTAAACAACAGGACTTTCCCCCTTTATTTGCAGAGCTCTGCACTTCCTGATTTCAGGGAACATTAAATACATCAATTGTCAGATCTACAAGTTGTGTTATAGCACAGATTTTTGGAAATGTCTTCTTTGAAAATTTATCCTTATAGATACTACTCCACCCAAAAAAAAGATATTTAGTTATGCTTGCAGAAGATCACTTCACTTCAGTTATGTTGCCATTTGAAATAGAAAACAAAGAGCACAAAAAGGGCCTTGTGGGGTGGGGAGGGGTAAAAAGTGCCATATTTTTGTTTTTCAATATCTTTGTTAAGAATGTGAAGCCAATATGAACCCTGTAGCTGTAGATCTTATGGGCTTAACCTTGTTCTGCTATCAACAGGAAATATAAGATGTTAGTGACATTTTTTGTCAACAAATCAACCTATTTTTCCACCAGCTTTATCTGTTGATCAGCCACAAACTGGGTTGTGTTAAGCATGGTCTCAGCACAGACTAGATTCTTATCCCATTACTTGAGATAGCCTTTATAACCCCTGCGTTCCTCAATAGGTTAACTACTTTGTTTATCCCCTTTGATCTCTTTTACCTACTTTCACATCTCAGCAGTAAAGCCCTCCTTTCCTCCCACTTCCCCTACCCTTTGTATTTAAATAGCTTTATTAATTTCTAGCTGGTACCCCTGCTTTTTTTAAGTCCGTGCATAGCATCTGGTAAAGTAGGCTGTAACTTACAGAAGCTTATGCCTCTCTAAACAAGTCTATAAGATCCCACCCTACCCTGACTTCTGCCTCAATTCAGACTAACGGGGCTAACTACCTCTCTCTATTAACCATTTGTAAGATTTTTTTTAGCTAAAATTGTAGATTATAGTTTGTGTGTGTATTTCTTTTATCAGCTTTTGAGGAAGAGAGGCATAGAGGGTAGATTTTCTTCTTGTATGTGAGCGATTGCAGGATTCTGCATACCTTAGGAACAAACCATTTTTCCTATGATGCCACCAGGTGATGCCATCTTAAATAAACACCAAAAAGAAACAGATGGAATCAATAAAATGCAAACGATGAAGTTCATCTTTCCATAATGTGGAAATAAAAATAGCATAATATAATTTTCTATTTGCATAGCATGTCAAAGTCTTAACACATGTAATATATCAGTTATTGTTCCACAGCCTTACTGTCATTGTTGCTAGTTTCTTGGAGTTTGCAAACCTTGTAACTTTATTTTACTTGTGATGCCTTTAGATTGCTCTGCTTATAAATTTAAACAAGATGTCAGTGTAAGGTTGCAGAGCAGATGATGATTCTTGTTGTTGGCAGGTGTATGTCGGTTGGAAGAATAAATAAGTCACACAGAGATGAATTTTGTAGTTCTCTATTTTCTCATTTATTGACAGAATACATTATTCAATGCATTGATCTGGCATTGCTCTCCCTCTCCCTCCCTCTTCCATTCCCAGGATCCATTGAGAATCTGAATGTTTTCCTTTCCCCTATTTTTCCACTCTGGCATGCAAGTTTATCCCTCGCACCTGCAAGAGCCAGAGCTCTCAGTCACAAAGCACTGCCAAGCCTCTCATGTCAAGGAGGGGACGTAATTTGGAGCATCTCTTTCAGCTTCATTAATAACAAAACACCTGTGAGCCAGGGACTTTAAGACCTCATTTCTTCATCATTTATGAATCTTCTTCCCTGCTGTGGTACTTATGTCTCTGCCAGTTAAGCCTGGCATAATTCCTTGGCCTCTGAAATTAAAAAAAAAAAAAATCTGTCTACAATTAAAAGGGTGTGGATGGAAAGGCCAGGATGTTGGGAGAAAATAGTGCCAAGAGATGAAAGCCCAAACCCAGCAAGAGCTGAAAACAGTAGCAAGCTCTGAAATGTCTCCATTTTAAAACTAAAATGCTAAGAGTAAAAAGAAAATAATAGTTGAGAAAAAGATCTAATGAAATTTAAATTTTCCTCTCCCTTGCATGTTTTCATCTGCAAAATTACTTCTGTTTTTTTTTATTCTGGTAAAGATGGGTGAGAATTTAATTCTGGTGATACTTTTTAACATACACAAGAAAAATACTGACTTTAACAGATAGATTTAGTCTTCTTGAACTTGATTTCCTCCCTCCCTGCTCTTGCATCATTATATGCAGATTCTGCGTCCTATGCAGAATTAAACCCCAAAGGGATGGCAAATAAATTATTGCACCACTGGCTTTCCTTGGAGACACCACCAGAGGTAGGAAGCTTTAATTTGTAATCAGTTCAGTAGCATCTGTGCCAGCAGAGGCTGCTCAAGTACAAAGCCATCCACCTGCCGACCTAAACACTCAAAACACCAGGCACTTTGGTGATGGTGCCAGCTTCATCTTCCCCAGCAAAACAGAAGAGTCTTCTGCTATTATAATATCTTGTGAGTAAACTTTTTTTTAAAGGAATGAGCAACTCCTTTGCTTAAACTTTGCTAGTGGAAACCTGTAAAGGCTATGGAATGAGGCAAGAAACTATTACACCCTACAATGTTTTGCAATAGGATGAAAGATTCCAAATGACAAGTGTATAAGTCCATCTCCACCCATCAACAGCAAAGAAACAAGTGACTCTCATTAAAAAAAAAACCTGAAATGATATTTAAGTAAAATAATCAAATTGAAGGGATATAGGGTACACACTATCTCTAAACAGGACTGAGTCAGGAGGATTGCATGCCACCAAATCAGAGAAATGAGTGAATCAGTGTTTTTAGCCTTTGTAAAGATCATAGTTTTATTTATGCACCTCCTACAACAGGTTTAGTCATGATAGCTAGGGACAGAAGTCACACATATGCTGGTTTAAGTGATCAGAAACTGGCTTAAACTTCTAATAGAACAGAAGTTCAGTGCACATAAACCAGTTTCAGCCATTTTGAAACTGATTTAAGATAAACCTAGTTGAATGTAGTATCAGACTTAACTGACTGAGGTCAAACTGGCTTATGGAATTTCTGTCCCAGACACCTTCCTGGTTTAAGTTAATCAGAGTTCTCCCGCATACCAGCATGCTTTGCAGCCCTGGGCTGGGTTGTGCTGTCTGCTCCAGAGAGCAGGGCTGGCCCTGCCACTCTGCTCTCTAACCAGAGCAAGGGCAGGGGGCATGGGCAGCATGGCCCCCTAAGGTGAAGGGGCAAGAAGGGGGTTTATTCTCCCCTCTCCTCCCTGGGGGACCCATCCTGTTCATTTCAGGCTGCTGCCGGGGCTGGCCAAACCCCTGCTGCTCAAGTGGCAAGTGGGGCAAAATGCCTGCCAAGGGCTACTGTGCCCCTGCCTGGCAGACCCTTGGGCCTGGCCTTACCCTACTGCTTAGCTTCTTTCCATCCAAGGGCTCACTCTAGCACCCCTGGCTTCTGGCCTGAGCTATTGTAGGCATGTCCCTGCATTTCCAGAATCAAAAGTGAATGTCTATTCACTTGCTTGCTAGTTCAATCTGCAAAAATTGAACTGATTCAGTCTCAGACTTTTTGAATGTCTATACTTAGGTGATGAGGGTATCTTGCCACCTTTGTCATAGTGAGGGTGTTTTACCATCTCACAGCTCTATCTCAATTTCAGCTTTTCTTATCTTTGAAGAAGAACATTTCAGATGCTTAAAACTTTATAAGCCACTCATTTTTTCTTGCAGTATTTGAATGTGCTCGTTTACAGGGGAAAGGTATGAACAGCAACAATTTGAGCCATGCACAGTGGAAAGAGTTACCATGTTACAAGCTTCACCACTGCATCTTTGCTTTTTCAGTCCTAAGCCACAGTTAGTAGAAAATAGCAAATGCACTCGAACTAGGCCACATAGTGTAATAACTTCAGTGATGTAGACATGTGTTTTGGAGATCCTAGAACAAGACCAAACACATTTTTTTTTCTCCTATATGATATAAAATATTAACTGAAACCAACTCTCCAGAGCTGAGATGTTAGCATATTAAAATAATAGGCAGCGCATCTAGCAGCACTATAAACCCTGTAGTAAGGAAACAGGAAATATGATGTGTAGGATGAATGTATTCAGAAGAATTGTCACTGCATATGCCACCATTGCATTTTCTAACCTTTCTCTTGAGACGTTCAGCTGTGGTCTTTGTCAGTGGAGAGAAAAAACACACTTGCATTTTTAAGATACATACACAATGGCATGAGGGATAAATGCCTTATCAGGACTTAAGTATTTGAAATTTTCTATCTAAAAGATGGAATCAAGATGGACCTATGAGATGGCATGAAAGTGGTGACAAGACACAAAATAAATATTAATTTAATCCATTTATATTTTAATTAAACAATTAAAAGCCTTACATAAGTCACTATTCATAGATCCATAGATGCTTGGGTTAGAAGGGACCTCAGTAAATCATTGAGTTCGACACACTACCATGGGCAGGAAAGAGTGCTGGGGTTAGATGACCCCAGCCAGGTGCATGTCTAGCCTACTCTTAAAGACCCCCAAGGTAGGGGAGAACACCACCTCCCTTGGAAGCTCATTCCAGATTCTGGCAACCCTTACCATAGAAATGTTCTTTCTGATGTCTAATCTAAATCTGCTCTCTTTCAATTGCTCCTAGTTACTCCAAGGTAAACAGAGATTCTCCTATTCCTCGCTGCCCTCCCCCTTCCTTGATGAATTTGTAGGTAGCCACAAGATCACCTCTCAGCCTTCTCTTGGGGAGGCTGAAGAGATCCAGGTCCCTCAATCTCTTCTCGTAGGGCTTTGCCTGCAAGCCTTTAAACATATGAGTGGTCCTCATCCCTCTTGAAATACAGCATCCAAAACTGGATGTAGTACTCCACCTGCAGCCTGATGAATACTGCATAGAGGGGAAGTATCACTTCCCTGGACCTGTTCGTCATGCACCTGCTAATGCATGATAAAGTGTGGTTAGCTTTACTGATCACTTCATCAAGAGCCCATTTTGCTGTTGTGCTGCTGAGAAGGTCCTCCCCCAGTCTGTAAGTGTGTTGATGATTCCTTCTCCCTAGGTGCAGCACTTTGCACTTGCTTCGTTGAACTGCATCCTATTCCTGAAAGATTACAGAGGTGGGCTAGAAAAAACAGGATGCGCTTCAATACTGACAAGTGCAGGGTGCTGCACTTGGGCTGTAGTAACCAGCAACATACTTATAAAATGGGAAACGCCCTTCTTGAGAGCACAGAAGCAGAAAGGGATCTTGGAGTCATTATTGACTCCAAGATGAACATGGACCGACAATACGAGATCATGGTTGGAAGGGCTAACCGGACCTTGTTGTGCATCCACAGGTGCATCTCTAGCAGGGACAAGGAGGTGATCCTCCCCCTCTATGCAACATTGGTCAGGCCACAGCTGGAGTACTGCGTCCAGTTCTGTGCGCCCCACTTCAGGAGGGATGTGGACAACATGGAGAGGGCCCAGAGGAGGGTCACCCGCATGATCTGGGAACAACAGGGCAGACCCTACAATGAGAGACTGCAGGACCTGAACCTGTTCAGCCTTCATAAGAGAAGGCTGAGGGAGGACCTGGTGATAGTCTATAAACTCACTAGGGGGGACTAGAAGGGTTTGGGAGAGACCTTGTTTCCCCTAGCACCCCCTGGCATAACAAGGAATAATGGCCACAAGTTGTTGGAGAGTAGGTTTAGATTAGACATCCATAAGAACTACTTCAAAGTTAGGGTGGCTAGGATCTGGAACCAACTTCCAAGGGAAGTGGTGCTGGCTCCTACCCTGGGGGTTTTTAAGAGGAGGCCTGATTGCCTACCTAGCTGGGATCATTTGAGCCCAGTTTTTTCTCCTGC
Organism: Crocodylus siamensis; assembly: GCF_052110815.1. Lineage (NCBI taxonomy): Eukaryota > Metazoa > Chordata > Crocodylia > Crocodylidae > Crocodylus > Crocodylus siamensis. The sequence continues at coordinate 27,541,061 of NC_143403.1, forward strand.
CCAGGGAGGGGGTCGGACTTGAAGATCTACAAGGTCCCTTCCAACCTTACTTCTATGATTCTATGATTCTGTTCTGCCCACTTTTCCAACCTGTCCAGATTCATCTGGATTCTTTTCCTACCCTCTACTGTGTTAACATTACCCCATAATTTGTTATCATCTGCAAATTTGAATACAGTGCTCTCCACACCTTCATCCAAGTCTCTGATGAAGCCATTGAACAGCACAGGTCCAAGGACTGAGCCTTGTGGAACTCTACTGCCCACATCTTTCCAGGTTGATACCAATCCACCCAATGCCACTCCCTGGGTGTGACCCCTAAGCCAATTTTCCACCCACCTGACCGTGGAAACATCTATGTCACAGACACTTAGTTTATTTATGAAAAGAGGATGAGATACCATACCGAAGGCCTTCTTAAAATCCATGTAAATGACATTTACCATGACTCCTGTATCTAAGTATTTTGTGACCTGGTCCTAAAAAGAAACAAGGTTAGTTAGTCAGGATCTACCTGCTATGAATCTGTGTTGGTTGCCCTTCAGCATTATTTTTCCACTGGACTTCCACAAATGTGATGCTTGTTAATTTTTTCTAAGGTTTCCCAAGGATAGAGGTGAGACTAGCCAGTCTAAAGTTACCCAAATCTTCCTTCCTCTCCTTCTTGAAAATAGGGACGACATTGGCCCTTTTCCAGTTCTCTAGGACCTGACCTGAGCACCATGAGTGCTCTAACAGCCTGAGAATGGATCAAGACAAATTTTCTAATTGGATCATAGACAGGCACAAAAGGAACACCAGCCCACCAACTGTTGGCACCAACTTGGCGAACAGGCACTTGAAAGAACTGGATGTGTTTAAGTCAGCAGGCCTAATGATCCTCATCCATGGGTACTGAGGGAATCGGCCAGTGTCATAGTGGAGCCACTGGCACAATTTTACAGAGTTATGGTAAGCTATATAAGAACCACAGAAACCATCATTCTCTTTATGGTTAGTGGTGTGAGGAAATTGTTTGAAAGAGGTTACTGCTCCTGAGTCCCTTTCCATTGGTTGTGCCAAAGTACCTTGTGTCTTGACTTTGATACCAAAATATTGGTATTTTTTTCCTACTTCACTTCTTTCATGATTTTACCAGCCAATGTTAATACTAAATAATAACACTCAATTCTCTCCATCAGTATTTTGGAATCCTAGTTTTAAAGCAGTTGAAGAAACATAGGTTCAAATTGCAGAAAGCCAAACTGAAATAGGTGTACAATTTGTGATGTCTTCATATTCAAAAAGGTAACAACTAAAACGTACATTAAAGATGTAAGAATGATTAAATAATGTTAGACCACATATAAACTCAACTGGTTCAGTTTCAATTCAGTCAACAATTCTAAATGAGACTTATGTGTCTATGTGAAATGCGTAACATCAATAATTCCACAGTAAAAGGTTGGGGTGTGATGGAGTTTTTAAGATTTTCATGGTGGTCATTTGGGGAGTCTTTGTTTGTTTCTTTGGAATTTATTGTAACCTTCCCTGAGCCTTTTTTGGATAGCGCAGCATATAAATTAAATAAATAAAATGTTGATGTCTGTATTTTCTTGTGGTTCTGTGGGCTGTTTTCCTAAAAGTACAGGTCTAGTCATTCTGGATCTTAAGATATCAGCTTCAAGTTTCAAATAACTGTACATGCAAAATTAGTTTGCCACTTTTGAAATGTACACACTAGAATGCCAAAACAGGAAAAAAAAGCCTGAGCTAGGTGAAAGAAAAACATGACATACACACTTGCCCAGGGCTGGATTAACCCTTTAGTGGGCCCTAGGCAAACAAACTTGTGGGGCCCTACTTTTTACATGAAAAATAAGCACAACCAGACCCCTTCTTCACTTAGGGCCCTAGGTATGTGCTTAGTTTGCCTATGCATTAATCCAGCCCTACACTTACCTACTCCAGTTCTATACTCCAGATAGAAGAGCTACATCTACTCCCTGGCAACTATATTTGATCCACTGTTCTGTGCATGTCATTTCACAAGTGACCTCAAGCTCATGATCATGCTATAGTTAGTCTATAAGGTGCAAAGCTACCCTGCCTTCTGCCTGCCTTCAGACTAACACAGTTAACTACCTCTTTTAAGTATTGTTCAGCCACCACTTATATTAGTCTTTTTAGCCATATTTTGCCTGGTATCCAAACTAAACAGCAAACTTTTACAAGTATGCATTTTTATAAAAATCATCTTTACAGAAAAATGTGCAAGATCCCAGGTTAAAGGCTAACCATGAGAAGAATTTTTGATTGAAATAAACACACACAGGGAGAAGTAAAATGTTCAGAATTACAAAGAAAAAATGAAGCATTGAGTGAAAGAGAAGTCAAGGAATTTTTCACTCTATTATTCTTTTCCTGTTGTTTAGCTCTTTATTCTTGTGTACACTGGAATTAAAAAGATTTAAATTATGCACATAAAATGAAAGGCTATGGTGAAAATAAGAGGAGTAATACCAAAGAGTAGAATCTATGACTACAAATGGCACCAAGAAGCAGAGTTTAGAACTTAGGAATAGATAAGAGGAATCAGATTTGCAGCTAGTGAAAAATCAGCATACTTCTGTATAAGTCAGAAGAATGATACAGCTGCTCTCCAAGTAGAAATCATTGTAGAAACCATGAGCTGAGCACAGAAAGTTCAAACTAGTGCAGATCCTTCTCATTCAATAAACATGAAACCATAGAAAAAGAGGAAAAACTAAAACTGTTTCAGATTAAATAGGAAAAAAGGCATTTAAGTTGCCCAGTTACTAAACTATTAAAAACAAGTAAAAAAAAAAATTTCAGAATACATTTATAATGCGTGCACACATTCATGCATAGTATTTCAATAGAATTGTTTGTCTCTACACCTATTTATCTAGATAAAATGTGTTCTATACATGCTTCAGTTTTGTTTTGCATTAAATGTATACATGTTATCTTTAAACAACATTGTCACGGGACGGGGCCTGCGAGCGGCCGTGAGCTCGCTAGCGCCCCTTTGCCGTGCCAGTTAGGGTGATCTGGCACCCTCTACTCACCCGCCACATCTTTGCTGTTGAGGTTCAGAATGGGAGGCTGCCTATTTACCCCTAACGACACCTTGCTGATATCACCTCCATTCCAATGTGGGGGTACTCGCACCCCAGCCTTATGGGCAAATGCGTGCCTCCAAACCTCCCCTTTAGCATGCCCCAAGCCTCACAGCTGTTCCGTGGGAAGTTGTACGGTCCCCTGCCCCTCGGGTGCTCTCCCTCTGGCACCCTGGGCTCGTCACCTGCCTGGCGCCCCTGGGCCTGGCATGTAGCCACCGCCCTAGCTCCTCTCGCCCCTCTTGGGGTCTCTGCTGCACTCTCGCGCTTGCGGCCCCTCTCGGGGTCTCTGACCACGCTCACCGCGCCTCTCGCCCACTCTGGGGCCTAGCCCTCTCTGGGGCCTGTACCGCGCTCCTCGTGCTTCGCCCTCTCCGGGGCCTCGCCCTCTCTGGGGCCTGTACCACGCTCCTCGCACCTCGCCCTCTCCGGGGCCTCGCCCTCTCTGGGGCCTGTACCACGCTCCTCGCGCCTCGCCCTCTCCGGGGCCTCGCCCTCTCTGGGGCCTGTACCGCGCTCCTCGCGCCTCGCCCTCTCTGGGGCCTGTACCGCGCTCCTCACGCCTTGCCCTCTCCGGGGCCTTGCCCTCTCTGGGGCCTGTACCGTGCTCCTTGCGCTGCGCATTTCCCGTGCTTGGGGCTCAGGTGGCTGTAGCCGTGCCTGGCCCCTTGACCCTTTCTTGGGTCATTTGCCCCACTGGGCAAACTGCCGCCCTCATGGGCTGGGGACCAAACCCCATACACCGCGCCAGTCTGGCGCAAACAGTTGTGCCCCACTGGCACTGTGCCCCTGCTGGGCACCGGGAACCCCCAAGCTGCTGGGGAGCTCCCGTGAGGCCTCCTCTCACCCCTACAGCCTCACCCGGTCCTCTGGTTAACCATAACTCAAGCCAAGCCCAAACAGCTGTAACAAAACCAACAAAGAGCCTACCCGCTCGTAATGTGAACTCCGAGCCCCTCTAGGGCTCCCAACCCTACCTCTCGTCAGCGTGTTCTTGTCCCTAGCATCATCGCAGCCAGTCAGTAAGGTAAGGCTGCAACCACCAACTCTGGCCGCTCAGCTCAGCCACAGAGCTCCTGCTCCTGTGGCATCCAGAAGGGTACTGCTAGCTAGGCTTTGGCTTAGCTGTTTATAAGGGCCTGGCCCTGCCCCCTCCTGGCCACATGACCTGCTTGGTTGCCCTAGCAACCCCCATCTGTGTTGCTCTGGGGCACTTCAGCAGCCCTATTCCTCCTGCTAGTAGCAGGCACCCTGGTGCCCTGCTACAAACATATTACACTCATGTACAAAGCATTTCCATCTCTTTTTGAGGAAGGGAGCTTATAAACATGCACAAAATGACACATACAATAATTCTCTTCTGTTATGAGTAAAAAGCTTGTCTTAAATACTTAGAATTGCAACTAAGGGTAAGGAGAAAAATACTTCTTTTTATTGCTGTAGTTGAAGGATCTGTAAGTGCACACACATACACAAAACCAGCAAGCATTTGGAAAAGCTGAACACAGACCTTAGGTTCAGTAGTTTTAAAACATAGGATGATTTATAGTAGGACAGCCACAGAGAAAGTGCAAACAGCCTGCAGAAAAAATGAAACTTCTAATGAAAAACCCACCTGTTTTCTTCCATGGGTATGCACCAGAAGTAGCAGAAGAGATACCTAAACACAAGAGTAAAAAGAGACCTGCCTCTGCTAATTGGCCTAAGCATCCCTGCCCCACGTGCTGAACTCATTTCCTGAACTCTAGAGTATAAAGTGAGTAGAGAAGGGGACAGATTGGCCAGAGTGGGTCTATCATCCAGAGACTATCAGAGAAAAGGCTGAAGAAAACCTCCGTTTAGGAGAGTGTAACCCTCTGGGGGTCCCACCCAAAAGGGGGAAAGGAAGGGAGTCCCTTTCTCACTATCCTGCCATGACTTGATTACCATGAAAAGAATGAGAATAAAGGCAGCTCCGAAATTATGTGCTCTCCCACCTTTCAGACAAGGATTCTTTATGGGCATAGTCATTATGGATTCCACCTCCCCTACACCTCTTCCATACACCAACCTTGTTGTTACCTCAGTAGTGTCTTCCCACTTTGAGATTTAGGTGGCAACTCAACTCAAGCGTATATCCTTTCTTTCTTTTTTTTTTTTTACCATCCCTTTTAAGGATGCTGAGCATACAGTACATATGTGTCAAGTCCTCACAGTGTTGACTCTGGTCCTGTGAGTGTGAGTGCTCCCAAGCCAGGCTCCCTTGCTCTCCTGCCACATCTTGATGGAAACTTACTTCAAGGAGGAGTTCAGTGGTATAACCTCCTGCCCAGTATGGGTAGTACTCACATTTCCAGTGTGGCTGACCTTGGGGTTCTGCCTCCCCTACATCCCTTCCACTCGCTAACCATGCATGTCATTTCATTGTCAGCAGCTGCCTCCTTTTGGCCTCTGGACCTGCTTGTCTGGATTTGGCCATGCTTTGTGCTCTCCTCACATTTGTCTTGGGGTCTGGCCCCCCAGCCTGTTGTCCACCCTGTAACATGGGGTGGCACCCCAGTCCCCACACTGGTCACAGTCCCATAATCAACTTGATACCCAAATAATAATAGTAATAATCAAGTAAGAAAGATAATCTCCCAAGACTCAGTCCTGCAGGCCTCTAGCAAATTTGGCCTGGCATCGAGGCATGGGTCTGATTATGGGGTTTCAGATGGCCCTCCTTGGCTCCATCGCCTCCCCTGGCTTCTTTCACAGCCAAAACTTGAAACAAAATGAAAGTCAAAGAAAGATATTCTTCCCAGAACAGCCCTGTGATTTGAGCACTTCGGGCTTCTGGGCTTCCTTGTGCTGAACCTCCTTCAATTCCAGTGGGGCTCCGCTCTCCTGGGGTTGCCCTGCAGCCTAAGCATCCCAGACTGTTCTGCTCTTGGGTTCTGTCCACCCTGTGTCCCCTCCCTCCTCAGATCAGCAATTGCCAGGCTTTTTAAACTCTCCACAGTGGCACCTTAGGATAACGTCATCAGCCCAGAACCACCCAACTTGAATGACAGATTCTTTAAGAGCTGGCGCAGTGTTGGCACATGCTGCTCCTGCACCAGCTCCAGCTTTTTTTTTCTGGTAAGTCTCCTGTAGCTCCCAGGATCCCCTGGATGTCCTACGATACCCAGAGGTGCCCCCAGGGTCTCCAGCTTTAGTGTGTGGCTCCAGCTGCCACAGTATGGCACTGGGAATGTCCCACAGTACTCATTTGCTCAATATTCAGTATAATTTGCCTGGTCATTGATAGAAAGTCAGGTGATGCCCTTGACGTGCCTCAGTCTTAAGTGTCTCTAAGTAAACTTAAAACAACAACAAAAGTAGGAAAATGTTTCTGTCACCTCACAGTGCCCTATGTCTGGCACCCTGCTAGGATTCACTCATGTGACCAATGAAACCATGGTCTCCTGATCTGCAGCTCCACTGTCATCAGGATGAAGCACTCCTCTGATCACTCCTTTAAGGATGAAGACTCCTCTGAATCTTCTTTTATGAATCCCTCTTGCAGGCAAACTTCAGAGCCTCTCTTCCTGGGCTCACTGGAGCTCAGTTTTCCCTCCTCCTCTCTTACCTGGCTCAACAGCATGGGCTCAGGGCTGTGCAGAGCATGGTGGCTCTCCTGGCCACCAATGACCCGCTCTGCCTCTTGGCAGCCTCCTACTGCCTCATACACCCAGCTGTCCTCCATCTCTGGGTGCTACTTATATACATCACTCCCTGTGCATCCTCCAATGTGCAGGAAGTAAGAGCTTTTATACCAATGTGGGAGCAGCACAGGCCACTCCAGAAACTCCATTCCAGCCCCTACCAGTAAGTTAAACTCATTAGTAGCCCTTCCTGAGCTACTTTTCCTTAGGATTTGTGGGTGGTTTGGGTGGAGCCCACCACATCTCCCCACCAGCCATGCCATTAGTCACCCACCGTGGTGACAAGGAGGAAAATCCATCCATACAACCTGTCTCTTCAGTGTTCTAAATTAGCTGTGTTGGTTGTAGCCATGTTGGCCTAAGGAAATAGGCAGACAAGGTTCTTTGGGTAAATCTGGTATCTTTTATTAAACCAACTAAAATAGTTGGAAAAATTCTTCTTTGCAAGCTTTAAGGTACAAATACCTTTTTTCACACACTCCCTCTGCCTCAGGAAGATAAAAGATATCAGATTTACCCAAAAAACCTTGTCTGCCTGAATTAGCTGGATTTTTTCACTTGGCTGCCTGGAAGTGGAAAGCCACACACTTGGGCCAAGTTCTCAGCTGGTTGATGTCAGTGTATCTGAATTGATTTAGGCCAGTGTATCTGAATTGATTTAGGCCCATACTTGCACTCCTGAAAGTTCTTTCCTACAGAAGGGACTTCATGACCTGCAATCCAAAGAGACATGAGACTTGTGCAGGTCCATGCAAAAGTAATGCATGATACTAGTCTAGAACAGTGGTTCTCAACCTTTCTGGATTTAAGACCCGCTGCCCCCCATAGCTGTTATGAACTAAGTGGTACCTGATTTCAAAAAACAATTTTATATATTGCTTACTAGGCCTGTGCAAGTCAGCAGTGATTCAATCCGGCTTTGGATCTGGCCACTTTGGATGGCCGTGATCCAATCTGGAACTCTGGACCAGGTTTCCACCTCGGCCATCTGGCCAAAGCAGCTTCAAAGCTTCAGAGCCGCCTCAAAGATCCAGCCATAGGGTATAATGCAGAATCAATTAAATATCTATAACTTTGTTGTTTCTTGTCCAATTTGGATTACACTTGTAGGGTTGGTACCCTCTGTTGAGAACATGAAACCTGCCAAGTTTCAAGAATATCAGTGCAGGGGTTTGGGTGGAACTGTACCCCAAATTCTTGAAAGCCAAACTCATGTCATGGCTGTGTGTTACATCACAGGGGGGTGAAAACTGCAGGGGTGGTAGTTCTTACTGAGGCCACAAAGCCTGCCAAGCTTCAAGGAGATCAGTATAGGGGTTTGGGGGTAACTGCACCTCAAGCTGCGGACAAGCAAAACTCATGCCGTGGGTAACAGTGTGTGTGTTAATGCTCAGTGAGGTGACAACTACAGGGATGGTAGCCCCTTCTGTGACACCTGCCAGCTGTCAAGAAGACTGGTGCAGGGGGAGTCTGGAGCCCTGCACCCCTAGCTGTTGACAGACAAAACTAGTGCCAAGACTGTGTCTGTCCTGGGGCAGTTGATTGCCTATATTGATTCTTTCCTCTCCTTAGCCTGGTTTTGTAGGTGCTAATTGATGCTCATTAAGTTGTTATGTGGTAGCTAGGTCCTGTGTATTCAGCTGGTCCCTGAGTGAATAATGATTGATTGGTAACTAGTAACACAGTCGTTTAGCAGCCAGGCCTGCAGTAGTGCCCCCCATGCTCCAAGACAGAGATGGTCAGTCCTGCAAGCACCCATGTCACGAGCTTTGCTTGTCCACAGCTTGAGGGGCAGTTCCCCCCAAACCCCTGCACCAATCTTCTTGAAACTTGTCAGGCTTTGTGGTCTCAGCAAGAGCTATCATCCCTGCAGTTTTGACCACCCTCCCCCCCCCCCGCCATGTTGTAACACATAGATGTGACAGGAGTTTTGCTTTCAACAATTTGGGGTACAGTTGCCCCCAAACCCCTGCACCAATCTTCTTGAAACTTAGCAGGCTTTGTGGCTTCAGTAAGAGCTACCAAGCCTGAAGTTTTTCACCCCACTATGTAGTAACACCTAGACATGACATGAGTTTTGCTTTCAAGAATTTGGGGTACAGTTTCCCCCAAATCTCTTCACCAACCTTCTTGAAATTTGGCAGACTTCGTCCTTTCTGCAGAGTCTACCATCCCTGAAAATTTCATCCAAATTAGACAAAAACAACAAAGTTATAGATATTGTATTCTTTCCTCATTATACCCTATGGCCAGATCTCCGAGGTGGCTCCAAAGCCCCTTTGGGAATCCTAACGAGCCCAGCATTTTGACCTGGACATGCTGCTTTGGACCTTGAAGTGGCTGAAGCTTCTCTGGATCCAAAGCTCTGTCCAAAGCCTTGCACAGCCCTACTGCTTACCTCCCTGCAGAGGGGCTGGGATGGGGGGATAGGGTATCAACCAGTCAGGGACAAGCCTGAGCCTGCATTTAACTTTTCCATTCACACCTCATTTATCTGCTCAGGCATTGGGACACCTTTCAGAGGATATGGCAGCATGCCAGAGTACTGCTGTACCCTGGTTGAGAATCACTGGTTTAGAAAATAATTGCACCATTACAGGCAAAGATGGTTCTTTTCTTTTCTGTTTTTATTGTTGCTAGTGTGTTTTGTTACTGGAAATTAAAGCACCTTTGTTCCTTAGAAGTTTGCTTGCTCCTGCTGTTTATCTCACTCTTGAAGTCACAACCTTCTGTTTACGACAACATAATTGTCTCCATGGAAACAGAGTACTTATATAATATGTAGCCCTAGAACCCCGTAAGCATACACACTGTGCAAACTGTCATCACCAACACATTTCACATATGCCTACTAACCTCATTGGTAGGAATCTGAGAAAAAGTTTTCTAACCATCCAAATAATGACTCATAAAAAGGTCTTTAAGCTAATTCAGCTCTTCAGCATTATGATGGATAATTCTTATTGTATACTTAAAGACACCTATGTTTCACATAACTTAAGTGTTAAATCTCTTTTATTTACAGCTGAATCATAAGTAGAAGTTATTCATGAAAAGAAGAGCTGTTTCAGAGCCTGAATTTTCAAGTATGGTGAGAATAATATCCTGATGCTGAATCATAAAATATTACAGGAATTGCTAGAAGCAGCAGCCTGGGTTTGGGATTTTGAAAAACACCTAGGTGACCTCATTTTTCAAATGATTTCTTTTTTTTCTCCATCACCTTTAAATATTCCATTTAGAAATATTAGACATACATTTGTCTGGGTATAATCTGTGAAGTACTGAGTGTCGGCAACTTCCATTGAGTTATTAAGACTAATCTGCAAGGAGACATTCACAGCATTGTGTTTTGATCCCTTAACTAAAATGCAAAGAGCATTTTCTCTCCTCACTGGCCTAAAGACTTTTGCTTGTTTAGCTACATAGAAAACAAAGCTGTATATTTACTTATGTATACACACATGCACATATGTGTGTGTGTGTATTTTATATATATATATATATATATATAATGTGTGTGTGTGTGTGCGTGTGTGTGTGTGTATTCACCCACCCATATTATGTATAGGGGCATATGCCAGGAGATAGAATAGCTGAATAAGATCCAGTCTGAGTATTACAAGTTTATAAATTATTTGAAAAGAACAGCCTCTGAATAATATCAATTGTTTTTGTACTGGTGAGTCAACAAGGTTGTTTTTCCTTGTTCCTCTGTACCTGGTTTATACATTTCTGAAGCTGTCTTGTACTCCAACAATAATTTCATCCCACACTGTATTTAGTAAATTGCTTTGTAGTACATGCAGCATTTCCATCAATTCTGTAAAAACAATCATACACCTTAAGACAAGTGTTACATATGAAACATTTTCTTTTTTCACTATTCAATATTTACAATTCATGATGGTGTCATCACTACAAAAATAAAGTGGTTTTTCCATTTAGATAATAGGTACAAAATTCCTAGTATCTACAAAACACAAATTAAATTCCACAGTTGTCTTCTTTTATATAGTAAAATAGTCCATTCATGTAAACACTTCAAACCAAACTTGTTAACATTGCCACTAACAAAGAATATTGGACTCAGAAAACTGGAGGTTTTGAATGCCATGCTAACCAGTTAAGCACTCAAGAAGCTGTATGACATTCCTAACAACTTCATTGGAATTTATGAACAACCCATATTCTTATGTGCTGGTAGACAGCACTCTTTATAGTAACTACATTTACAATTAGAACTAGCAATTCTCCTTTTACATAGTACTTCCCTAACACAAACTTCCCATATCTCTCTTCCTCCTGTTTCTCTCCCTTCAGAAATACCATGTGCAAAAGGTCCAAATTCCTGTAGTGGAACACTTTTAACATCCAATCTCCTGCCAACAACTTATCTTCAAGGGATTCAGACCCCTTTATTATATGGTTAGCAACCCTTCTTCGCAGGGAAGCCATAGAATTTGCTGCTTCTCTCTTACAATAGGTAGGTTGCAGGAACCACACAGCAGCTGTCTCTTGAGCTTTGTTGTTTAGTTACATAAGTTTGTACCTTAGAAGTACCAACTAGACTGAGAAAAGAGGGAGAAGCAACAGTACTAGAAAATAAGCTGCTAGAACTGCTGAGTCACAACCTTCAAGGCAACGTTGGAATCATGAGACCTAGGAGGTTGAGGATAGTGTCTGGTCTAGATTGAACCTTCACATTTAGTCCTCTATAAAGGACAAGTACACCACTATACCACACCAAGTGGATCCCAGAAAAAGCACAATGACCAACATGCATTTGCTACTTGCCAGAAAGAGGTGCAGGAAACTAGAGGAAAGTAAGTATGGGGGAGAAAAGGCTGGCAGAATTAAGAGGCCTGGCAGATTCTGAGGGCACTGGTAGGTCCATGGTGGGGTCTGCCCAGTCTTGGGGGGTGTTGGTCAAGGAGGTAAAAATAGCCTGATCAGAGTCTGGGAGTGGGGTGATAAAAACAGCACAACCTCAGGGAACAGCACAACCCAGGGTTGTATAACAGACCTGCAAGCATTTGTTAGGTTGGGTTAGCCCACTTTAGGTTGGTTTAAACCATGCCTATCTAAAGTTAGTTCTTGTCTGATGAAAACAAACTTTAGATGGGGCATGACCTAAGCCTGTGAACAAGTGCATGCTCAAGCATTAGAGCAATCTAAATGTGACAATTGTATAGACTCTACGAGTCACCCTTGCTCCTTTATTCATAGATTCATAGATTGTAAGGCCAGAAGGGATCTTGGAAGATCATCAGGTCCATCCCCCTGCACCAAGCAGGAAAGATAATGGTGCCCTGTGGGGTCAGGCTAACTCTCAGGATCTCAATATTGCACTGTTAGACAGGAGGGTGTGACACAATTGCACATATACAAACACACAAATCAATTAGGTGCATACACACACACACACTACCAGCTCACCCACATACACATCCAAACCAGCCTAGGCACTTGCATACCTGTCACCAATTCAAGGACATATACACTGCACAGTAAAAATTAAACAAAAAACAATTATCAATACCCATACACTCAGTATACATACACAGATCACTAATTTGTATTTCATGTACACAATGATATACACACACACCCCACTTACACAGGTAAGTTTCTAACTTGGATGGTACAGTATATGTGTGTGTGCTTGGGGTATCTGGGGTTCTTGGGGGAGGGTTAAGGTGGGAGACAGAGAGAGAGTTAAAGTGTGGAGAGTGAAAGTTGCCAGAACCAGGATTTGAACCAGTGGACTACAGAAAAGCTGGCTGAGGAACTGAGGCTTGGGATTACTTAAGATCAAGTGGCCCCAGGGTTACTCAAGGTCACTGGTGCATGGGAGGGAGGAAAAAAAAAAAGAAGCCTGGTGGCAAGGAGGAGACAGAAACCTGGGAGCTTGAGCTGGAAACTGAGGCCAACAGCTGAGATACTGGGGGAGTGAGCCAGAAGCAAGAGAGAGAAATGAGACAGAAGTTAGAGGGGTGAGGAGCATTGGAGCAGGGATGGACCATAGTAAAGCAAAACCCAACTCAGGATCCAAATAACAGGTTTATTAAACAGACAACACACTACACAGCCCCATGAAGTTATTGGTTCACACATGCACACACACTCACAACGGTAGCAGGACTCAGTGGAAGGGCTGGAGTCCATTTAGGGAAGAGAAACAGAGTCCAAGTCCTTGGTTAAAGAGAGGGTGGGTGGGGGGGTGATAGCTACCTATCCAGGTTGGAAAGGGGTCTTTGTCCAGCAGGTGTTGTCCAGAGGGCGGTTGCCAGGAGGGCCTCTGGGTGGATAGGTGGTGTGGTATGGTGCTGATCCAGATGGAGAGGGCATCCCAAGGAGTCAGTCTTCACTACCCCTTTTTATGGGGCAGACTACCTCTGATCTCCTATGGGGAGGATCTGTTCAGGCAAGGTCAGTCCTGTTCCAGAGGGTTGCAGGTATACTTACTGAGCATGTGCAGCCTTGCCACAATGGTGGGTTGCCTCATTTTTTGTTCTTTGAATGCTGAGGGTGTTTCCAATGACTGGGTCATTGGTCCAGATATTGGTGTTGATGCTTTGGTCATTCAGAGGGAGCTATTTTCAGACCTACTGCCATTGTCCCTCAAGCACTCTCATTCATCCCCATCTACTCAAGAACAAAGTTACATAGGAGAGGTAGGTGTGAGTCATGGGTTACACAACCGGGCCTGGGGACAGGATAGAGACTTGACAAACAAAATGGAAACTTGACATGACTTATGCTAACTTACATATGTAGGCCTAAATCATATAATACCAGTAAAACAGTAATATAGAACAGAAAAAATCAATATAAATTATACAATATAAAGAAGGAGAAAAAAATAAATACAACTTGCTACCAAAATAAAATGCTGAAGCTTATTCTATGTCTTAGCTCACTTATACTTATCTATAGGGAATAGGGAGGGAGAGACAAAGTCAGAAATGGTTGGGGAAGGGGAGGGAATGCATTAAAAAAAATTTGGGGATTTTGCTACAATCTGCAGGGGGTCAGTTGCCCCCAACAAGGTGACTGTCTAATCTCCTCTTGAAGATTTCCAGGGTAGGTGATTGCACCACCTCTGGAGAGAGCTTATTCCACAGTCTGGACACCCTGAGTGTGAAGAAGGTTTTCCTAATGTTGAGCCTCAATCGGTCTTCCAGGAGTTTGTGGCCATTACTCCTGTTTTTCCCCTCAGGTGCTCAGTTGCTCACTGAGCCCTTGATGTACTCCACTAGTGCAGTGGTATGCTGCTACCAGATCCCCTCTCAGCCATCCTTTCTTCATGCTGAAAAGGTCCAGATACCTCAGCCTTTCCTTGCGTGGCTTGCCATGTAAGACCCTGATCATACAAGTGGCTTTTCTTTGCACTCTCTCAAACTTGTCCATGTCCTTGTTAAAGTGTGGTGCCCAGAACTGGATGCAGTACTCCAGCTGCAGTCTCACCAGTGCTGAGTAGAGCAGAAGAATCAACTCCTTGGTTTTGCTGGAGATGCATCGATTGATGCATGCCAGAGTATTATTTGTCCTGCTAGCTACAGCATCACACTGACGGCTCATATTCATACTGTGGTCTATTATTACCCCCAGGTCTCTTTCATTCATGGTGCTAAGTGTAGGTGTGTTGGGGGGGGAGGGTTGCTCATCCCAAAGTGGAGCACTTTACATTTCTCAACATTGAACTTAATCAGATTTTGATCTGCCCAACTTGCTAGCCTGTCTAGGTCTGCCTGTATCTGTAGCCTATCTTCAAGCGTGACGACGCTTCCCCATACCTAGGTGTCGTCCATGAACTTGGCCAGTGAGCTCTTCACCCCCACATCCAAATCATTAACAAACATGTTGAAAAGTAGTGGACCAGTCACTGACCCCTGCAGGATACCACTGCTCACTTCTTGCCAGGATGACACAGATCTGTTCACTACAACTCTCTGGGTCCTATCTGTTGGCTTAGTAATGGTACTTAAAGTTCTGTTTTTTGGGAATTGGCTTATAGGTATAGATCTATGCATTATATCTATATGCATAAGGAGCCAAGATGGGCAGCAGGGGTTAAATGGATTTCTAAAGAGCTTGGGAGACACAAACACAGCTTCTCATGGCACTGGAGGCAGATTGGTTGTCTAGCACAACAAGGACATGTAGTCTAGAACACAGCCCCACAGTTTTGGGGGAACAGACCAAATTAGCAGAAGGCCTAGAAGGCTACATGGATGTGTGACCACAGAGAGACAACCCGCCAAAGAGAGCCACAGATGCAGAGTCATCAGGAATCATCAAGGGGGAAGGAGAACATAAAATCATAGACTTGAGATTAACAAAGAGTCCCTCCCATCCCTCCCTGTTCCTTCTTGTCTCTCCTTGCTCTCCCTCCCATCCCTCCCTTTGACTTTTCTGTCCTTCTCTTCCCTCCCTGTCCATCTTTGCTGTCCCTCCCCTTTCTCCTCCGTGAGAGGAGTCCCCATCCCTATCCCTATCCCCCAGGAAGGGTCCCCAAGGCCACCACTGACCAAGGGCATACAAGTAGCCCATCTTATGCACCCCACTGGGGGAGTGGAGGGGACTGTGGGCCTTGGCATTCCACTTCCTAAGAGAGAGAGCCTCAGAGTGGAGCCTGCATCCTGGTACTTTGACATCCCTAAGATTGGTAGATATAGAATTGCTTGATTATTTGTATTGTTGCTTTTGTTGTTCTTAGTCTGTATCAATAAATTCTCCTATTATTGACTGGCAAGTCTTGTGGTCAGTCTGAGGGTTGTGCATGCCTGGAACAAAGGTATAGGTGCTGGGTCCAAATCCAGTGTCAACACTATCCTGCAGCCAGTTTCTTACCCACCTGAGTGTCTCAGAGTTAAGCCCACAATCCTCCAATTTTCTCACAAGGACATCATGAGATACTAGATCAAAGGCCTTTTGGAAGTCTAGGTATACAATGTCAACCTGCTTTCTCATGTCCAGGTGGTAAGTTACCTGGTCATAGAAGGAGATGAGGTTGGTAAGGCAAGACCTGCCTGCAATGAAGGCATGCTAGCAGTCATTCAGAACCTTACCGTCTGCAAGCTTATCACAGATAGACTCCTTGATTAACTTTTCTATGATTTTCCCTAGGATGGAAGTTAGGCTGATTGACCTATAGTTACCTGGGTCCTCCCTCCTGCCTTTCTTGTGGATGGGGAAAAAATTGGCCCTCTTCCAGTCCTCAGGGACTTCTCCAGAGTGCCAAAAGTTGTGGAAGAGTTTATTATTCCCTTGTTCCCTCAACTGCTGCCACCTCAGCAACCATGACTGCTTAGGGCACAAAAATAGTTTGTGATACTTGTGCCTGTAACCCTAACCACACCATGTAACCTAAGGTCAATAATATTTCCTAAAAAGCACAGTGCTATTCAATATAAGAGTTACAGAGTAAGGATCTTAGGCCAGGTTTAGAAGTTACACTTAATAGCTGCATCTACATATGTATTAAGGCACTTTTACTAATGCACATTAAATTTAGTGCCTCCAAAGTGAGGTACTAAATAAATGTGCATTAGGCTGCCTTAATGCACAATAATGAATGCACATAGTTTTTAAGTTGCCTAGTTTATTGTGCATTCACATAATATCAGTTTTTTAAGTGACATTTTAAAATAGGCTATTGCTCATTAAATTGCATATGTAAACACGACTACTGTACAGTCAGCATGCAGAACATGCTCTACAGCCATAACCAAACAGATAGTCAGAGCACATAGAGCACTGTAAAAATGGCAGATCCCACTCTAAGGTAACTCTGGATGGATGTGGTATCAGACTTCAGTGTTGTAGGTTACAGCACCGTAATGAACATCTGTACCAGATCCCATTGTGACTCATAGTAGGCCACATTCTGCTGGCTATGAGTCACTGTCAGGTATTTTTGATCAGTGTATGGATTCCATCTACCCCATCTGGGCATCTGTAAAAACTTCAGCTTTCAGTTAAGTGCTGTGCTGATTGCAGAACACTGCATTCACAAAGAGGGCTGTCCAAGGTGTTTATTTTGTACAGTGCTGTTTTGAAGCATCTGTATCCAGAGCTCTGTCTGTTCAGCTTGACCCATGCTTCTCTGTGAAGATCATGCCCAATGAGGGACTCATTTTCTGTTGGTATAATACAAGTTCAACGGTTCTGAACACTTTGAAGTTGGCACCCCATGTCATACTGGCTAAACAATTTAAGGCAGATACTTGTGCAGAGACTTTACTGATGACCTTCTGAATGTTATGGTTATTAGTGAAGGAATGTTCGAGTGTCACTCCTTGCTAGGTTGGGGTATGCTAATAGGGAAGCATGCGGTTGCCTACTCTGATATTCAGCGTGCTCTTGACTCAATAATTGTCCTTGTAAAAGAATGATGATACTGATTTATTGATGCTTCCCTCTGACTCTGAGTAGCATCATAACCACCTCCTATAAGGAGACTGTTGCTCTTCTGGGCAGTCTCCCCCTCAGCATAGAGAGCCCTGCTCTAGGGACTCCTCCCTGGGGCAATGTGCTTGAGAGTCCCATGGCAGGGGGCCCCTGGATGACTGTCATGGGGGTATGCTCCACACCACACATTGATTGGGAGATGTGGGGGTGCCCTGGAACAGGACATCTGGTGTGTGGAAGCCCCTGGCCCTTGGTCCAAAGTGCTAGAAAGACATCTAGTGAAGCCTGCTCCATAGAGCACCGTTGGGGGAAGCGAGGGGGACCACGCTGCCTAAGACCTGATGCTGGAGCTGAAATTGAGTCAGCCCACCTTCCAGGGTCAATTCACTACCTCTGACTGCTGGATGTCACTAGTATAGGCACAGGGCCCCAAAGAGTTCCAGGCCAGTCTCAGAAGGGCAGAGGAACACTCAGAATGGGGGTGGGGGCATCCCACCAAGCCAAGGCACTTCAGGCCCACATCTCACTGTGGGGGTGTAGTGCAGCCTCTGGAAAGATAGGCAGACCCCCTTTCCCCTCTCAACACCATAATCACCCAGTGCAACCACGGGCTTTCCTCACTCTAACAATGTTAACCAAGAAGAAGGTTCCAAGCTCTGGAGTGGGCAACCTTCCACAGTTTTTGTTTAATAAACATACTAAAAGTTTGGCAGCTTCAACATGTGATTAGAATGAGGCAAGTCTCTTCCTCAGGCCACATTCTCCTGCAGCCCTGGTACCTGCCCCTGGGGGACACTGGGGAGGGAGAGGGAAGGGGGACATTGTCCAGCCAGCCTGGGTGGTGCCCATGATGTAGGGCCAAAGTAGCATGAGGCTGGAGAGCCATGGCCTGGTGCCAGGGCAAGGGTAATCAAAGCCTTCCAGTCCTTCTCATCCAGAGTGGGCTCCTGATCCATACAGGTTAAGAGCTACTTGGCCACGGCTTCGCTGATTAGGACAGCCTACTGCTGTGGAGGGCCAGGGCCACCAGCATGGGCAGTGGAAGGAACAGAAGCATCTGGGTCACACACACACACACAATCCAGATGTCCAACACATACACATGTATATTTGGAGGCCATAAGACACACTATGCAGGGCAGCCAGCTGGTGGCTCGCAGCCATGAGGGTACATGCCATGATGAGCTGCTGCTACATCAAGTCCAGGTGAGTGGCTGTGTTTTCCATTTGGCCCTGCTCAGGAGTCTTTCACCACCCAGGCAGTCCATGGGTCATGCTGGGAGGCATGTGAGAGCCCTTCTGCCTCAGCCTTCTTGAACACCTTCACTTGGCTTTAAGGGAAAAATAATAATAATGAAAAATAAACTGGGGGGGAAGCAAGAGATGACTGATATTCCTTTAAGGATCTGTTGCTTGGCATTACTTTATGAAAAAAAAATAAAAATAGGAAGGGTTCTTCATAAATCCAGTTATTTTTCACATGAAAGCAATTTTCTTTCAGCTTTGCCATGAGATGTGTTTATGGCTGTAGTATGTATGTCATTTAATTTACATTGTGACATAAAATAAAGCACTTGAAGGTGTGCTAGTTATCAATATGAAGAATCAGTCTACCGAGGTCTTTGTAACAGCTACAATTTCAGGTTTGTAAAAGCTTTTTGAGAGTAAATGAATACATACTGAATCTATTTTAAGGTTTTCCTACATTTTAGACAAGAATTTGCACTGCCATTATGGAACTAAAGTAGCTTTTGTTATAGGGTTCACAGAAGATCAAAAGAGTATTCACAAAAGAGAAAAGGAACAGCTTTTATGTATTTGCATCTTCTAGCTTTCATTCTTTCTGACTCCTCCCATTTATTTCTATGTTTTGCCCTATTATATGGTATATCTATATAATGGTTGCACTAGTCTGTCAGATTTAAGAACAATTACTAGAACTGGGAACAAGAACTAGCTGCTCTTTTCCAGCACCACACCTTTCTTAGTATTCAAAACAGTTGCACTAAAGAAGAGAAGGTGTCAACAATAAAATAATTTATTCTTAGCTTTCATGTACTCCAACCCTAAGGATATTATTTAAGAATAATTATCTGTAAATAATACTGTTTTTTTCAATATTTTAGAGACTTTCATCCAAAGATCTCAAAGCATTTCACAAAACATAATGAATTAAACTCAACAATATCCCCATGTCATATACAAATGTTTGTATCCTCATTTTAGCAGTGGGGATGAAAGACATAAGCAACTTTTCTAAGATCATGCACTATATCTAGAGCAGAGTTGGGAACAGAACCCTTAATCTCCTGAGTCCCAGGACTGTGCTTTAAGAATAAAACCATTCTTACAGTGTTATATATACCTTATTTCAGAATGCGTCTTGTTTCTAGCAATTTTCCATGTCATTAAGCTAGACAGAAGCAATGGAGCAGAGCCCTGAAGTTTCTCTGGGTTTTAAGTCTAGCCAACTATGTACCAGGTATTTATTCAAGTGCTGACAGAACTTTGTCTACCTGGCCTACAAGAATACACTTTTCTTTCCTGTGTGTCTTCAATTTGTTTCCTGTCCTTCACTGATTATACAGTTGACTGCAGAATTTAATGTGGAACATGTTAAAGGCTCGGAATGACAGTCCTGGGGAAGCTTTTTCAGAAAATTACCCTGGCACATGACCATGAGGGGCCAGCAGAGGAGACTATGATTAGGGGCAACCAACATGGGTTCATTAGAGGCAGGTTCTGTCAGACCAACCTGGTGGCCTTCTATTGATGACCAGGTCACCAAATCCCTGGATGCAGGTGTTGCAGTGCATATAGTCTTTCTGGACTTCAGGAAGGCCTTCAACATGGTCTCTCACTCCATTCTCATTAAAAAGGCTAGGAGACTGTGCTGTTGATGCCTACACAGTCATATGGGTCACTAACTGGCTGGAGGGCTGCACCCAAACAGTGGTGGTGGATGGGTCATTTTTGACCTGGAAGGACGTGGGCAGTGGGGTTCCACAGGGCTCAGTCCTGGGGCCCACACTGTTCAACATTTTCATCAGTGACTTGGACGAGGGGGTAAAAAGCACCCTGTTCAAATCTGCAGATGACACTAAGATGTGGGGAGAAGTGGGCATGCTAGAAGGAAGGAATAGGCTGCAATCGGATCTGGACAGGCTACAGGGTTGGGCAGAAGAGAACAGGATGGGTTTCAACACTGACAAGTGCAGGGTACTGCACCTGGGGAGGAAGAACCAGCAGCAGACCTACATGCTGGGGAACTCCCTTCTCCTCATTGCAGAGGCAGAGAAGGATCTAGGAGTCACTATTGAAGCTAATATGAACATGGGCCAACAGTGTGGGGATGCAGTCAGGAAGGCAACCATACCTAGTCATGCATCTACAGATGCATCTCAAGTAGGTCCAAGGAGGTAATCTTACCCCTCTACGTGACACTGGATAGGCTGCAGTTGGAGTACTGCATCCAGTTCTGGGCACCACACTTCAGGAGGGATGTGGACAACATGGAGAGGGTCCAGAGGAGAGCCATCCATATGATCAGGGGTCAGCAGGGCAGGCCGTACGAGGAGAGGCTATGGGTTCTTAACCTGTTCAGCCTCCACAAGAGAAGGCTGAGGGGGGATCTAGTGGCCATTTGCAAACTAGTCAGGGGGGACCAGCAGGCATTGGGAGAGTCCCTGTTCCCCCGAGCACTCCCAGGAGTGACAAGAAATAACAGTCACAAGCTAGCAGAGGGTAGATTCAGGCTAGCTATCAGGAAGCACTACTTCACTGTCAGGGCAGCTAGGATCTGGAACCAACTTTCAAGAGAAGTGGTGCTGGTTCCTACCCTGGGGGTTTTTAAAAGGAGGCTGGATGAACTCCTGTCCAGGGTCATTTGACCCCAGTACTCTTTCCTGCCATGGCAAGGGGTCAGACTTGATGATCTTTTCAGGTCCCTTCTGACCCTACCAACTATGAAACTATGAAACTATGACTGGATGCTAAGTAGGTGAATACCAAATTGGTAAATGCCAAACATCTCCAAAGTTTCCTGTGCAGAACCACCAAAGAACAACCTAAACCTCTTGTATGTGCGTGAGACATAAAGTTAAAAGAATGAAATATAAAGGACACTGAGGGCACTGAAAGAAGTGATGTTTTCATGTGCGATCGACCACTGAAAGCACTCAACAGCTTTGCACTGACAGAAGTGCACAGCTGCAGAGTGCTTTTAAAATTGCCCAATCATGCAACAAATGAACCCTCATTAACTTCCCAGCCCTGTCCCCAGTGCTGTCTTTTGGATGGGAGGGGGAGAAGGGAGAGAAGGGAGATCTCTCTTGGGTTTGCCCAGGCTGTGCTGGAGTGTGAGGCAGGTGGATTGGAGCCTCTCTGAGGTGGGGAGTGCCAATCCACCTACTCCCCCACCACACACACACTCCAGTGCAGGCTGGGCAAACCCCAGAATGGCCCTTCCTCTCCTGCCTTCTCCCCCTCCCACCCTGAGACAGCACTGGAGCTGGAGGGGAGGCAGGGCTAAGGGAAGAGGCTACAGACACTGAAGCCTCCCACTGGATCAGCTCCAAAGTGGAGCTTAATTCCCTTCCCTCCTGACCCAACAGCAAATGTCTGTTGGGTCAGGAGGGTCAGTCTAACTCATGGCTCTTTCTGTGAAGTACCATGAGTTAGACAGGGGGTTGCATATCTGTCAGTACCCTGAGGTATGTTCATAATAATATTAAGGTTCAACCTGGAGTGTTGGTGAGATAAATAATTCCTCCTTATCTTCCAGCTACTGCACATCAGGCATCCTCCTACACAAGTAGAAACCATCAAGGAATCCATTTGTCTCCTATTTGTCTCTCCTTCTGTGGTTAGCTCTAATTATGGGCAGCAGAACTTAGAAGTATGTCACAGATCTTCTGAAGTCAGGGCCTTGTTGCACTGGACACTTAGTATGCATTAAATGTGTGGAATGTTGTGCAGTATGAAAGTTTGAATGTGTTCTGAGCAGTCACAGGGTAATTTTTACTACAATTTCTAACATGCACAGCTGGTTTTCAAAAAGCTAAATGTGCAGCTGCACTAAAACTGGTACAATGTGATTTTTTAATTCACCCAAATCCCTTGTCTACCAGTCTCCCTGCTGGCTGGAAGGATCCCTGGGAGTACTGTAGTGTAGAAGCTTCCTCTTATCTCAAGGGTGGGCAAAATCCAGCCTGCAGGCTGGATCCAGCCAGCAGTAGATGCCATTTCCCAGCAGCCCCTGCCTGCAAGGCTGAAGCCAATCTCTGTGGAGACCTCAGCCACAGCTGTGCTGTGATAGCGCAAAGCTCAGGTTGCCATGGAGATCAGCCCCAGCTGCACTGGCAAGCCATGTGGCAGGGCACAGGGCTGCCCCAGAGCCACTGAGATCTTGTGGCAGGGGCAGCTTGGTCCAGAGCCGGAGCAGAACTTAGATCTGCAGCCTGCATGCTCTGGGCAGGGGCACGCAAGCAATGGATACCGGCTCTCCCCAGCTCCTTGCAGTAGTGACAGCCTGGTCCAGATTAGGGGCATAGCCATGATCCTCTGTCTGCATACCCCTGTTCAGAGTGTGCAAGCTGCAAATTGCAGCTCTTCCCCAGCTCCTTGCAGCAATGACAGCCCGGTCCTGAGCAGGAACAGAGCTGTGATCCACTGCCTGCCCAGATCATGCAGGCTGCAGATTGTGGCTCTTCCCTAACCCTGGACCAGGCTGCCCATGGTGCAAGATTCCAGTTGCTTCAAAGCAGCTCCCTGCCCTGCCCTGACAGCACTTCTGGGGCCAGTCTCCATAACTATCCAAGCCTTGCTCTATCACAGTGCAGCTGTGGCTGGTGTCTCCATGGAGACCAGCCCCAGCCATACAAGCAGCGGCCGCTGGGAAATGGAGTCCAGCTGCCAACCAGGTATGCCATTTTGCCCACCCCTGTCCTATCTCATCATCAAAGTTCAGGTACCTATTTTTGGAACTGCCTCTCTGGTGCTGGGGTTTTCAGTGTAGATGGTAAGCATATCTAGGTTTGAAGCATATCTAGGTTTGAAGTCAAATTTAAGTAGCAGGCATAACCTCAATGTATTTTCTTGTGCAGCTGAATAATTAAGGTTCAACTGTACTTCAAACTATACCTCCACCATACATGTGCCTTTGAAAATCTCAGGTAAGTACCTATCATTTGATCTAATAATACTTACCTTCCTTCTTGTCAGTGTATGAAAACATGTTTACACATACACAGCCAAGAGCAAGTGTGACACATTAAGAGAAAATAAACCATTTTGTTAAGTGGGGTCAGTACTATGAAAAATCCTATTGTTCATCTTGAAAGAGAGGGTGAAAAAGGGTGTAAAATGTTGCAAATTTTTATATCCATATCTAGGTATTCTGTCCATTCAATAATATTATTACTCAGTGCCTCTCGCCATCTGCAGTCATTTCATTTATAAATGGAATAAATACATAAATTTACGATCTACAAGTTAGCCTGCAGCCATTTAGTAAGTATTGACAAAGGCCTTATATATTTCCATTTGATGCAGTATCCCTTCTCATATCTGAGCAACACTGGCAAGCTAGATGCCAGAATAAGAACTGAGAAGAACCTGCCCCAGAACTTGAAATGAATATTTCTGAATATTCTACAAATATTTGGTGAACCTTATTTTTCATTGATTTTTGTCCATTCTTCCACTGCCTGCTTCCAAGAATAGAAATAAAAATGGCAAACCATGGAGGCCCAAGTCTCCAGTCCACAACCCCAGTAATACTGGCATGAATCCACCAAAATCATTAGACTTCAACAGTAAGGCTGGTGGAATTAATTGGTGTCCCGGTCCCAAAAATCTATCAGTGTTTCCAGTCTGACCAGAAATACCATGTATCTTGTGACTGAACCTGTTTTCACAATAGGTCCATCTTATTTCCAGCCCACCTTTTGATTAAATAGTTAAACAAGCATACAGTTCCTGGGGCACTATTGAAATAAAAGTTTTGTTTCCACTATATTTAGTAACAGGGTAGGTTCACATTTAGAGAAACAGCCATGTTGATGAATGCCTTGCACCAAATGGAGACATAGGAACCAGTATCCCCTGGATAGGAAGATTTTGCTACCCTTACCCACTCTGAAAAATATCTTGCTACTCAAATCCATCAAGTGAGGGAATCAGAATCTGATTCTGAATAAACAAAGAATCTTCAGAAAGTCAAGTCCATCTGACATTATTTTTAGAAAAGGGGGTGTAGGATACCAGTGATATGCCCCAGGCAAAGCACATACTGTCCCCCTCTCCCCATCTCTTCCTCTAGCTTTCCTTTCCCTTCAACATGACATGACAACCCATGTTCACATTGCATGCAGACCTGATGTGATGGTGACTAAAACTGGAAACCAACCCAATATCTAATGACTTTATGGATGATTTTAGGCAAGAAATTTTAATCTGTACAGGCAAAGGTCCTGGCTATTAGGTAGAGATACAAGGGTCAACCAGATACAGATGTGCTTATTTGCCTTAAATCTCAATAATAATTATAATTGCCCAAATAGTGTAAATTGCCACAATGGTGGGAAGGGGGTGGCAGGAAGTGGGTGGGAGGGGAGCATCACAATGCCTTTATGGAAACATCACCATAGTGGAGCATATTTGGGTGTATTTAATGTGCTATGATTCCAGATGGGCTGAAAGCTGGTTTCTGTTTTCAGAAGCAAATTGGGCTTGCATTTTTTTTCCATCTGCAAAATGAATTATGGATGTAAATATAACTAGCTGCACTTTTAAGTACTGAAATTACCTAGGAAGTGAGAGGTGTATCTGCTCAGATTTGTGCCCACAATTGAAATGAAGCTGCATAAATGAGTGTTCAAATCACAGATCTCAAATAGGCCCCCATCTGTGTGAGAATGGACATCTAAGTGTGATATTATTCTTAACTAATCAAGAGACAACATCCAACATCCAAGCAAACTGAGTCTAAATAGCATGTTAGAGATAAGGTTGCAGAAAATAGCTGGGGTTTTGGTGGGGGGGAGTTGGTTTTTGGTTTTGTTTTAATTAAATACTCTTGCCTAGTTTTCCTTGGCTAATTAGCATCCCTTCTTAGCAGTTTAAGTAACTGCTCATTTAGATCAGTGAATGATTGCTCTGAGATTAGGGTGTGGGGAAAATCTTTCTATTGGGAATAATCTACTTATGCTACTGTTTATTTGAAGCAGTGATAAACATAGAGATTTTCCTTCCATATGTGCCAAGTGTAAGAGAGAGCAGAATGATTAATGAACCTTGCATTTTGCCAATAAATTACTAACTTCAGGAACAAATTTATAGTTTTCATTAATACAAGACATCACAAAAAGTCCTAACTAATTTAAGTCAGTTTCATTGTAAACTATTCTTGTTTTTTAAGATTGTTTTTTATTATTTCCATTTGATCTGTAGGGAATGGCATTTTGTGCACCATTATTTACAATCTGAAAAATTAATTATGCTTCTAATTAACAGCATGCAAATACATTATTGCTGTATGAGTTATTTAGTCAGTTGTAAATAAGGAAATTTAAGGCTGTATATAGATTTATTTTAATAGCACTTCCAGGTTTGTTTGTTTGTTTTTTCCTTTTTTTAAATATATCTTTTTTTTCCTGGAGTTTTAAAGTTCATTAAAGTTTAACTTCAGCTTAAGTTTCCAGTGGCTGGCAATTATTGTGTTCATCAGTAAAACAGAACTGTAGAAATAACTTGATACAATTCTGCAACTTTACATACATGTTTTTATATACAAGTTGTTTTTCTGCAACTTATGCATCTGTTTTTCTATACAAAGTAAAGAATATTTAAGAAAAATACAAAGGCTAAAAAAAAATTTTAAACCTTTTTAGCTACAATTGAGTGAAGTTAGTACTGGTGAAATATGTTAGAC
Organism: Crocodylus siamensis; assembly: GCF_052110815.1. Taxonomy (NCBI): domain Eukaryota; kingdom Metazoa; phylum Chordata; order Crocodylia; family Crocodylidae; genus Crocodylus; species Crocodylus siamensis. The sequence continues at coordinate 27,567,196 of NC_143403.1, forward strand.
TGGTGACCATAGAGACTGAAATCTGTTTCTAGAGAACAACAATGAAAAGCTTCCCTCTGTTACCTTATTAATACACATCATGTATAACATGGAGGCATCACCTCAGAAAGATCTAACATCATCGATAAAGGTAACCTAATACTGAATCTTGTCATGGATTTGTGATGTATCATAGGCACTTGTCTATGAACAGGGATGTGACAACTAATCTCTTTTCAGAGAGATTACAAATAACTATCAGTCAGCAAAAGAGTTACTCCTTTTGTTTTGGCTTTCCAGGAACATTCCAAAAGCCAGAGATGTGGTCATATAAATCATTTCCTGAATTATTCAAACAACGAACAAATTAATATCTGTAAACACACAGCTCACAAAAAAGCTGAATTCACATTCTTCACTGTGAATTTATTTCTAATTCTATTTTCTGCTAATCTGGAGGAGATTGGAACCAAATTTTACACTAAGAACATTTAACTATTGGAAGAATTCACCCAGGAATTTGGAAGAAATTTCTACCAGTTGAATTCTTTATATCAAAGCTCAATTACTTTCTCAAAGATATTCTCTAACAGAATTACAAGCTTGATGCAGAAACCATTTGGGGAAATGTGGGAAAAGAGACCAGATGATTACAACAGTCCCTTAAACTCCATGAAAATATAAACCCGAAAGACTTCCCGACCCTCTTTTTTTTTCTTACACTAGTATAAAACAGGGTAACTTCACTGAAGTTGATGAGTTAAAGTGATGGCATAAGTGGAGCTCCCTGGTTCAAGAAACAAGGTTGTGTCCAGAAAAGCCCACATTCTGAGAGTTCACTGTCATAACACCATGGTACAGATGAATCATGAAGCAATAATCCCTACAGAAACCTGCAATCTGAATCAGTCTCCCAAGTGAAAATGGAGGGTAGTTGTTGGACTGATATATCACCTCATCAGAAAATCTAAGGAAAAGTGATAAAAGCTATAATGGAACCCCAAATTCTATGTACTTAATTACTCTACTAGACAGACTTCTAGAGGTGTTCTTTGAGATATTTTGATTTTTGAGGAAACTCTTGTTTTGATGTTACGGCATTTGCAGTTTCCTTGTATATATCTGAGGTATTTTTATTCCATTTCAATTTGTCATACTAAATATTACCAATTACCAACTGAATATACCTCAAATGAAAAAGCATGCACAGGCCCTCATTTCTTCCAGTCCTGGCACCCTGTGCATTCATTTCTGCTAATGGAAAGTGATGTGAAAATGCTAAGAAATTTGGCATCTGAATTGTACTCACTTTCTACATGTGTATATGGTTTGATAGGGCAACAGAGGATTTAGTCCACCAGACTGCATTTCAGGCCACCTCGTGGACTTTAGTTAAAGAAATAAACATCTTCTCCTAATGGATGTCTTTCTGTCTCTCTGACCTTCAGATGCCATTTAATGGATCTCAAAACATGTGAGAAAGAACTGTCCTTATATCCCCATGAAAGCTTCATATATCTGGCTCCACCAGAGCCAGCTGGGTATTTTTAATGTTCACATTTGCCTGCCAGAGCTAACAGAAGACAGTCCAAGGAGACTCCTTTACACAGTGGAGGGAGACAGAATCGAAGTGATCAATTCCATCTCTCTGGCACCAGATTTAGAATCTTCTGCCAGCTATTTTCTTGAGGGTTGCTCTGGCAAAGTCCTTTTCAAGAGAAGCTGCAGTAGCAGCTGGAGCTTTTTGGCCATCACCACAAATAAAATGAATTAGTAAGATGATTAAACAGAAATGGAGTTAAAAGAAGTGCTGCCCAGCATTTTTAGATAGGGACAATTGATATTGTACAAAGTCATAGAGTTCATTATTAGCAATTAGACTATCATGTGCAGCAAATAACAATAATTCATACTGACACTTGATTTGTTCCATTTGAAACATCCAGCATCTTTCTTCTGCTCTAGGTGAAGATGGAAAAAGCCTTTTTCCCCGTAGGGAAGAAATTTCATTTCAAATATGACCTTTTTACTGCCTGTCACTGAGATTCTTGTTTTAGCCATTCATTAAACATATGTAATATATGTGATAGCGACATGCAAGGGCTCTTAGCAAGAAAAGGGAATATAGGATATTGAAGATCCTGAAAGATGGCAGAGCATGATGACAGGAGAAATCTGGTGGCACTGAGATGACAAACGATGAGCTTCTTCTGCACAGAGATATATTTCAGGTTCAGTTTACTGAAATATATTTGTCTAGATCATGAGTGATGTGTACAAGTCAATAAGAGTCAATCCATATACACAAAGAACTCATGCTTGGCACAACACTATGTCACAGAGAATATCCAAGCCTTCAATTCCAGATCTCCCATACATTCCTATTACATCAGAGGAAGCCAGGGGAGATATAGCTTATAGCATTTTATGAAAGTCAACATACTCAGACTCAGCTTGACTACTATTAACTATACTATTCCTGTTACAGGTATAGTTTTATTGCCTATGAGCCATGTTTATAGACCAGGACTCAATTTCAATGTCAAAGATATTTACTAAAAATACAGTGTCACTAGAGCCACTTTCTCATTTAAGTGTGGAAGCTGTTAGTCCCAAAATCCCAGGTGTTGGCATTCATAGGGGAAAACATAAGAGAAAGCTGGGGAGAATCCCAACTCTATTAAATCAAAGGGCAAAACTCCAATGGTGCCACAATTCATGAAGTTTCTAAGGTATATTGGCCAAATCATAAACAATTTTCTTCAGTCTATTAAAACTAAACCTTTAAGTATTACCAGAAATGAACTGGAAACTAGCTAATGTCCAAAGCATGAATGCAACATCTTTTTTCACCAAGCACTGTTAACAAAGCTGTGGCTCTAAGGTGAATTTGAGGGCCTCACTTACGCATAGATAGTTGTAGAAAGTCATGCTTGGTTAGGGTCACTATATGTCCAAGAGGAGGCAGAGATAGCACAGAGATGAATCAAAGAATGAGAGATAATCTTGCTGACACTAAGTGGAAAAGTGAAGTAAAAGGGAAAGCAATGCTATAGTCTTCATCCCTTTTTAATAGAGATGATCTCAAATTTATTCTGAATGTGGTAATTAGGAAAAAGAAAGAGATAACTTCCTCAGGTCAAAAGGGGAGCAGTCATTCACAATGCTGTCTTCTTTTAGCTGCCAAAACCTTGGATATTTCCCAGACTTCACCAAAGCAATGCCCTGTGCCTCACTTCTATGTCACATATTCAGCAAGTTCCTGTGGTTTCACAATTAAAGTCTGGTCTCTTTGCATCCAGAGTTCTGCTCCAAATCAGAAATGTCCAGAAATGATGCTAAAGCATATGCTTAACATCAGGCCTGCAGGGCTTCTAAAATGACCAGGAATACAAGGGAGGGGCCCACTGCTGGAAACTAGTATACAGAATCCACTTAGGAATGCATGTCATTAGCAGGAAGCAAGCGATGGCTGCATTAACTTCTAGAGTTCCCTGATACCACTTGACCTGATGCCACTGTCAGGTCCAGATCTGGCCCCTGAGGAGCCCCACAGTCTGGATCAAGCCCAGGGCCCAAGTGAGTTTTACACCCCCGTTTTAGGGCATCCAGGATCCTTCATTTCCCTGTTCTCTTATCCATGCATCTTCTTCTCTGGAATATGTAGTCTTCTCTCTAACTAGAATAGTCATTGCTCTGCCTAGTCCAACAGTCAACTGACCACTTCTCACTCATAAATTCTGTTTATACACTAAGAGAAAAAGTGGCTTCAACTCTGGTTTTAATATGGTGATTTTTTTTATTATGTTCATACCTGTCTTTGAGGAAGAGCATTGAGATCCTCCACTGCTGAGATTTCCCATTCAACATATACTGAGTCAGAAAAGCAGAGTCCTGTAGTTAAAGATTGGGACTTGGTAAGTGTGATTTCATTCTATTATTGTGACACAGTCTTTCTGTGACCTTGTACAACTCTCACAGGGTGCATCTATACCATGGTACTAATGTGATCAGCAGAAGAGGTTCCTCACCACACTCTGCCAACCCACTTCCACTAAAAGCTCCAAATCCAGAAATGTATCTGTGAAGCCATTTTGGGCCAACACTTTGCAATCTCTCTCAAACCTATCTGTGCCACTGTCAAGGGCATCTGCTGAGGATGACTTTGAAGAGTAGCTACACTAGGAACAGACATTTGAAAAGCCTGAGTCTGAACTGATTTGAACTTTGCAGGTTAGTTTAAACTGGCTAGGCTGAACTCGTTAGAAAATGGACAGACATTCTCTTTGGACTGAGGAAATTCAGGCACATGCCTGCAGTGGCTCAGGCTAGAAGCCAGGGGGGACTTAAGCAAGACCTCCCTTCCCTTCCACAGTGCTAAGATGAGATGTGGTATCGCCAGGTCCTGGCAGGATGCTCTGATTGGGAGGGGTTCCCCTCCCAACTCCCCACACTGCTCCTGACCAGCCCAGTAGGGAGTTGATAACAGCATTTAGCACCCTATCAAAAAAAACCAAAGGCCTGTCTCATTAATTCAAGCTCTTCTTTTACAGATTTTTCCAAGGAAGGAACATAGGGACATTACCAGCTACCTGTTGATTAGCTCCAAAAACCCCTAAGCAGATACTATTCTGTTTACTTTACACAGACACCTCTCAGCATTAGCTAGCATACCACATGCTCATTACCTTCTGTGCTGTTGGAGAGGGGAGAGGGAAATCCCTGCTTGAGTAGGGAGTGGTGAGGCAGGGATGGGACAAGGGAAAGCCAGGTAAATCCTGCTCTGCCTGCTACCTCTGCCTGAACTCCAGCTAGGGAGCAGGGGGATGGGGCCAGCCCAGCTATGGAGCAGAGAGCCCCACCCAGGGCTTCAAAGCATCTGGAATGTTGGGGGACTCTGGTTTAAATTAAACCAGGAAGGAGTCTGGGACAGACATTGCATAAACTGGTTTGACCCAAATCAGTTAAATCTGATACTACATTCAACCAGGTTTATCTCAAACTGGTTTCAGCCATTTTGAAACTGGTTTATGTGCACTGAATGTCTGTTCTGTTACAGGTTTAAATCAGTATCTGATCACTTAAACCAGTTTATGTATAATGTCTGCCCCTAGCCCAGGGCATTTCACTGTTTAGAGCATGTAAGCCAGACATGTTTGGGAGAGGTGCTGCTGGCACCATGTTAATCTTTTCATGCCTTAGAAGAATAGCAGTGGGATTAACAGAAGGCAGGTTAGGGATTCACCTTATAGACTAACTAATTCAGAGATGAATAAACTTTTGTGAGCCCAAACGCATTTCAGCCAATGCTACAAAAGGGTAAGTTTGTGCATCTTCTCATTTCAAATGTAAACTCTTCGGTGCCTAACAGAATAGGGCTCTGATCTTAGCTGGGTCCTCTAGAGGTGATTATAACACATATAAGAAATAACAACTGAAAGAAGACTTGTGGGTCACTGTTTCCTTTGGGTGGATAGTACCCAGACATAGCTTTCCATTCCCATGGCCTGTCAGGTATCATTGAATTACCTCCCATATGTCTAACTAAGAGTTAGTTATGAATGAGCTGATATCCTCCCCTCCTCACCCCCACTCCTTCTCCCCCCGCCCAGCCTAAATAAGGGCAGCAAATGAAATACATGGAATTTATATTAGATGGACAATTTCTCAGATTCAGATTTAGTTACTGTTGAATCTTGAGCAGCACTTTAAAGACATAAACCAAGAGTACCAACTTAACAATTGTCAGTAGGATTACTCAAACCTTGGCAGCATGCAAAGGCACCCAGAAAGGTAAAAATCATCCTGTCTAATACTTCTCAGTTTTCTATTTCCCTTAGTACACACTGTGTGGAATATGATGAAAATATAGTAAGAGTGTTTTGCTAATACAAAATATGCAGTACAGTTTAATAGAAAGTCTAATAATCTAAATAGTTATTAGTAATGAACTTCTACCAAATGTATTAAGTATCAAACTATATAATTTCTAATAAAATGTAACATAAAGTAGATGGATTATAATACTCAACAACCTCAGTGGCAGAGCTACAATTGAATTATATAAGAGAAAAAAACAGCTTTGTTCTGATTCCATAATTATAATGATCTACTATTATGATCCATCACTGGCATAGCAGTAGGTGAAGCAGTAATAAATCACTGTTATTTATAATGCAGCAAATCATGAAGAAGTATCATGAGGAGTTATAATTCACATTCACTTCAGATCATAATTATACATATATTGCATTATATTTTTGCATAGGTATATCAGTAGCGTAGTCATTTATAATCTGTCACACAGAGCCAAAACAAATGCAAACTAAGTAAAACTATTTCTTTATCCAGTGTATTTAATGTGTGCTTTAACTAACCAAAATAAGTACAAAGTGCAAGTGTTATGCATTACATTTTGCAAATTTAACTAATATATTTTTAATATTTTGTGTAAAACTCCCTAAGGAAATAGCTTTTGAATTCATGAGACCATAAGAAGTGTATTTTACATGCTTCAGAAACATGTATTTAGCAGTGTTCCTCTGTATTGCTTTGGGGGACTTGGCTGATAGTTTCTTAGTCAGATAGCCTTGATGGATTTTTCTTCTGGTTTCCAGAAAGATAAAGGTTCAAGGTTAACATGGAAATGCTACTTAAACCAGAATGGACTTTCATTCCAGGGAAAAGTTTTGTGATCTGAAATTATTTCTTCTTTCTTCCCCTCCCCTTTACCACTCCCATCCACCCTGATGAGAGAATTTTGTTATGTAAATCACGCAAGAAGTGCAGAAAAGCAATGACTGTAATATACACCTGTTTGGATCAGCATAGTTTATTATGACAGGGATTATACAGTCTTAGGCGTATTTACAAAGAATTTCATTCTAAAGTAGAGTGAAGCCCATGCAGCTTATTCTTCATAAATAAATACTTTAAAAAATCAGCCAGCACAAGATTAACATGGCCATAGAGATGTTGAATTATCTTGTTTTAAACTAATGCAAAAGTTGTTGAGGCGTGCTGGAAGCTAGGCCTTAGGTTTACTGTAAACTAGGCCATCTATTTCCTAGACAATCTTAATTTACTCATGTATAGGAACTGGATTCTAACCAGTGTGGGTGAGCACAGACAGAAGTGATAGTTTTTGAGTGATATGGCTCCTGAAAAAACTGAAAGAATTCTATAGCTGTGACTTAACACACATGCACTACTGCACAGCTGTTGCATACACTAACTTTTTAATGGTTGACTACATAAAAAATAAACCCTGGTAAGATCAGGTATTACACTGATACACTCAAAAGCAGAGTGCCGTAGGAAACGTGTTCCCTCCAGAGCAATCCAGCAATCCAGCAAATTGGATGCTTATCTTGCTGGGATCCTATGATCCCAGCTGACTTCCTGCCCTTTGGGCAGGGGGCTGGACTCGATCTTCCGAGGTCCCTTCCAGCCCTAAGGTCTATGAAAATCTATGAAATCTATGAAATTAAATTTCCATGTGGGGGACAGAGCTGAGCTGGGTTGGGTTGTGGGGTGATGCTCTACCTCATAATGCGTTATGTAAAGAACCATGAGTTAGAGCAGGGGCCTGTCTGTCTAAGCCCTAAATGTCCTTGGGCTACGTCTATATCACCTCCTTGCTGGGTTGGGGACCAGTGAGGACAAATAAACCGAGCCTTCTTGCTTCTACTCCCTAAATGACCCAAGCCTAGGTATATATGTCTTAAAGGAGTCCTGGGTATGTACCCCTGAGAGATGGCCTGAAAATGGTGCTGGGGAGCATATTCATGACTTCTGCGCAACCAATTTAAGAACTCTGCACTGCCTACTGACCTTGTAGTAGGATTGCTTTCTAAAAGAGTGGGAAGAAGTGAATGGGGGTTGTTTTTTGGCAGGACTTAGAAATCAAGCACAGAATTAATAGGCCAGAGATAACAGGGGATGAAGATGGTTTTAAGCAACACGTGCAGTCTCTAAATTCTACGAAGAACAGGAGAGCAGAACAGCTTCTTACATAAGTTATATATCCTCGGGAACTAAGTTTTGGCAGCCTCCCTAGGCTCACAGACCTATATTTGTCCTTAGATTTATAAACCCTAGGGCTCTGTCCTCACAAGCACGCACATGCCTCTTGCAGCATCTCAGATCCCTTTGAGATGCTGCAAGATGCATGTGTGGGAACAGAAAAAGCATTCCCCATGCTGCATATTTGCAGTGTGGGCTCAAAATTTGATACCTGGATATCCAGTTATTAAAAAATACCACAGAGGGAAAAAGTGGGGCAGAGCACAATCCCTGATCATGTCCTGAGGCAACCCTGGAGTTGGTCCTCCAAGACTGTTGCTCTGGCTTTTGGCCAGAACGTCCATATGGTGCTCTTGCTGCCCCAGGTGCTGTCAAGGGTAAGTCAGGGACATGGGGTGAGGGGATTTATGGATGTGGGTGGGTGTGAGGAGTGTCAGGGGGGTGTCAGGAGGTGTCGGGAGTAGCAGAGGGATGTCGGGGGTGTTGGGAGTGGAGGGGGATGTTGGGGGGGTGAGGAGTGGGGGGGAGATGTCCTGTCTGTGAGTGGTTTCATGGAGGGGCTTGAGCAGGGGCTGCCACACACCTGTCCCCACAACCCGGCTGCCGTGGCACCAGCAGAAGCAGGCAGCATGGCTGTGGCTCTGCTGCCAGCACAGCTGGTGGCAATGTGGCGCTGTGTGACCCAGGCTCTGTACATGCTAAATGGACCCGGCCCAGCCCACTTTGGATGGGCCAGGCTGGGTCAATTCAGCATGTACAGAGCCAGGGTCACACAATGCCATGTTGGGAACCGTACCCTGCCCTGCTTTTTTAACCCGGGTTTTATTTTGCTACCTGGATTTCTAGGTACCAAACTTTGAGCCTGCACTGCAAATATGCAGCACGGCAAACATTTTTTTGTTCCCAGTGTGCATCTTGTGGCGTCTCAAACTCTTTTGAGACGCCACAAGAGGCACGTGAGTGTTCGTCTGGACAGACCCTAGGAGTTCTTAATCACCCTTACAATTTGTCCCCAGGCCATAAGCAGCTGTGCTCCTTAGAATCTCTGCAGGATTCAACACCAGCAAATTTCTCCTGCTGCTAGTCTTGCCCTGGTACACACTGTACTGTGGTGGAACTCACAAAGAGGGCCCCAGCAGTCAGCTTCCGCCCCATAAGGATTCTTCTCCAGAATGGCACACGGCTTTTTGTAGCCATTGCTTTACAAAGCCTCTAGTCTCTTTACATGCCATCTTGGTAGGAAGTTTATCAGCCAGGTAAACCCAAAACCTACACGCTAGGAAACAATATAGGAATAGTATTTATGCTACTCCATGTTTTCATTCTTTTCTGCTATGGTCTTTCATTTGATCTCCTTCCCTGCAGATACATTCACAGCTCTTTTGACCTTTCCCCATCAGCGAGAAACTTCCAATTTAATTTTAAATGCCTTCCTTAACAATAAACTGGCCTCTTAAAAGATGCCTAAAATGAAGTTAGAGGCAACCCCCACCCCAAAAAAAATGAAAATAAAAAATTGGGCCTTTGAGAGAAGACTGAATGCCTAGAGCTATGTGTTAAAAATGCTTTGTGATACTCAATAGAGATTTCAAACAGATCAGTATCTACTTTTAAAAACATTTCTCAGAGCAAATCTGTCTATATCCTATTGATAGCAGGTACACTTTTTCAGTCTCATTCTCCTTCCAGTTAGGGCTTGATCTAAATCCTCAATCATTTCAGAAGCATTTAGATGAGTCCTATATAACAGGCAAAATGATGAGTAACTTCACTGAAACAAGAGAAGTTACACCAATACAAAAATGGTATGAAAGGGAGAAACACTCTAGAAAGAACTCAAATGTGAACCATTTTAAAGTTCAGGGTCTTTCAATGTTCCATTTTGGATTTCTCTCTTGATTATGTTGTTCACTCATAAAAATGGAAAGAATGAATTAGGTAGCTAAGTAACCCAGGCACAGTGTTAATATAGCTATAGGTTATCCTTCACAACATAAAAAGTTAATATTTCAGTTATTGAGGTATCCATTTACAACTATGAAAAAATAACACATTTTGAGTGTGTGTGACCACCACATAACCTCATAAATATTTGCTCTTACTAGCTATCCTGGCAAAAACAGTCAAAATCAATTACAGTTTTTAAGTGCTTAGGCAGAGTATAACTATATAGTTATAATGTTTTTTGTTTATTATTTTGATATTTCTATTTCCATGTGAATATGAAGCCTGGGGAGATAGGATCTCTGAGGGTCTCAGCAAAGTACTTCAAACCCCTATAGCTGAAAAGAATAGCATGACTCATATTCAAAATTGAGGAGCTCATCAAAGTAATCACTCACTTAACAAAAAGTTATTCTCTGTGGTTCAGAGAAATGAGATTTTAATGTCCATCTTCTTAAATTTGAGTGAATAAAGTTCCCACCTCTCAGCAGCTGCAAAAATCAGACAACTGTGATTCAGATGCCTAAACATTGATACAGATGCCCAGATTTTTACTATTCTTTTAAAATTATCCCTTGTACTATGAGAGAAAGCAGAAGACACCATAGAAGCAGTGTGCCAGTATGTGCACATTCAGTCACTCATGCCTTTGTAAGGTGCTCTATACTGCTCAGGACCGACATGTATTACAATACCTCTAACAACACATATGCACCAGCATTTCCCATATGTTGTAGGGAAATCTCGTGGTGCCTCGTGGTGAATACTGGAGAGAGAGGGCCTTTTCTACCAACTGATCTTAGAAAAAGGCTCAGTGGCATGTCTAAAGCAGGGCAACTACCCCGGGTGCCAACTTGTGACAGGAGAAAGGTGAAAAGAGCAGCTGTCACTGGCAGCCACATTTCTGCAACCATGGTCATGCCAGTGGCAACCAGAAGTCGCTGCTCCCCCAACTGTGCCACTATGCTATTGAAAAAGTAATAATGGAGGGGAGATCAAAGGAAGTAGTCTCAGTCTCAGCTTCCTCAAAATGGCAGGAGTCACTGGAAACCAGATAAGATGGCACATTTTTTTCAGGGCCCTCACTATCAGACACTTCATCTATGTGGGCCCGACTGATTATAGTTGTGTGGCCCTGATTTACACCAGCCAAGAACCTGCCCCTTTATGGCTATGTTCTGGGGATCAGGTAGAGACATCTGTCTGATAAATAGCTCATTTTGCAATCACTATTGTATAATGTTGTATTTTGACAGGTGCATAAACTTCACATGAGCTTTACATAAATATTAAACAGCTTTTCTAAAAATGAAAGCTCTGAAATGAACACAGTTCCCTAGGCTGGCCTTAATAATTATTCTAAGGAAAGGCTTTCTGAAGAAGAAAGAGAAAAAGATTTCTCTAGGGACTGAGTGTTGGGCAATTTGGTTATATTGTACTGCATGAATATCTGTTTCAGGTGCTATCAGACTGTACTGATGATGAGGGTTCTGTAGCAAGCTTTGTTTTGCTTCCCTTTGGTTTCTCCTCTTTTACAGTTCCACGTTATCTCTTTTCCACTATCCTGAAGGGAGATATTTACTATAAATCTGCAAGGGTATCACAGAATGTGATCAAGGCTGAGTGAACACACAAGAAGACTTAAGAAAGTAAACATATTATAAAATAAATGAAGATGTTTCCTCTAGTTGCTATTCCTATTGTGCTCCCCTCTTCACACTCAGATAGCCTTTCTATTGTCCATCCTCTTTCCTCTAGTGGCATCAGCTGCCATCCCTGGTTGGTAGGTCTTTGTTTCCTTAGAGGCACTTAAAAGATAAATCCCAAGGTCTTTAGACTTCTTGTTTGACAGACATTGATTTTACACAGAATGCACACAGCTCTGATGCACTTATTGCAATCAACATGAAAAATACTGCCATACTATTTCTAAGGATGTCTTTGTGTTGTCTCCTACCACAGGAGATCATTTAAAAAGGATGATATTGCTGGTGCCTTCTGTTTAATTTCTTTTTGTAAAGATGCTCTACTTTCCTTTGGCCTTAAGTGCAGTATGTAAAGTAAGTTTTGTTGGAAGCTACACTTTTGTTATAAATGCCAGAAAAAACAGCAGTCTAAATGATCTCTTCCTCCATCCTACTTATAACACTAGTAATTACAAAGAATATAGTCTCTTTTTAAGGTACTTTATGTATATTAACTAAATTTCCTCTAATGTCCCTGTATTATAATTAAGTACCCCACTGCTAATTCCACATTTACAAAAGGGACAATAAGAGATTATGTGTTGCCCAAGGTCACAGAAAGACTTGGTTTCAGAACCGAAATTAGAAGCCTGGAGTTCCTCCACTGAAACCTTTACACCGTGACTCTTTGCTTAATAATTTTTTTTAACTAATATCTTTCTGTGCATTCCTTGAAATCTTTTTAATATACCATGAATAAGGTACTGAAATCCTAAGGAGATCTTCCATGTATGTAATTATGTCCCTCTGTCTACATCAGCCTCCTTTTACTTACTAGCTCTCCCAACAAAACGTATCCTGCTCCTTGTATACCGAACAGAGCTCTGTGGAATTTACTCATCAAAACTGTTGCTATTCTGTTTTGAACAAGTTTGCAATCCTAACTTCTGTTTTTGGAAAATGACTACATTTGCTTTTTGATCCTTCTTTCTCTCATAATCAAATGCCATTCACTTGACAAATGTATTTCATCTTTATATATTTATACCTTCCCTTGCTCATAAGCAGGTAAAGATAAAGGCATGTTCTCTACATATAAGGCCTAAGTTCTGGTGAAGTGACATTCAAACTTAGATTTTCAAAGACATTTCCACGGGAGTCAGTGGGCTACATCTAGAAGTGTTTTGTTAAAATGACATTTTATTAGTGATGGCCTTATACTTGAAAGTTTATTTTTCAGCTGATTTTATTTGACATATAAACATTATATGCTCATATATATATACACATTCCAACAAACTACTAAAATCTGCATTAATTTAACTCTTTACTATATAGATAATATAAATGTTATTGTCTCTTTAGTTACAACTTGTATCATATAAACTGTTTTGAATCAAGATATTACTTCATTATTTTAGCAGTTGCCTTTTTCAGTATGCAAGGTACTAATTTTTATGCATAAATTTGATATATTATACTGAATCCTAGGCCATCATGTTACCAAGACTATATATGATGAGGAAAGTCAGCCTGAACCACAAATTCAAAGGCTCTGATCTAATTAAATATGAAATTTAATTGCATTAGTTTATTTAAAGTAAAGTGAGAGAACTTCAGAGATGTAAAGATGAGATTTAAGAATGACAAGGCAGGCTCTAGTACTGTGGTCCATTTACCAATTATAGATGTTTATATTCCTTTTAGTAGTTGAATCAATTACTACTATAGTCTAAATTTGCAACTGTATTAAGCTGATTTTAAAATATGTATTTAACAGTAGTTTCAATCATCATATGATATAGTAATAACATATAACATTACTTTTTAAATAATATTGCTTCCCTACTTTTATCTACCATTTATCCTGACTGTGGCCAATTTTACTGATACATTAGGTGCCAATAAAATATACTTTATTTATATAGGGTTGTAATGAAAATAAAATAGAGCTTCTTAGGGTATGTTCAGGCATTCGTGGAGAGTAGATGGTGTTAAAAAGGCCACCTGATTTAAGGTAAGTCAGTATGGGGGCTAGCAGGATCAGGGAAGCTAGCAGGGTCCCCCCCACACACACTATGGGCTATTTTTAGCTCCCCAACTCCCCACCCCCAGTGAACTCACCACCACAGTCCTGCCTGCCCCTTCCCCCACCACAACCACTTCAGTTGGCTCTCAGCACCAGCGAATACCACCACAGTAAAACTGGTACTTGGAGCGGCTTGCAGGAAGAGGAACCTGGCAGGCTCAGCGGGGGCAGCCAGTCCATGGGTCGGTCGTCCATTTGGTGGAGGGTTGAGGGGACTAAAATTAGACTGGTGTCAGGGGCACATGTAGGAAAAGTGCAGCCACATGGCTGGGACCAGTGGCTGGGCTTTTCCAACTCTGAAGCTGTACTGGGAACTGTTCAGAAGTTCATTTAGACCAGTCTTTCATGACCCAATACAAGTTAGACTACCTTTGAGGTACATTTAATTTATATTGGGTCAGCCATTTTTAAGCCAGTCTACTATACTTTCTGAACTTCTGTACACTTCAAACTTAGATCCCTAGTTAGGTCAATCTAAGTAAGGTCTGTACCTGGGCAAACTAAATTTGATTGGGGTGAGGAGGGGGAGGAGGCATTTTAAATGTGATCTAGCTTCCCCAAATGTCTGTGCCTAGCCTTAGCCTTTAAAAGAAATGGTGATAGCAAACTAAACGTCAAAAGTAATTCTGAAATAGTGGAAGAAAGCCAACTATAAGCTTGTATGAATACAAAGAAAAAAACGCTAAAAGAAAGCAAAAATGTATGACTAAAACCTGGGAGGTTATTTATTTCAGTTCTAGGTCCTGAACATGTAAGCACTTGTGCTCATGAGCAACTTTATATGGGGAAGGAAGAATTGAGTCCCAGAGTATCTAACCATGCCATCATTTCCAAAATAAGGGCCTATAATTTTAACCAGAAAGTTTTATAGGTTCATTATGAGACAGAATTATCAGGAAAACATTTCTAAAGGGTCTGTTTTTCTGCAGGGAACAAGTTCATTTGAATTGGAATTAGAGACATTTAGCAAAGAAAGGCTACCAGAAAATTTAAATTTTACCTGTTTCTATTTTCAAAATTTAGTCTTCCACAAATCCCTACTCTTAAAGTTTCCGTAACCTTATTATGTATTTTCTTATTTGAGAAAATTCATTTAAGTCAGGCAAATAGCTTCACTGAAGTCATTTGTCCAACTGAATTCAACTGAATGGGTCCAAGGAATAAGGAAGAAGATTTTTATGAGTAAGGACTGCTAGGCTACATTAGTCTTTTTCTGGGAAGATCTTTTTTCTGGCACATCCAAAGTAAGGAAACTCGCAAACTAGCAAGCAGTAGTTTTCTAAAGACCCTTCTGAATTTCATGGACAGGCTTTATCATGTGTGATTTCCATTCCATTTCCATCATCTCTGTTATAGCATAAAATTTCATCAAGTGTAAATGTCAGATCTTTTCTTTATTATTTGCTAATGTCATAAAAATTTGAATTGTTTGCTTTGTTAAAGGGCTTACTGAGCATTGACTTTTCTTTCTTTGTATTTTACAACCAAAAATGTTTTAAAAAATAAAATAATAAAAAATCATCCCATCTGAAATGGAATTTAAATAACAGAACAAGGTTTGCTGTTATCATAAATGTATAAAGTACTTTGTGAGTAATAAAATGGATCATGGATTCAGGATAATTCAAACTGAAATGTTATGTTCAGTATCAAGATTAGATTACATTAATGCAGTTCATTTTAAATGGTTTAAAGGCCATCAGATGCATGTGAAAAGAATCTGTATCATAACTTAGAAATAAATAGACTGAGACATTTGTTTATAATGTCAGTGCTAAACAAATCTATTACTACATTTCTGCATGTAGCATTACATTACCACTGCTATTAAACAAACAGAGCATGAAGATAAATTATAGCTTTAATTATAAGCATTACCTTTGCATATTTATTAATTTAGAATGGAGCGATGTTCACCAACCTTAGGTTATTTATATTCGCTAACATTTTAATTAACTTTTTTGTATTTATGCTATATATTTGTTGCTATTGGGCATATGTAGCTAGCAACGTGATCTCAGTAATTTAACTTATCACAATATGTATTATCGATGAAATCATAGGAGACTGTTACAACTAGTGTTGCAATGAGTTGAGTACAGAAGAGTCTGATGGAAAAACCCCTTCAAGCTCGCACCATTTTTAGCCACAAGCTCCAGACTTACTTTTCTTTATTACATTTATCTATGACAGGTGCCTACTGGACTTCAGAGAAAGCTACCTGCCTACCTCGACAAGTGGTCCTGTTTGACAATATTTGACTACTTCTCTGTACCTCCTTGCATTCTAAAAAGGTAGAAAAAAAATTCAGGTGTCTATGCTTATTGTGTCTCCAGAATGAACAGCGAAATTGTTAGTTCTACAGGTCAAATTATGGTTTTGGTTTCAATTTGACAATATCCTTGTATTCAAATTATGCCCTGAGCTACACCTCTATAATTTATTCATTACAACTCATTTAAGAGAAATGTGGTTGCAAGGAGGGATTAAGGGCGTAACAAAATGGCCTGAAAAAAATCTGTTACTGGTTATGTGTGAGAAGGGAGGAAAACTGCTTAAGTTTCAATGCCCTAGATCAGTTAGAAGTGCTCACAGCTAGAAAAGGAGAAAATAAGCTTAACTATGGAGTCTTTACTGCTATCCTATAATGAATCTCTCTGTGGGAGTCTCAATTGACTTGCACTGACTTCAATAAGAGTTGGATTAGGCCCATATTCAGAACTTTGACTTGAATGCAAGCCCCACAAATGGATGACTTAAAAGATAGGGGCTTTTGTCTAGTTCTGGTTGTGCAGAATATGTGAGAATGTGATGAGATAAAATTTTATTACCATTTACCTTGGGATAGTTGCATTATCAATGGGTGACAAGTTATGAAGGCCATCCCACAGAAATACTATTAAAACTCATATAAATCCTGCTACTAAATACCACATTATGCCATAATTTATTTTGTTTATGCCACATGTTTGAGAGAAATGATATTTCTAGTTTTAAAATAAAAATTATTGATACTGTTATATTCATCTCCTTACAAAGCTAGAGTTGCCTTAGTTACCATGAGTCACAGTAAATAAAACAAGCCAACTGTGCAGGATTTGGAGTGGAGTTAAAATGAAACTAACATGTTTTTAAGAAACTAGATAAAAATCCTAAACTAGGTTTTTTCAAGGTTTTAAGTCTTTAAAGAAGTGGGAAGTCTGGATCCTACAAAATTTTACTCCCATGAGTAGTTTCAATTTTTTTCAGAAGACCTGTTGTGTTGAAATCAGTGTGATTAGCATTATAAGTAAGAACTATTCATGCAACTGCTGTTTTGCAGAATCAGGTGGTTAAGACTCAAAGTCAATAAGAGTTTTTGAAACAACTCGTCTGAAATTAGGCAATTTTTATCTTTGGTTTCTAAATATGGGTTCAGCTTTGTCATTCTGGCTGCCCTACTTCGAAAACCCTGGCCTAAATGCACTGCTCACCACTAAAAGTCAACCCAGGCCAAGAAATATCAGAATTGCATCTGACAACTACAGCAACTTGAGCATTTCCTTATAACAAAATATCACTGGGGTACAAAAGCTATTTAAATGTGCTAATTTTTTTAATTTACTTTTTAATGATGATTACTGCATTATTGATTATGTATCATTTATTTTACAGTTCTATTTTTATTGCGTCTTGGAAAGGCAGTCTAAAAAAATTACCAACATCAAGTGTTTATACATCTTACTGTGCCCAATCAAGATAGAATTAAGATACCTGTAGAAGAAAAACACCTCCAGTGTACTGGACAGAATGCAGTGAGTCCTAGATCTTGATTTAAATTTACAAAGATATTGCTATACATTCTCTTCAGCTCAAACATGCCTGTATTTGAGGAACACAATGGATTGGGTCCCCCCTTTAAAGTAAGGTTCACAGGAGTTAGTGCTGATCAACCACTCTCCTACCTCCTCCCTGCTTTTTTTTCACTACAAGCAGACATCTCCTTCCCCTTCTCCTTCTCACCTCCTCCTGGGTCATTTTGCCACAGTACCTGTCCCCAGCCATAATTTAGCCCCTTCATTCAACTTTCCCATGATTTCTATTATGCCTGTGGAAACCAGAGGCACAGCTGGCCCCTCCCCACACACCTTACACTTTCCCTCCAATGGTGCTGTTTGCCCACCCTTCATTACAACTACTAATAACATCTCTGTTTTTAATACTGTAGCACTTGGATTATGCTGTTTTAATAAATATTCCAAGGCTGAAAAGTACATTCAAAATAGTTATCTTTATTAGAAAATGGGCCACTTTCTCTACATTCTACATCCAATACATGCTGTCCTTCATCATCCCAATCTCAGAGAATCAAAGTGCATAAAAAATATGTGGTACACTGAATTAGGTTCACAGGAATTTGATTCCTTTAAAAAATTATCCTCATTAATAATAATTCACTTCTTTTCCAAAGCCTGATCAATAATCCATCTAACAGTAGCTGAAACTCTTTAGTGAAATCACACTTTAATTTCTGATAATCATCACTATAACTGTCTAATTATTCAAACCTATTATTCATTATGACTACTGAAACCTTCTTTATCAGCTGCTTTGACCCCTGGAGTTTTATCATTCTTTAAATCATTTGGAACATATCTCTTGCCAAAGCTCAAATTGTAATTAACCTTAAAGATACAATCAAAATTTTTTTCAACTTTTTTATCCAAAACTTTGGAAAAGGTCAATACTGATGAGTTTGTTGTACAAGCAGGTGCATGAAAAGAAAATGTATTATTTACCTAAATAGAGTTGCCCCTTTAAGTGCCATTTTCTTAGGAAAAAAATAAAGATTATGTATGAATAATAAATGACTTTCTTACTTCAAGAAAGTAATGCCTTAGTGTTTGGACAAGAAGACAGTATTTCTAATGATTTCCAGTTAAACTCAATAAACCAATTAGCATTAACTGTCTTGGCTTGACAAAGATTGTACCTTAACCAACATGCTGATAGAGTTTAGAGTTGAAATAAATGTGTGGATTACCATACAAGGTCATTCCCCAATGTTATTATCACTGACAATGGAGTCAGCATTGAAAGAGCAGTGGAATATGGCAAATGTGCATACTTGTCTGATCCTGTTTGGGCCTTATTTTCTTAAAAGGGAAAAACTTCTTCTGGCAGAGTTTAGCAAAATCTGCATCCATTTCTTTCCTTCAGTTAGGACCAATAAAATTCTCAAGAAAAATTCAAGAGAAAAGCAATCTAGCCAGGCAGAAATTAAAATCTAAAATGCCAACCTAATAGAACGTTACTTTGTATATGCTGGAAAGTAGGGGTGTGCGAAGCGAGCCCTATTCAATTCAGATTCAGATTTGGCCCAGATCAGGGACAGTGATTCAATTCATTGATTCAGATCACTGTACCTGATTTGATCTGGCCGAATCTGAAGATTCAATGCTGATTCGGAGAATCAGAGATTTGGACATAGACACAGCTTTAAAGGGTTTTCTACATACCTTGAGGTAGCAGGCATGGCTTGTGAATGCTGTGATGCTGGGGCACATGGAGTGTCCCACAGGAGTGCCAGGGGGTCCTCCATGTGCTCAGCAGCGAACCCAGAAGTGCTTCCAGCCCACTTCCAGGTCTGCCGGGGAGCACTCTGGGCCCCCCCCCCCAAGCCTCCCCAGCTTGGTAATCAGCCACAGAGGGACCCCAGGTGCCCCCCCCAGACCCAGAAGGAACCAGTCACCAAGCCGGGGGAATCCCTGTGCACTCCCTGGCAGACCCAGAAGTGGACCGGAACTGCTTCTGGTCCACTTCCGGGTCTTCTGCCAAGCTCACTGGGGAGCCCCCCATTCTTCTGTGGCACACTTCATGTGCCCCAGCACTACAGCACTCATGAGCTGTCTTCTACCTAGAGGCATGTAGAAAAAACATTTAAAACTGCGTCTATGTCTGAAATGCCAAATCCTCCCAAATCTCTCTGAATCGATTCAGAGGGTTCTGATTCAATTGGAGAGATTAAAGAGTCCTCTGATTCAATTCAGATTTAGAGATTCAGCCACTGAATCGGGCCAAATCTTCGCTGAATCAAATCAGGGACCAAAGCTTTGCACAGCCCTACTGGAAAGGCTGATAGAGCAGAAAAATAAGCCATGGGGAGACCATGCAATAAGAGAAAAACAAGTCAAATTTCAGTCTTAGGAGATGTGAGTCAATGAAATTCTTAAATCTTATCTTCCAATTAGAAAAAGGCCATATCCATTGTTGCAAGGATGCTGTTGAGTAACAATGAACAAACCTCAGAAGACCTGGGTTGATCTTATAGAGGCAACTGAAAGTCTGGATAGTTTTTAAAAGCTTATTTTACTGTGTTTGCCCTTTATTCAACAAAGCATTAAACCCATGCAGTGAAAAGTATTGTTAAGCGTTGTCAGTGGGTCTATTTTCAAGTTCAGTGTTAAGTAAGCATGTGTTAAAACAATGATCCATGGTTTAGTCATCTATTCACAACTGGCTCGCTGTCCTCTGGCAACCCATGATGTACCCTTCCCATTACACTTCTGAAAAATTAAATTTTTTTAAAGGGTATCAGTACTTCCACTATGACATTAGTGCATGTTAAACTGTGTTCCAGGTTTCACAGGAACAAAAACACATATTCAGCAATAGTCTTTCCATTGCATTTTAACTACTTGATTAAAGATTTTAAAAAGTAAGTCAAGCAGTAAGTGCTAATGCCAACTATTTTAGGAAAACAGAAAGAGATGAAAAGAAAATGAAGTAGCTCCACTGTTTGTGAACCTATGCAAATTTAGAGCTAAATTCTGTTCTGAAATATGTCAAGTATTCATGGGAAAGACTTCAGTGGGAAAAACTCCAGGGGCAAATTGCCTTTTTATAATATCGTAAAGGACTAACTATGCCTTAGCATTTCTTGCCTGAGTGTTGTTGTTTCCTTTCCTTTTGTAAGTAAATACAAGAGAAGTTTTCAGACCCTCTTTGATGCTGAGTAAGTTAAAAAGGGGCATAATATGGTTAGCAATGTGACTCAGAGTTTGAATCAAGTCCAAAACTCAAACTTTCCAAATTCAAGATGCTCCAGTTTGAAAAATGAAGAGTAGCATGAAAGAAGCAGAAGGAAGGTGTTCATTATAGCAACTGAAACTACTTGCCTTCAGAAATACAAAGCCTATCAATACAGCTCTGGTTTGTGAATAAGTAAAGTGTTGGATAAAAGGATTTTAATAAGCAAAATGGAGGCCTAAAATAAAAACAGGTGTGACTACAATCGACTATTTGGATTAGATCAGATTCTGGGTTACTAAAGGTTTGAGCACTGTTACACCACACTACAGGTAAAACCTAGTTTTGCTTGACTGGCTCTGCAGGAACAACAAACGTCTATTTAAATTACACAACACATACCCAAAATTTTATTCTATGGATGTTGTGTATATAATCTTAATAACATGCTAGTTTAATCAAGTCTGCTACAGTACCTTAGCTATCATTTAATTGACTGTGGTTTATATCCTGCATATTTAATAGTTATGTGATTGAAAACTTAATGATTTATCCACTTAACTAAAAAAGACAAATATTAACAAATGTTAGGCTATAAACTCAAATTAAATAGGATGAGCTTTATTTCACTTTTTATTCTACCAAATAAAATGCATCATCTGAATCTAAAAGGGAAAAAAAATCTTCTGTCCTGATTATATATTTCCTATCTTTTCTATGGAAGTGTAAGCATCACTGAGATAATGAAGGTATTAAAAGATCTCATTATATTATGTGCATCCTCTCATTCTCTTTAGTGAGGATTTTTGATATTTCCTCGTTCCCTTTTTTTCTTCCACCTTAGCTACATTCAGCATTTGTGCAAAAAGCCGCAATGTGTCTCATGACATTTCATGAGCATTTTTTTTCCTTTACTTGTTTCCTCTGGTAGCTCTAAATCAGTTTATCTTTCCCACAGAGCAGAGATCATGACCTGACATGGACCTTTGACCTTCACAGTACTAACACAAGGGCTCACTTATCAGATTTGAATGCCTTGTAAACCCAAAGACAGCTGACAGTTATTGAGGACACCAAGTTAGTAAAATTAATTACGTTGTATTGAAAGACACAATGCAAATATTTTGATATGTTAGACAGGACCTCACTCTAAGCACACATGCAAGCTCACATTTATGGATATATGAACATGAATTAAAGGTGAGCTCACAAAGGAAAGAATAGCATACAGAATGCTTGAAAGGGCTTCCCCTCCTACCTCCAGTTTTTTTATTTTTAAATTTTGTTTCTTTAATTTTAGCTTGAAAATATCAGGAATGTCAAGCTGGTCTTTCTTGAAGGATTTATTAAAGGTCAAGAGTATGCGAAACTTATTTTGAACATTTTCAGACCTTCTCTGAAAGGGACATTGGTATTGAATTTTTACAAAGATAATTTGACATCCACATTTTTGGCATTTGAATTAAATCAAAGATTTTAAAACAATCTGTATAAAAATAATTTCCAAGTTAATCAAATTTCACCTCTTGGGTAACTCTGATTTTGTATTATAGTAAATCTCCAGCTTCCAAAATAAGAGAATGCATAATACCAGAATTTCTAAAGTAAAAACAAAAACAGAAAAAGAAACATTTCAGGGCTTTCTATTGTATGTAGAATCTTACAGAGGCAAAGAGGGTAAAATCCTAATGTTGGTTTCCTTTGTAAATCACATTTATTTAGTAAAAATAATGGAAATGTACTTGTAATAGAGAGTTAGTATTTTTTATGAAGCAGTAAGTATACTGGGTGAAGTTCTAAATGGGAACATCATTGGTACCACTCTCACCACGATACTCACCTAAATAGGATATTATACTGCTTTCTGGTTATCTGAAGGAAATTCCAGTGTAATGATGTGATTAAAGAAGCTCCAAGAAATTCAAGCACTGAAATTTATTATCACCGAGATGAGACACTCTCAGGGAGTATAACTAGAATGATGGGATTTAATTAGTCTGTTGTTTAATGAAGTAAATTGAAGGGCATAAGTTATATAAGCAATCTTATTCATTGTTTTGACTAATAAATGAGTAGAGGTCCCCTGCTCTGGTCTATATCTGTGGAGCTAGTAGTGGAGGCATATAAATGCAGCAAGGATGTGACAGCATGAGGAGATCTAGGATTTTGAAAACGGGGTGCCTCATCACATCTAACATAACACGCAGCTTTCTCCAGTCAAAAGAAACTAAAAGCATTATTAATAAGCTGGGTTCCAGGGCTATATAATTCAGTTTAAGATTGAAGCAAAAACAAACATAACTATTGGAATGTATATTAATTTGCTATATCATATATTAGTTCTAAAAACAACAAATTAGGCAAGAAATACTCAAAAGATACTGTCTCATTAGTCCTATAGGCATTAGATGCATAAAACAAAAGCTAGCCTCTTGACAGTGCATCCAGTGCTTCACTGAAAGTTATTTCTACACCTGAGTTGATGTCCACCTTAGTTAACATTTCCACACCTGGGTTAATGTTTTTAGCTAGAGTTAAAAAACAGTCTAAGGGCTGTGAAATAGGAGCTACATTACCAGAAGTAGCTAACAGACAGAAGAATTTCAGAAGAAAGGATAGCTTGATTTCTGGAACATCAAGACAATTACAAAGGACAGAGGGTTAACACCTATAGAATAAAGAGTTTAGAAGGAATTGGTCAGGGATAATCTAGGCATTACTATGCCTATATTATGGGTATATCCTATGTTTCTGTGCTTTGCTGGTTGCCACATGGGGCTGGGAGGGAATTTTTTCCCCTCCTCCTGCTATACACTTTAGGGGCATGTCCAGATGAGTCGGCACGTGCCTCTTGCAGTGTCTCAAATCCCTTTGAGATGCTGCAAGAGGCACGTGCAGGAACAAAAAAAAAATTCCCTGTGCTGAAAATTTGCAGCAAGGGAGAAAAATCAGACCCCTGGACATCCAGGTTCAAACAATACACCAGAGGAAAAAACCGGACCATGCCCTGAGACAACCAGAGGCTCAGTCCTCCACAAAGAGACTCTGGTAGCTTGCCAGAGCATCTCTGTGTTTGGCCCTTTCCCCGGTCCTGAAGCACACTGCCTGCCTCTGCCAGGTAAGTAGGGAGTTGGGGAGCTGGAGGGGGGGACCTTGGGGGAGTCCTGTTCATTACCCCCACCCCCCGTTCATTCCCCCAACTCCTTATTCATTGTCCCCACCCCTGTTCATTCCCTTACCCCCCCATTCATTGTCCTTGCCCCATTCATTCCCCTCACCTGTTCGTTCTCCCCACTCCTCATTCGTTCTCCTCACCCCCCATTTATTCTCCTAGTTCCCCATTCTCCCTACTCCCCATTCATTCTCCCCACTCTCCATTCATTCTCCCCACTCCCTGTTCATTTTGGGAGGCTGGAGACAGCAGGGGAATGAGCAGGAGGCTGAAGACAGCCCCTGGAGACATGCTGGAGACATTTCCCTGGTGTCTCCAGCCTCCTGCTTGTTCCCCTGTTCATCTCCAGCCTCAGGGGGAATGAATTGGAAGCAAGGGGAATGAATGTGGGAGGGAAATGAATGGGGGACAGGGGGAATGAATGGGGAACAGGGGAATGAACAGGGACCTGGGGAAACCAATAGGGGTGGGGGGAACGAACGGGGAGTTGGGGGAACCAACGGAGGTGGGGGGAGACGAACCTCCTGCTCATTCTCCTATTCTCTCCAGCCTCATGCGTGTTCTCCTGCTCAGCTCCAGCCTCCAAAGAATTGAGAGGAGCAGGGGAATGAGCGGAGGACTGGTGGCCAGTGGGGGATTGGGCGGGAGCTGTAGCCCTTGTGGGGGGCTGGGACCCTGCAGGCAGGGTAGTCCATGTGCTGTGGGGGGGTCTGCCCTGTGGGGGGAAGGGGACCATTGGCAATGCATAAGGGGTGCCGTGCATCCCCTGAGTGTGGCAGTGCACCCCCTCAGAAAAGGTGCTGCCGACACTGTCAAAGGCACCTGTGGGAGGTTGCCACTCCCCCCCCCCCCCACACACTGCAAACAGTGCCTGTGGGCAGTCAGTGATTGTCACTGCCCACCACTGTTGCTGCCGGTGGTGCCTGTGGGTGGTCATTGATGCCCCCCGGTCAGTGCTCACCACCCTCCCTCTACCACCGACAATGTCAGTGGCATCTGTGGGAGCTCCCTGCTTACCACTGCTGCCACGCTCTCACCAGCACCACCATGCCTCCCCAGCCACTGGGGGCACACACCATTCATGCAGGGGATGCACCCCGCCTAAGCAGCCCCTACACCCAGTCCCCCCACACCTACCCACACACTGATTCACATCCCTCCACATCCCCCACCCCTTTTCCCACACTCTCCTGCAAACCCCACAACCCCCCATCACACACACACCATGTGAAAAATAAACCAAAAGCAAACATTAAAACATGTAGATATTTAAGATTTGTTTTATTATCATGCTAGAGACGTTGGTAGGCTTCCAAATTTCTTTAACATTGTAAATATAGCAATAAAACATTGCCCATCTGATCAATCCCTCCCCCCCTCTTTTGTTTTAATTGTGGAAGAATGTGGATTTTGGAGTATTTTAAAAAGTTAATTTGGGCTGCTGACACAAGGGACTAGTGTCCTCAGATACCAAGTGGCTGGGCCTCAGAAGCTCATGAGAACAAGTAGCCCTGAGCTACTAACCAGGGCAGGTTTTTATATTGCTGACTCTAGCTCCCCCTGGCTGCAGATCCAGGATGAGTCAGGCAGGGTTATTTTGTCCCATGTGGCACAATTTGCTCCAGAACAAAGTGCATGTCTGGGCACATGCACTGAGGCAAAAAGCCCCAGCTCAAATTTGCACTACTTCTATTTGAGCTGCTGAAAGCACACTTACCTGCATGTGTGGATGCACCCTAGGAGTATTTTTAAAACTTCTTTAGAAGCATTGAGTGCTGGCTACATCCAAGGCTGGGGATTTTGACTGGAGTATCCTAAAGCTTCTGCAGGGACATAAACCAGAATGTTCCTGGTTAAAGGGTCTTGCCCCTCCACTCAAGGGAAGACCTATCACCATAGTTGGGGTCAGGAAAGAATTCTACCATATAGGCTATGGGACCTGAACCTGTTCAGCCTCCACAAAAGAAGGCTGAAAGGGGATCTGGTGGCCACCTATAAACTTGCCAAGGGGGATCAGCAGGCAATGTGAGAGTCCCTGTCCCCTGAGCAGTACTGGGGATAACAAGGAACAACAGCCATAAGTTGACTGAAAGTAGATTCAGGCTAGGTATCAGGAGGCACTACTTGACAGTCAGGGCAGCTAGGATCTGGAACCAACTTCTAAGGGAAGTGGTGCTTGCCCCTACCCTGGGGGTCTTCAGAAGGAGGCTAGACAGCCACTTAGCCAGGGTAACTTGATTCCAGCATCCTTTCCTGCCCATGGCAGGGGGTTGGACTTGATGATCTGCTTAGGTCCTTTCCAACCCTACCAGCTATGAAAGAATGGACAGATTGGTACATATTGGGGGTGGGGGGTTCCTTCCCTAGCAAGGTTTGCAGGCCTCTTCCTTGGATCTCTCAAGCATATTTTAACAAATGTTGCAGTAGCAGAACACTGGTCTGCTTTACCTCTGGCAACTTAGGGTGTTACGTCTGCTGACTGTGTCAGGGTTGACTTCGTAGTTTTCCTAATAGGTTAGATAATGGTTTTGTATAAAATAATTTTAATAGGTATGATCCTGCCTCTGACAAGAGGTTGGATTAGATCTTTGGAGTCCTTTCCAACTCTACTTCTCTATGGGCATATCTACATGTTCATTAATATGCTTTAGGTAATGTACATTACATTTAGTACCTCTATTGTGAGGTACTAAGAAAAGGTATTTTAATTCACATTAGCTAAAGAGCACGGGTTTCTTGTGACACTTCAATGTGCTTTAAAAGAGGCTAAAGTGCATTAAAGTGTACCCTGTGATTCTACAATCAGGTAGATTATAATGAACCATGAAAAAAATAGGCTCCCTCACTACTGCCTGAATACAAATGCTGCTCCCACTGTTGAGCAACTGCTTTTAAACTGTGGGTGGGCCAGGAATCAAAGGGGTGGGGGTATATGCACCACTGCATTCCCATGCAACTGTCCTCCAGTGTCAGCAGTGTGGGTTGGCTGCATGAGTTCCATTCCACTCTGCTCTGACATCAGCTGAAGGACTAGTATAACTTCCACTATGCAGACCATATGCCCTAAGATTAGGTAGAATGTATTTCTACATACCCCTGTGGCATCCCTTTGTAAAGTAAGGAGACTTCATTAGTTCCTTGGATAGTTAACAACTTGCTTCATAATATCCTTGAGAAATTGCTGGCTGATGTTTCTAGAAGTATTTTACAATTCAGTCTGAGTAATCTTTACTTTGCTGTTTAGTCCAAATACTGTCAATGAGTTTATTCTGTGGATAATGGTTAAAAGATCTGTTTTTTTTATGCCCTGGTCCTAATAAAAAGTTAACTAAACAACTTGTGAAAAAATGCTACCAACTGCACGTTACCTGAAATGTTAATACTGCAGGTGTCATTTTGATGATCATAAAAACTTCTTATAAAGCACTCTTTTTCCTTTTCATAATTAACTATGTTTTTCTGTATTTGGAATGGCAAGGCATGATGCTAGAGAACATTCTGCCACAAGCATTCTACAGTTTTCAGCCACTTTAATGAGAATGCTTTCCATGAATAGAGAAAATCAGGCCCATAAATACAGTGAATGAAATCCTGGCTTTTATTAAAGAGACTGGGAAGTTTGCCATGGACATAGTGGAATCAAAATTTCACCCAAACACTTATTTTTTCATTTGGTTATCCCTTTTTGTGTATGTAATTAAACAAGCTGGAGGAAGCACATAATGTATTTCTATGTTGTTTTGCAAAGAAACCAAATCATTTTTCCCTCTGTGCTGCTATACACCATTCTATTAAAAGAAAACTGCACGCTAATCAGAACTGAGAGCATAAACTGTATAAAAACAGCTACATTGTTTTTTTCTCCTACTTTTAGTTTCAGATTTGATGCTGACTGTAGTGGGATCACAGGCAGAATTTGATAGTTTACAAGCTGTCCCCCAAATTCTGATATATAACATATACTTTACATTGAGTCTTTGCCCTCATAGGAGCAGCCAAGCAGGCATCACACTAATCCAGTATTGAGCTACTGAATCATGTGGGAGTTTAAGCTGTCAAGTACTGTAAGAATCATATGTAAGAAGTCTAGCTTTTCTGTCTTTTTCCTGCTCAGTTAATGTATGTAACTACATGTATCAGTATGGCATGTGTTCATCTTCACCTCTAGATTATTTCTTCTGATTCTTTACTATGATGAAACTATTATAGTAAATATAAAGCATGAATTCAACTCTAACACCCTACCACTGACATTAGCAATAGCCTTTTGTGAACAAAAGTCCTTCAGAACAGATAGAATTTGTCAAATTAGAATTTGCTGAAGAAAAAGCAATTTTTGCAAACATACATTTGAATTCTGCACAGGTGTTCAGTTAAAAAAAGTACAACCCAGCATTTTCTCCCCTATTATTTAAAAGCATTTGCAAAATTGGATCCTAATTCACTAGAATTAATGGCATTAATGTTTTGTTATAAAAACAAACTATATAACCAAAAACTTCATGAGCCAGATCTGCCTGCCCACCACATCTATTGCGAGTTACTGTCCTAAAAGCAACCAACCTACTGAACTCCATGGGACTTTTTGTAAGAGTAAGGCAGCATTATCAGTGGAGATCAGCTCATAGAGAATTTGGAAACCAGACAAAAAGCTAATTCCATCAGATAACTTATTGACAATGAATCATTTAACATGGTTTAAATATGGGACTGATTTTCATGATTCAAAATAAAATTCTGGGAAGCCTCATTGGACAGCAATGAATTTATTTTTTAAACAAGCCCGTAAGTGTAAATGAAATCAGAATCTGGCTGCATATTTCTTGGGAAGGTATATAATATGACTTTGCCTGCCGATTGTACAAGTTGAGATCCCATGTTACATACAGGCATACTTCATTTTATTGCGCTTCGCTTTATTGCGCTTCACAGATATTGCGGTTTTTTACAAATTGAAGGTTTGTGGCAACCCTGCCTCGAGCAAGTCTATCGGCGTCATTTTTCCAACAGCATTTGCTCACTTCACATTTTTTAGCAATAAAGTATTTTTTAATTAAGGTATGTATATTTTTTTTTAGACGTAATGCTATTGCACACTTAATAGACTACAGTATAGCGTAAACATAACTTTTATATGCACTGAGAAACCAAAACATTTGTGTGACTCGCTTTATTGCGATATTCGCTTTATTGCGGTCGTCTGGAACCGAACCCGCAATATCTCCGAGGTATGCCTGTATAGAATAAAACTGGAAACAGAGCATATAAAGAAGTCAACTACTTTTGGGTGGAGACTAGTAAAATTACACTATAACATATATTTTGGAGAAGACCACAGCTTGAGACATGCTTTATAGCAAAATGGACAATATTTATTTCAACAAAAATATTTTTGTCATTTATTAAGTCATTAGCAAGGGAGTAAAATAAACTGTTTATTATCATATATAAAATGCTGTTGATCAGCCAACTGAAAAACTAATTTCAATTTCTCATTACACTGCCTCAGGCATCCTTTAACGTCAATTTTTATTAGAGACAAAGCAAGGAAATTAAAATGATCAGTTACAGTGGAGGATGAAAAAATTGTTTCAGAATTTAAAATTTAAAATTTAAAAAAAGTAAGAATAATAAGCACTGGACTTGCTAATCATTCTTGGTAATTACAATTAATTTTGTATCAATCAGAGGAGGGCCCTTAGGTGATACTTTACAGTTCCAATGTTAACTCTGCCAAGTAAGACATGAGCGAGCACTAAAGTCCTTTAAAATATTGCAGTACTAAGATCAATAGACTGATCAATAACACATGGATTTCTGGGTCCCACTGCACTGGAGTTGGAAAGCCAGTTATCTGGCTGCAGCCTGAAGATGAGAAAGGAGAATTAGAGGAATTTTTCCTGCCCTGGTAGACTTTATCCTAATTTCTGGATATAATCAAATCAGTCTAGTCATTCCTAATATGTCAAGGCAATAGTAAGTTTTTGCTTCTTAAATGTACCAGATGGTATGGCCTTGCAAAAAAATGCCCCTGAGAGAGTATACAGAAACCTCACAAGAAGGGCTTTATTCTGTTCCACATAGATTGCAAAATTTTTTTGGATTAAGGATATAAAATGCTAAAAGATGAAGTATACTCCTTCCTTCAGGAGACCCAAAGATGGGGTCCAAGTGATGTTCAACCACTACTAGTAAAGGTTCTGCCATTGTAGGTAATAAATGATGAGTGACGTTTGTACAAGTATATAGTAATCTTTAACCAAACTTTTTTAGCTTTAAAAATCTTAATTGAGTTTTATTCAATGGATGGAAGGATTTGGATTTTTCTTGCATGGCAGAAACTGTAAAAGCTGTACAATGTTCTACCTATCTGAACACTTTGGTCTCTACAGAGTCAAGAAACCTATTGCATTCCTCCAGTGCAGACTTTCACCAAAGACACCCACATCCACACATTGATTTGTCGGGGATACTTTAATTTTGTTTCTTCATATTTTTATTGAAGTTAATCTAAAATAAAACTCAGATTGGAAGTATAATATAGGTCTTGGAAAACAGAAAAAAAGACAATAGTTCTTTTCTTAGGTCATTTTAAAAAAAAAGGCGACTTTCTATTATGATTCCCATTTATTTTCAATAAGCAGCCCTAAGCAAATGATAGACCATCTATTGATTAAGATTCCAACTGACATAACTGACATAATGGGACATACTCAGGGGGTGCCATATGCATCTGAACACTCCCAGCTGGAGATGGTCAAATTTGTTATTCTGATTTGGAATATTTACAGAACTAGGTTTGTATCTGAACATGAATTTGAATTTTCCCAAGGTCTGCAGAGTGCAACAGCCCAGAGGCTGGACTCTAACTCAGGCTTATCTCTAATTAAAACAATACTTGCTTTAGACCTTGTTTCCATTCTGTGCAAAATGGCAACTTCCAGCAGCCTAAGGAACAGCAGAAGTTTAGGGCTTGATTTACTCTCAGTCTGTGTGACTGTTCAGATTTTACTCCTTCACCTTCCTTCCTAATGACATGGGCAAATATGTTTACAAAAAAAATCAAAATATAAAGGTAAGAGACATAATTATGAATTCCTCTACTCATGAAACAGTGCTGAAGCAGACTCTTATGATGCCTCATGACTTCAGCAGGGATCTCTGTGGGTTTGGAGATGGGAAGACACTGCAGAAGTAGGGCCTTAGATCAGGGCCAGATTAACACATAGGCAAACTAGGCACATTCCTAGGGCCCTAAGTCAAGAAGGGACCCAGCTGTGCTTATTTTACATACTATAATTATTGAGTAAAAATAGTAATATAAATACAATATTAAGTAGGGGCCCATGAGTTAGTTTGCCTAGGGCCCACTAAAAGGTCAATCTGACCCTGCCTTAGATTGCAAACCGCTCTGGAAAGTGGCCAGGTTTACTTCTACAATTGTACACTGCATAGTAGAAGAAGGCCTCAGACTTGATTGTCTCTGAGGACATCAAAGAATAAATAGAATGCTGTAGTGTCATTTCCTCTTTAATTATTTTTGAAAGATAAAAGAAGAGAAATGTCATCATTGTGAGTTGCCAGTCAAAAAAATGTATCCATATCTTCAATCGTTTTTGGTCATTATAAGATTTATTTTTTGCTTCAGCTGTTTGGGAGTTGGTGAGATGGAAGAAAGCCAACTGATAGTATGTCAAAAACAGTGATCATACCACATTTCTTAAACTGAGCTTTTTGCAGGTACTATGACAAAATAGCAAAGTTAATCAAGGTAATAACACAACGAACCATTTCGTAACATTAGAAAAAGTCAGGATTTCATTTTGTATAGCAATTTTATAGGCATTTCCAATGATGCTTCTAAATTGTTTATAGGCCCAGGAATTCAGGCAGTTCATTTCCTCCAGAGTCAGCCCCAAGGGCCACCCTTTTTTAAGCAAAACACCCACTAACTTCAATACGTGTCATTCAAGCAGAATGATGGTTGAATATTATCCTAAATGGCTATCATTTCCTTCCATGTAAAAGGCTCTGGGAGGTATATGTATAAATGTATGAAGTTTTAATTCAACTATAGACTGAATAGCCATCTTGGGATGATGGAGTCCATGAAAGATAGAAGAATGATAGCTATTATTGTGCATTTTTTGAAACTGCAAACTTGGTAATTTTCTGGGTTCAGTCTTCCATCCACTACATATTTATATGGATCAGAAATAAGTGTCATTTAAGCCACGCTACCCTTTCTGTATTTTCACTGTATATGAGAAGCCACATCCTCTTACTACCTTTAAAGTACATTTTCCCAGAATGAGATAGTTGTATTTATAAACCTATCTTAGACCCCAAGAAGAGGGAGATTACCACAAAGAGTAAATTTGGATCACTTAATTGAATCTGATGAAGCTTATGCTAGTTTATAACAACTTAGGATGTGGCTCATACATGTTTGTTCCATATGCACCTAAGTTCTTTCAGATATGAATTAACATGTGGATGCAAGCACAGAATGTATAAATGCAGAACAAAGCCTTGCACCCTGAAAGTTTGAGCTGTTCTCTTCTACTGCTCTAAATGTTTCATGCTGGTGCTTGTATGATCTGCATAAAAAACTGACTTAGCATCTATCTTCCTTGAAAGTGACATGTTGATTTAGTACTGCATGGCACATCTGTTACAACATGACTAAGCCCTTCTTAATTATTCTTTTATTTAAGTCTACATGTTATCATTAGCTGTTTCTGTGCCAGACTAACACTGAGATTGTGGCAAGAACCCTTCATTTTAAAATTCTTCAGGATCATATCAAGCAAAATTAATGTTATTAGTAAGCTATTGAATCTTAAATGTAATTCATCTTAAAAGGAGGCAATGCCAAACAGTTAATGCGTCAGGATGATGTGCAAAGCTTGCGGTTAATATGCTTCCAGGAATCTAATACTTGCTAATGGCATGCAAGGCAGACAAGTCTCAGAACAATACAATCATTCAGTATTTAGAAGCAACATCATTCTGAATAAGAGATGCAAGATGTTCTGGGAGAACACTTCCACAGAAGCAGAAGAGACTTAAAATATAATGCCACCATTATATAGGACCAAATGCAATATTTTAATGCACCTGCTATTATTCTCATGAATATTCTGAAGGGACAGGCAAGCTTTATATCATAGATAATTAAATGCAGGCTCTTTACCATTATATCAGCTGTATGCCGGAGAGCAATAGGTTATAGGGCAATAGACTGAAATTAGATTTTAGTAGAACATATGTCATGACCTTTCCTTAAAGCAGATCTATTTACTTTATAATGCAGTTCATCTTGTAGGAACTGATGTACTCATAGCCAGTGTAAAGGTTAAGACATATGTGAATCTTAAACCTTCTTGTTTCTAACTCTTAACATTATTCTCTTTCTTTATACTGTACAAAGAGATATTTTTAATATCAAAGGCTGAAAATAACATTTTTGTGGTGAACTTAATTTAAGCCTTCTTGATATTTATTTATGTATGAAGTAGAACATATCGGGCACTTTTACATGTGCTCCAACATGTTCTGATTAGAAGGCATTGGAGCAGATTTGATTAGTGTTCTAATTAGAATGCTCCAGCATGCTGCAGTGTCTTATGTATTCAGTGTTCCCATTTTCAAAACAGCAGTGGGGGCACTTTAACTAAAGCTTGTCAAATGAGCTTTAGTTAAAGTGCCCCCACTGACATTTTGAAATGCAAGATACTGAATACACGAGACACTGCGAGCATTTTAATTAGAGTGACTCCCAAGAGCCACTCTAATTAAAAGGCCCCCTACCCCTGGAGCACATGTACAAGTGACCATTGTGTTCCCAGTTATAGCAGTGGATATATAATGGACCACATCTTCTTAGGGGTAAAAAGAGCACAACTTTACCAAGCCACATGCTAGAAGCCAAAGGAACTACAGAGATTTACAACAAAGGATCTGGTCCAGTCATTTCTATCACCTTGGACCAAATCTATATCCATTACAAGTCATAAAAGATCTTGGTCTCTCATATTTCTATACAATATGGACCAGATAATACAGCCTTGATGTTGGCAGGACAATTTGTGAAAATAAGTGCTTAGTGATGTGACTGTGGGCTGCACAATCTGGTGCTATATTATACAGGCATAAACAAATAACTGTGAGAAAGTTACTGAGTGGCTTTGGTGATGCCCTAAATCAATAACCATGATATGTCAGTAGCTTTAATGTAATCAGAATCTCAGGAAATACATATTGTCTTATATTACAGGTGTTCTGGTTATGTTTAAAATTAATAAGTGGGAGTAAACTTGAACTGCGCTATGCTATGCTATATTTCTGGTTAACATTAAATTTACAGAGGAATAAAAGCATGCTTGAATGTAATACACACTAGAAATAGAAGTTCTCTCAGGTTTCTTTCTGCTGTAATGCAATGATTTCCTAACATCCTTTGCTTACCTTTCCTATGTTTTATAACCACCCTGCTTTCATTTTATTCTTCCTCCATGTTTTTGTGTTATTTCTCTAACTTATGGCACAGACCTCCTTTGGTACAAGCGTATTAACCTATATATCCCTATAGTACTACACTAATTATTATTATTCACACA
Organism: Crocodylus siamensis; assembly: GCF_052110815.1. Lineage (NCBI taxonomy): Eukaryota > Metazoa > Chordata > Crocodylia > Crocodylidae > Crocodylus > Crocodylus siamensis. The sequence goes on from NC_143403.1 coordinate 27,601,720, forward strand.
TACTCACATGGATTGTTTTGTTCATGATACAGGTTAACCTTGTTATTTATATGGAGCACAGCCTTATACTCTTGATAAGGGCATCCAAATTCCCAAAGCAGTTACTACATATCTGCTCTTTCAGAAATATGTGCCTAGCACATTCATATCCATTCATACAGATATTACTCTATAATAGTACTGCAGTGCTTCATAGTACTACATTTTGAGGCCATTTATGACTTGTACAAACATGCTCTCATAACATATCATTCATTCAGTAGTGGGTGAGAGATTACAGAATTAGCTCATTGACCATGTCTGAAACTCATAATCACTAAACATGACATAAACTATCACAGCAAAATGGCCAATGTTTCTTCTACTGAGAGCATGAAGAGCAGGAAATAAAGAAAGAAGATGAAATAAAATAATCTTTGAGTTTTAGACAAAAGCAATGAAAGCTTAGTTTACTGAAAGTTCTTTGAACAGATCTCAATAATTAGACTGAAGAATGGTCACACTGCTAAATTTTATAACACATAGGGATGGTATTTGGGCTTTAAATCAAGACAAAGAAGAGAAAAAAAGACTGGCTTCTAGGTGACCTGGACTTTTTCGCCATTTTAGGAAGTGAGAACAAATTGAAAAACTGCCACTTATAGAGGAAGCTTCTAGTAACAAAATAACAGAAGATGAATACAGTTTCACAACATTTGGGTGCATAACTAATAAAGCACTTAATCCTCTGACCTAAGAAGTCATCCATCTTCTAAATGCTGCTTGACTCTTCCATAATAAACTCTAACATAGATGAGGAAGTAGAAATTTTCAGAGAGAGTGGACAAGACAGCAGCCTTCTTAAAGGTAAACTCTGGCACAAACTAAAAAATGTAAAAAGAATTATGGGAAAAGGACTTTGCTGCGTAAAAGATTTTTTTTAATTATGAAGAGTAGAGATATCAGACTTAAAAGTGAGTTGCAGAATGACTTTCCAAAGGAAATTTGAATAATCCTTCCCTCAATAGGAGGAGAAAAGTGGTCAAATTTTCCTAAATAAAAAGTTGTCATTAAAAAAAAATACAGGTTATTTCATAATCCTAAATGTTCCTGAACAACACCATAAGACAAATCTGTCTTCATCATCACTAACATTATATTTTTTATTTTATATTCCACGAGCATTTCTTTTTATTTATTTTTTTACTTTTTTATTCATTTTATTAATCTTGAAGGCAGTTATTACATTACACTTGTGTGTATTATACACACACACAGTTTGAACTGCTACTGGTGGCAAGATGATAAGAAAAGGTCCCATGTACCACTGCTCCTCTTTCCACTGTAGTCAGTAAGGCCCTGCAAGCTTTCCTGAAGCTACAGAACCAGATGAACTCTGTGGAGGGACCCCTTACACAGCACCAGTAAAGCTGAAATTGCTATGCAGCTGGGTTTGGTGGTAGAGCCTGGAGAACAGACCAAAAGTACTTCTCAAGTGTGGTCCCAGATTCTGGGACTGTGCATATATGTGCAGCCCCAAGGCCATGAAAGGAATGGAGGGTGAAAGGAATATGTGACTTCTTATTGGCTACTTAAATCAACCTCCATGTTACTCTGAAAGAATTCATGTGAGGATGGGTGCTATACTTAATACAGGGGTATAGGCTGTAGCCGTGTTGGTCTAAGGACATAGGCAACAAGGTTCTTTGGGTGAATCTGATATCATTTATTAGACCAACTTAAATAGCTGGGGAAAAAATCGTAGCATGTTTTCAGGTTGAAAAACCCTTTGTCAGGCTGAGGAAGCATCTCAGGCTTCCTCAGCCTGACAAAGGGTTTTTAAATCCAAAAGCTTGTTAAGAAAAATAATTCCAACTATTTAAATTGGTCTAATAAAAGATATTAGATTCATCCAAAGAACCTTGTATACTTATACATGGGTGATTATTTAGCAGTGATCGTCTAAAGTTTATGTTGTGTTTCCTGTGGGTAATGGCACAGTTTCAACAAGAAAAGTTGAAACTGCCACAAAGGGGCCCTATATCCCAGGGCCCTTTTACACATGCAGATGAAGGTGGGATGGGATCTAATTCATGATTCACACAAGCTCACCTCCTACCATGTGACACATGCATGACTGGAAGCATGACTCTGGGATCTCAAATCAGATTGCATCATGCCTTATTGCTCCTGCACCAGCAAAAAATAAGCTCCCATAGTTGGGCAAATCTTTGTTGAGTCTGCTGTAGTAACAGGGGTTCTGGGAGCTGAGACCAGTGGAGGAATCCATGGCATCGTGAGGAGAGTAAGACAGGCCCCTGAAGCTGATGCAGAAGCACTGTTGTCATTATGAATCAGTCTGCATACCTTTTACAGCTTTGGAGATCTAGAGGTTTGGGAGTTTGGACCTTAAGTTGCTCTTTCCCTACCTGCAGGATCTTTTTGGGGAAGGTCAGATCTGACCCAGGCTGAATAGCTGCTATAATTGAGAGAAAATATGCCATTGCTACTACAGAGTCCCTCTGTGCCCCTCATAGACGGAGAAAAGAAGTGATGCAAGAGGAAAAATTCTAAGAAAGCATATGGCATGCCACAGTCTGCATGTCTCCCAGTACTGTTGAAGCGTTGTGTTTCAGGGGCAAGCTAAGAGCCATGAGATTATTTCCTGTGAAGACTAATGTATGCACAAACTGTCTGTGTGGAAGTTATTGCAGCCTCCAGGCAATAATTGTACCTCTTCCCTCCCCCACTGCCCTTTGCTTTATGACATTTTCTTTAAGTTTCTAAACTCCTTCTCGTTCTTCTTTGTAGATGAATGTGTATAAGGGCTCCATTATGCTCAGGAAGATAAGGGAAATGCTGAATCAAGAAAAATAGTAATTTATGCAAAAATTTCATACGAGGAACTTTGAGTAAATTGAAAGATATTAGTGTTCTACGTGAATTAAATTTTCAACAAAAGGGTGTGTGATTTTTCACAACTAAAACAAAAGGCCAAGTATTAAATAGGAGCAACACCACAAGCTTGGTAAATTATCCAAAGTAAAGTAATTACTAGCCTGACAAAAATTCGTTTAGGTTGCCAATCTAAAAGATCTTTTGACCAACAATTACAATTGGAATAATCAGACATCAACACTGATTTTGCTGTAAGTAAAATGGCTCTTGCAGTGTTCTTGGAGGAGAAAGTAGAAATATTATGGAAAAGGCCTTACATAATAACCTTTTTGTAAAGCTTGGATGGCAAGATGATTCTGTAAGACACTGAAGTCACATGTCATTAATCAGAAATGACAGTCTTTATTCATGTATATTTGACTGAAGCTGCATAATTTTAGACTCCAATAGGCCTGAATAAATGACCCTAAGTATAGTACTTTTTCAAATTGACAATGATTGATGATAGAGCAAAAAATTATGAACACAGAAGTAAACATGAAAAACAGACAGACTTTTAGCATCAAAGAGATTTTTCATTTTCTCTTTTCTAACTCTTTGAGTTTCATTTTTTTATCTCCATCACCATATTCATCATCTTTTAATCATTTTTATGCTACTGTATTTGTTACATTCTGCTTTGAGTGCCCTCATAATAAACCTTGAGATTGCTGAAAGATTCATTCAGATAAATGGAACTGATTTCATATTTTCCTGCTCATGAAAAGTCTTTTGAGTTAGAAACCTTTTATGCAAATCACAACTAAAAGAAACTGATTATTTTTATATGGCACATATCTGCAACTCTCACCGAGACTGCACTAATCAGCAGTGGTTGTAGTATTATACCTGTAACTGTTTATGTCCTTTAGGAACATGAAACACCCAGCTGCCCATTGGATAAATAAGGCTTTCAGAGGACTAAAAAAAAACCCCACGATTGATCTGTTTTACAAACTGTTGTGTTTTTACTCTAATTGATGTGCTAGCTAAGAAAAGTGACATTTAATTAAGTTTGTTGTGCAGTAAATAGTTTTCTTCTATATAGCGACCCCTTCTGGAAAGATTTAGTAATCAGAATTGTAATTCATGTGTAACCCATGTGTAATGAACACCTTGACTTAACATCCACTGATGCTCTATATGTACAGGGTTCAATCAGAGTAAAATGTACTAAATTATGCTCTTCAATCTAAAGAAGGAGGCACTGCATTTGAAAGCTTGTCTAAGTCTATCCCAACCATACAGTTTTGGTCCAATAAAAGATATCACCTACAAAAATCCTTGGCTCTTGAACATTCTCTTCAAAACATCCCCCATTCACATATGAGCTTGAACTAGTTCGAAGGACTGAAATAATACCCTCAGTATTTCAGAGAGTCCACACTGTGGTTGCTGCTCCCTCTAAGATGCCATAAACTAAAAGGCTAGGGGAAGGGACAGAATCACTGTAGGGAACAACATGCCTGTATCTTCTCACATACCTTGCACTGGATTGGTTACTAGCCAGCAAAACTGAGTTGGCCATTTTTTTTCCATTTAAAAATCTGCTTTTACTGAAATATTCTAAAAGGTAGAATATTATAACACAAAGATTATTTGGAAGATTTTAACCAATGAAGAGTTTGAAAAAGTGAATGATGTTTCACACTCACAGAGTAACTTCTTATTTTTAAAGTACTATAAGATCTATGGAGGCCAAATGTTATCTTTGAGAGACATATGATTATTTGTTTTTGTCTGGACCAAATTTTGAATGTATGCTGGCAACACAAGAGTTAAGTTTGATCGTGCGCAGACAAGCAGACGAGGCCTCTGTAAAATGCCACAGCATGCCCAGCATGTGCCCCCTATACGACCTATTGGCTTGTCAGTCACAGCCGACCTAGTTTTGTAACAACACGCATGCTCAGTTCTGCTCAGCAGATGAAGTAATCTGACCAGACGCACGCACAGTCTACAGACTGCATGACGTGACCGGACTAGAAATTTCTTTAGAGAAGACAACCTGATTGGCTACCCGGTTGTCATAAAAGACTTGGGGGCCCCTCCCAAAGGGGGTTAGCGAAAGGGAGAGTGAGAGAGAGTTTTTAGTTCTGTCAGCGGTGCTGACAGGGAAGATTCGTCCTGAGAGCAGAGGCTGGCCTGGCAGGGACTGCTCCTCAGGAGGGCTTTAAGCCCACTGGTCTCCTGTCCAAACCCTGAAAGCAGAGGCTGCTAATGCAGGGACTGCTCCTCAGGAGGGAGACCACGCTCGACTTGTGAACAGATACTGCCTTAGCAGAGACTGTCTCACAGGGAGAAATCGACCCGATCCTGAGAGTAGAGGCTGCGGCTACAGGGACTGCTCCTCAGGAGGGCTTTGGGCCCACTGGTCTCCTCACAGCTATGATTTTGCGATTTATTCGATTCGTCTTGATCTGATTATTTCGTATTGATCTCTGGTTAACAAACTAATTTCCGGCTTCTACCTCGACCATGATCCCACATCTCAACCACTGGCTACGACATCGTAACTCCAACCTCCACATCGACTTTGGCATCTTAACAACCACCCGTTTCGCCCACTTTGGACTGGCGTCACACTGTTCTTCACGTTACAGTTCATTGTTTGTCTCCCGATTAATGAGCTGTTGACCAGCCCTGGGACTATGGAGTTGGGCAGCCACACCTAGCTTCGGCTAGAAAGCAAGGGCTCAGCTCGAGAACCCCGTGGGCCAACAGACCCCTTTGTCATTCATTATCTAGCTGTAACCAAAGCAAGCTTATCTGCCTACGCTCCAGAAGCGTAAGTAAATAAAATCCATCTGTGTTGAAACTGCACGAGTCCGTGTACTGCTCAGACTCCTCACCGCTAATCCCGCCTGTTCCGTACCGAAACCGCGCGGCCCACCGTGACCTTGGGGCCGCTGTTCCCCGACAGTTTTTATCTCCATGTGAAAATGATTGCCATATCTAAGAATATACTACAGTCCACCGGGGTTCTCTTAATTTATTCCTACTCTTGAAGTTGATTCTGAAGGTTAAATTGACTTTTGCTAACATGTGCTATTTCCCTCAGCCCTCTTGACTTTAAGTGCATTATTTTGCTAGTTCCAGCTCTCTCTGCCATTATGCACTAACACAGTACTGTATGCGACCAACATGTTTTCATAGGTTGCAATGGACTTCAAGAGGCCATCCTCCTTTTCAAAAGAAATCTAGTAAATCAAATAAAAATGGTGGCTCAGATAATAAACAACAAATTAATTCCTATTCATTTCATGTTTATTGTAACAAAATGACTCTGAACAAACTCATTCTATATTCAAGTAGCTGTTCTAAGTACTTCTATAGGATTTTTACTGATCTTAATGCTAATTAATGCTTAATTACATTGTTTTAAAGTGCTACCATAAAACCATTTAAAAATGGAGAGAGGAAAGACTATATTCCTGAGTTCTATTTAAGGGCTATTGATGCTATACCCCCTTTGTATGTCAGGGGCTAGACCTAGGCACATTAAACTTGGGGTCATTCTTTTCAACTCAAGTGAAGCATGCACAGTGTACAGGCATACAAATTTGTTCAACCTCTTTCCTTATTTTACAAAAGCTGATTAAGTGCCCTTTTAATAAATGTTTTGGGGGACATCTAAAGGGGCTATGCATACAGAGAAAGGTTTCTCAAAACTTAAGAAAATATCCATTTTCATAGACCAACTTCTCCAAGCTTTCCATAGTGTAGGTTTTCTATCCTACAGGGAAGAGATATTCACCATTATCTAGGAATTATTAAGATTATATTCTTTGGGTTTTTTGCACTGGAATCTCAGTCAGCAATGAAATTGCAACAAAAGCCTGGATGTGGATGTGTTTTACACTTCTGAAGTACAATTTAAGCTAACATGTCTGACTGATAAATATGTAAAGCTAGGTTTGCAGTAGCAGAGCTACAAACAACTAAAATGCTGGGGCACACTAAGCTTTCATCCTAAACCATTTTTAATTGTAGCAAATAATTTTAATCTATTTAACTTCCAAGATTTATATTCAATGTTGAAAATGAGATTTTTAAATTAATAGTTTGTACAAACTTCATTAGAGGACAGCAACATTGTGCAATGCTACAATGCCATACAACACATGCACTTACTATTTTTCACTACCTTACTAGTGACTTTCATATTGGATTAACAAGTATAATGCTACAACTGAGATCATTTGATAAAAATTACTAATAAGATTTGAAGTTGTTTAATGAAAATTACTCAGTTCTCACAGATATCCAATTCACTAATTACCTGACAAAATCTGGATTGCAGAGTCACTGCTGGAATTGATAGTGAGTAGTTTATGCAGAGAGAGAAGAAAGTTTGGATTTCTGACACATTGCATCATGTAATGTCATTCCACATCAAGTTACCTTGAGTTACATAGTGTCAGGTCAGTTTAGGACCTCATGCTGTGTAACACAAAGCGACATATTGTAATCCAAAGCAATGAAATATAAGGGCCCTGTTTTCTTTTTAACATGCTTGTGCTATCAGGGTTGGGATTTAGTATGATCAACACTATGTCCTCTGCTGAAACCTGAATCTAAATTCTATAGCAGGTCCCTGGATTTCATTGTGTTTTAATGTGGCAAACTGGACTTTCTGCAGTACATTCAGTTAAACAGGAAAACAAACCAGTAAATTAAATAAAAGTAGAGTCAACACAGTTTCCCCATAATGTTTATTTCAGGACAATTTCTTCTGCTCTTATTTAAGCAGAGTTGCCCTTTGCTCTGCAAATATTTTTATGTTTTGCTGTCCTTGCAGTTTGTTTCTTTTCCAGATATGTATTCATAAGACCTGTGTTGTACAAGTCGCTAGATGAAGGCTTGAGATTTTGGTTGCTGAATACGAACACTTGAAGCTTTCCCCCCTTGGACAGGAATGGGAATTATTTTAGATCCAAGGAAACATGAGCATTAGACCTAACAAATTATTTTGTAGACTTCAGATTTTCCCCATGGAAAGGATTGGGACAATTCATACACCTCAAAATTACTGTTACAGGCTATGTACAAATAAAGGGAAACAGTATGCAATATGGATTGCATATTGTACATAGCCTATAACAGTAATTTTGAGGTGTATGTATTGTCCCAATCCTAATGATTTCAGGTCAAGATGTTCATTACAATCCTGATGACAACAAGAAAACTTTCCACTGGGGGTCTAGAGAAATGGATTCTCAGCCAATTTCTGCAGCTATGGAATTTTGGATACATTGAGCCCAGTCCATGACTTACAGCTTGTGCTCATCAAGACATGTCCTTCTCTGTCCCCTGCAACATCAATCTATGCATTTTAAGTTAGGAAACTTCATAGACTAACTATCTACCCTGCTTTCTGACTGACTTCAGACTAACATGGCTAACCACCTCATTTCTCTCATTTGTAAAGGTTTACAACAATGCTGAATAAAACAGCAGTGAAGCAGACAGAGACCCCAACGTAGTATTTGCACAGAATGTAACTGATTGAAGGAGTCTGTGCAGGAAGCTATGCACAGTGTTATAGACAATATTGAATGAATGAAAGACAGGATTATCAGTAGTAATCTGTAGCCTCTGATATCTTCTCATTTCAATCTCTACTCCAGCAAAGAGTGAACAGGAAAAAAACATTGTAACAAATTAGGAAAACAGCTGTTCACCTAATCCAAATATCCCCTTCCAGTATTTGTTTAGTATCAGATCTATTTTAGGGCACAGGAAGAATAAGACTACTAATGGTGTGTGTATTGCTCTTAGGTACCTGGCCTCCTTCTAATATGAATAGTACCTCACCCAATGAGGCTGGAACCACAGCACTGTTAGATACCAATTAATGACAAATTTTGTGATAAATGGGTTTGGCACTACTGACCTCACTGAATTTATATGTCCTGAGAATTCAGTCCATCTGTCCATCCCAGAAATAGGCAACCCCCAGACCATGGCACGCAAAGGCATCTTGCTTGGTATGTGTGCCTCAGGGATGGCAAGGAAGGGGCTGAGGCTGTGCTGCCATAACAAGGATGGGGCCCTTTGTGGCTCCCTCACCATCTGCTCTTGGCATATCAACATCTTACAAGTGGAGGTTGTGGGTGTTTTTGACATTGCTGACCCCTGGTCTATCATCTGTGGGTCTATGATTGCATGCACAATAAGATCTTGCAAGTTTGACAACATTGAGGCTAACACCAGTCTGACCACTCACACTAGTCCATGTTTGACTGAACAGGGTTTTCAGCAAACCATGAAAAAGGTCTTCACCTGAAGTGCCTAACATATGGCCCTTTGGAGATACTAAAATAGGGACTCCCAAACAGGTTACATGGAAGGAAAATCGTAGTGGCAAATACATTTAAAAAACCCTGAGCCTTACTGCACTCATTCATAGATACAGCATACCTAGTTCCCATTTATACTTTTCTCCATTAATCTGAGCGTAGAGAGGCCTCAAAGGAAGTGCAGCTAAAGTATAATATACTCCTACTCTGATGTCCTTTATATGCCAGTGTAGTATGTCCAGGCATCCATCCACCTCCAATGGGGAAACTCTCCAGACTCTCTCCCCTCCTCTGTCTTACCTTTGATGTTACCAATGATACCTTAGGAAGTCTGTCTTTAGTGGCTGAGAGTAGTTTCTTTAGTGCTGGCCCTCTTGGCTCCATCCTTGGAGCTTCTTAACCTAAACTCAGTCTCCAGGGTTTCTTCATCCCACAAACTCAGTCCTGGGTTTTTATGTTTCTCTAGGGATGCTTCCCCCTTAAGATAACTCTGCCAGGGAACTCTGCCTTAATAATAATCTCACAGGATTTAAACATGCCCCACTGGCCCTCACAGTGCCTTAGGGGCTATAATCAAGGCCTCCAGCCATCACTGTAGCCACATCCATGTCTCACAGATATTATTCAGTTGAAATTCAGGGGGGGAATGAAAAAAATGACAACCCTAGCTCTAGACCAACAGTTGATCACTCAAGCCTAAAAAAAAAAAAATCTCTATATTGGTTTCAGCTTTCCCAGCTTCATCCCTTTTTCTCTGGCTGTGCCCAGGTCCCCTGCCTCTGATCATGGCTCCTATGCCTCAGCTCCTCACCCTCCTGCCTAGAAAAAGTCTTAACATGTAGAGCAGCCCCATGGTACCCTACCAGTTGGCCTCCAAACTTCCCCTGTCACCACAACCTAGTTCTCTGGTCACTCTTGAGCACAAAATATTAGCCAAGTGGTTCCAAATTCAAACACAAATCCCTTTTTGGGTCTCTAACTACTGTAGCACCCCCACTTTAATGAGCTGGGCTATTCTGCAGTCTCCAAAGTACCTTCTTATTCTCTGACAACCAGCTCTTTCTACAACTCCTTTCTCCACAGTCTACAGGCCTAGTCCCAGGGCTTGGCTTATATGCATACAAACCTTACTGCCCTCTGGCCACCTGACTGCAGCCTCTGCCAACAGGGCCCAGATGCTGTTGGCTTCCTAATCAGCATCCCTACATTCTGCTGCCTGCAATCTGCAGCCTGGGTCCTGCAGCTCAATTTAACCAAGCTACACACACCTCTGACTCTTTGCAGCCAGGTTTTCTACAAGCTGCCATGGCCTTGATGGCTCCGGACCTGCTTTCCTGTTTTGTCTCCAGTAACAAGGCTAGAGTAAGTGTCTATAGATGTTAAGACCTGAAAGGATTACTGTGGTTATTTAGTCTGACCATAGCATTTCAGTCAGTAACTTGTGCATCAAGCCCATAACTTCTGGCTGAGAGAAGCTTTGATTCCTTGAGTATGCACGTTATATTGAACTATAAGAGTCATCAGCAATGAACGGAACCAAGCTGTTTTCTACTCTGAAGTACTACTGTGGTGCTCAGATTTGCAAAAATGGAGTCCCCAGCATTTTGAACAGCTTTTAAAAGCAAAATTGTAAGGTAACAGCAATGGTTTAAAATTCTGACTGTAGAAAGCTACCTAGTGTAGCCACAAAAATGGCAGTCAGTAAAATTGTTAAAGAAAATGAGCTGTTAAGAATTCCTTCTACACTGTGTCTGGCAATTGACTTTACATACTGTGGTGTGGTGGAGGTTGAAACCAGAGAACATGACTATATAAATCTATTTGATGACAATCACATTCTTTGACAGAAAGAAACATGAAGCACTTTGTTCAGCCGGTTCTAGGAGAAAGATCTGGATTATTGAACAGCTCAGTTTGCACTGTGACATCAGCCAAGCCAGTTGCTGTCTTGGGCTGTGATCTCACATAATTAGTTGTACACATTTTTATATCTTTCTTAGATCAAGGCCCTTGTGTTTTACATGGCCCAGTTGTAAATATGGGTTCAGAAGCAGGTCCTCACTGAAAACCAGATGCTGTATGTGAGCTGAACAATCTTAGGTAATTAAATTACAATAAAAAAATGCTTCATTCATTAACTAGGGTAATTGACCAAAAAGCTATAGGACACTGGCTATTTTCAGTATAATTGGAATGATATAATTCAGGGTGCAATCTCTGTGCAAAACAGGTCATTCAGGTCTAATGTGCCTTCAGATTATTATATTAAATGGATCATAAATGTCCTCACACTAACTTTTTCTATTTTCAGCCATTGATGATTTCAATAAATTTAGGCTAGGCATACACTTGGCCCATGCTTTATAATAATTGGCACTTCATCAGATTTCAAAGGTTATTCTCTTTTTTTCTGTGTGTATTAAGTTAATATTGCATATAAAATACATTTAAATAACATTTCTCACATAAAATACATTCCTTGTAGATCACTCCAAACTCTGTAGAGGGTTCCATGCTATTATTTTAATTAATAATAAAGTATTATTAATAACATGTGTTTAATCACTTTGTATGTGATTATTATTGTTTTTACTTATTATTTATTAAGTGCCAAGACACAGAAGAGCTTGTAGGATGATTGGATGAAGAACTGCTAGGAAAACTAGGAAATGAATAAAGTAGGAGGGGGAAGGTTGCTTTGTTTTTGACAGAGATGAGATGGTTATAACCAGTGAGAGAGAATTTTTTTCTTCCTAGCAGGGCACCATATTGGAATGACTCCTGAAGTCCCAATTCAGAACTCGGACAAAATTCTTTTGGAATAAATACTGATTTTTCCCAATTTAAGAACTGTTCTGATGGCCAAAGATTCATCTGTACACATCTCTCTTATTCCAAAATTTAGGGAAGGGGCTTCTGGTAGACAAATGCACATCATAGGACTCTGTAATGAAACCACACAACAATTCCAGCTTTTGGACACTAGTTTTTGGACACGTTCTGAGAATTTTAACAGAGATCCTTCTTCAGATTAATCACAGACAAGCTGTATTTTATAAGACCTCCACTAATTTCCAATTTCATCTGAACAACTTGCACAGCACATTAGATGATTTAACCGAGCAGATCTGAAAGACTAGCTTTCAGCAGACAGTGTTCTTTGTTAAAACTTAGTCACAGACCAAATTCAATACAGCCTCTGCTGCAGGCTTATGTTGAAATGCCAGAAAGGCATGTGACACTGTTGAATATGTTGGAATTTATTGTTTGGAAAAATTAAGCTTGTCTCCATATTTAATCATTAAATAGCCATAGTCTCAATCTGAATGGAAAAGGAGGGGGCGTGAACACAGTTGTTTTGTATATTTCAACAGAGATTCCCTTATATATTTATTGAAACAGTGAATATGTGACCTCTTCTCAGCAAACATACATATTTTGCCCCTCAAACAACCAGTTTTGCGAGCTGAATAAATTTGTTACAAGCAAGCTATACAATCACTTATAAATAGTTACAATAGTTACAGCCTGACTGATCTGGTTTCATTTTATGACAGGGTCACAAAATGCTTAGATGCAGGAGTAGAGGTGGATGTCATTTTCTTGGATTTTAGCAAGGCCTTCAATATGGTATCTCATCCCATTCTCATAAATAAATTAAGGAGCTATGACATAGATGTTTACAAGGTCCAGTGAGTGGCAAATTGGCTTAGTGGTTGCACCCAGACAATGGTAGTAGATGGGTCGGTATCAACCTAGAAGGATGCGGGTAGTGGGGTTCCACAGGGTTCGGTTCTTGGACCTGTACTCTTCAGTATCTTCATCTGTGATTTGGATGTGGATGTGAAGCATACTCTGTCCAAGTTTGCAGACGATACTAAGTTGTGGGGTAAAGTGCACACTCTGGAGGGTAGGGAACAATTGCAAGCAGACCTGGACAAGTTAGAAATGTGGACAGTACACAATAGGATGCAGTACAACAAGGACAAGTGCAGAGTGCTGCACCTAGGGTGCAAAAATATCCATCACACCTACTGGCTGGGAAGTGACCCTCTCAGCAGCACAGAAGCAAACAGGGATCTCAGAGTCATAGTGGACTCCAAGATGAACATAAGTTGTCAGCGTGATGAAATCACTAGCAAAGCTAACCACACTTCATCAGGCATCAGTAGATGCATGACAAAAAGTTCCAAGGAGGTGATACTTCCCCTCTATGTGGCACTGGTCAGACCACAGTTGGAGTAGTGCATCCAGTTTTGGGTACCGTACTTCAAGAAGGATGTTGATAGACTCAAGAGGGCCCAGAGGAGAGCCACTCATATGGTCAGGGGCCTTCAGGACAAGCCCTATGAGGAGAGACTGAGGGACCTGGACCTCTTCAGCCCCCGCAAAAGAAGGCTGAGAGGTGATCTTGTGGCTGCCTACAAATTCATTAGGGGGACGCACCAAGGGATCGGAGATGGTCTGCTCACCAGGACACCTCTTGGGGTAACAAAGAACAATAGTGACAAACTGACAGAGAGCAGATTTAGGCTAGATATCAGGAAAAACTTCTTCATGGTAAAGGTGGCCAAAATTTAGAATGGGCTTCCAAGGGAGGTGGTGCTCTTCCCACCTTGGGGGTCTTTAAGAGAAGGCTGGATAGGTATCTGGCTGGGGTCATCTGAACCCAGCACTCTTTCCTGCCTAGGCAGGGGGTCAGACTCGATGATCTGTTGAGGTCCCTTCTGACCCTAGCATGTATGAATATGTTCATAAATACTGCAAGCTTCATAGATTTCATAGACATTAGGGCTGGAAGGGACCTCGGGAGATCATCGAGTCCAGCCCCCTGCCCAAAGGGCAGGAAGTCAGCTGGGGTCATAGGATCCCAGCAAGATAAGCATCCAATTTACTCTTGAAGGTGTTCAATGTAGGCACTTGAACCACCTCCGCTGGCAGACTGTTCCAGACCTTGGGGGCTCGGACAGTAAAGAAATTCTTCCTTATGTCCAGCCTGAAATGGTCTTGCAGGAGTTTGTGACCGTTCGACCTCGTCATCCCATGGGGTGCTCTGGTGAACAGATGTTCCCCCAGATCCTGGTGGTCACCCCTGATAAACTTTTAGGTGGCCATCAGATCACCCCTGAGCCTACGCTTTTCCAGGCTAAAGAGTCCCATGTCTCTCAGCCTGTCATCGTAAGATCTGTTTTCCTGACCTCTGCTATTTATTTTGTAAGAAATAATGCCTGAGAAGAGCTACTGTGGTCAATTCATTCTATAGATACAGCTGTAGCAATAAAGATATAAGCTATAAATGGGGAAAGTACCTGTATATGTACTTTTTACACTTCTGTTTGAGTGTTGGTGTTTATATATTTATTTCATATTTTAAGTGGAGTTGATAAAGTATTCATCATTGATGGATTTATAACACCTGTCAAATCACATATGTTTTGATAGTGATATAACAACTACGATTATTTTGTAATTTTTGCTAGCACCACATCAAGTAATTACATTTCTATGCACATAGGTGGGGCTTTGCTGAGACGGAAATAACCAGTACAAAATATGCAGCTTAAAAGGTGATTGGAAACAGAAATGTGGACCACAGAACCCCACAGATAAATTCGTTTTTGAAAGTGGCATGTTTATTTAGAGGGAGCTACTAGAGAAGAGGGCCTATATTTTTGTATGAAGATTGTATGCACAAATTGAACCACTGCACATGGTAACTTGCAAAGAGAGCCAACTGTTTTATGCACAAATGTTGCCTCCTTTTATGCACAAATGTTGCAGCAATTTATTCTTTACCAGCTGTGATAGAATACAGTACCATGTATCATACACATGCGCTGTAATGCACAGTAGCCTATGTTACTGTGCATTAACACGTTACATTAAAAACTGTGCAAATATACTAATGCACAGTAAAATTGGCTACTGCACAATAAACATCACTTTAAAAACATGCACTTGTGGTACTGCACATTAGGGCAGCCTAATGCACATTTCTTTAGTGCTTCATACTGGAGGTACTAAGCTTGATACATATTAGGAAAAGTGCATTAATGCACGTGTAGATATGCCCAGCAAACTCAAAAAAACTTTGAAGAATGAAGGACTGACATGAACATGCAGAGATTGGGGCCTGTAGTGCCTGGGAATTATCAAAGATAATGTTTTTACCTTTTAACAGAGTGTAGCATGGATATCAGACATAAAACATGACTTTCCATTTATGCACTACACAAAACAACACGTGTAACCAATGAAAATGGAGAAGTACTCATAATAATCTTAAATATAGTAGGTAGGTAGGCCCTTCCTGCTAAATTGTTTCCTTTGGAGGAAGTAATGGCTTTTAATTCCAGCCAGTGGGTTTCAGTGTGTAGAAATATATGCTATATATGCCCTGGCAAAGAAGTATGCAATTAGCATATATTAAAAAGTGATACTTTCATCTGCTCTCAGTCATAGGCTCTACAATCATTAAAATAAATAGCTCACAACAACAGCTACTACAAAGAAGAAAAATCTTATTTACCCTCATAATTGTTAAAAAATGTGTGATAGGGAGAGGTCCTTTATTTCAGCTAATGTAATGAGAATGGAAAATGGTACAATTGGAACCCATTTTCATTACAATCTTTAACTTGTAATCTTGTTTTCTTCCTTACGGGCCTTATTCACAGTAACTTGCAGCAAATCAATCAGTAGCGCTTTAAATTAAACTTCTTAAATATTCTTAACTATGCATTTAATATGGGTGCTGAAAGTCAGCTATAGCATGTTAATTATATCATTTCATCACTCCAAATATTTTTTTAAGGAAATGTGATGTTTTGAAACATATCCATGATGGAAATTGGTATTATTTCCTTCTGCCAATCAGTGTAGGTCAACAAAATCATCAGGTTATAGGCTCAGTGCCATAAAGTAGGCATTAGCATAAATTTAGAAGTGATTATCAGGGATCTGGGTTTTCTGTTTCCCATGGAAAAATGGGAAAAAGTGGATTTTCCCTTTTACCTGACAAAAATGCAGATTTTTCATTTTAACAGAGAAACACATGGATTTTCCACTTTTGCAAAGGTTTGGAGGGAGTGAATTGGCCACAGCTGAGGGTGCTGCCCTGCCTAGGCAACAAATGGGGTTTGGTGACTGGGGCCAGAATGCATGAATACATGGCCCTCACAAGGAGT
This sequence comes from Crocodylus siamensis, assembly GCF_052110815.1. Lineage (NCBI taxonomy): Eukaryota > Metazoa > Chordata > Crocodylia > Crocodylidae > Crocodylus > Crocodylus siamensis. Next base: position 27,618,125 of record NC_143403.1, read on the forward strand.
GGGATGGGGCTGTGGGCCCTGTCTGGGGGTGGGGGATCTGGGTCCCCACCACTGCATGCACTCCTGGAAGCCAAGGGGCCACATGCCCCCCAGATATGTGCATGGGGTGGGTGCAGGTTGCCCACTGCAGGCTCAGGCTCCCGCCCTACTGCCCTCCCCTGGGGGCCTCCGCAGCACAATAGGCAGGACCCAGCGCAGCAGGGCAGAGTGGGGCTAGGCATGGAAACTCTTTGCCACAGAAACCCCCATGCTGCCATGGCAAGGCACTCCCTGCCCACCCAGTCCAAGCCCTCAGCAAGTAGCCTACAACTCCCCCACCCAGAGTCTGCTCCGGCCATGCCACCCATGGGGGAGAGGAGCCAGGCTCCGCTCCACTGCAGCAGCCACCTCCCATAGGCAGCTGTCAGGACTTAGGGGGCTGCTGCAGCAAAGCTGTCAGGGGGCTGTGGACCTGAGTCCCTTGCCCTGATTTTCCATGATAAAAAAACTAAAATCAGATGCCAAAATTTATAGGTACTTTGAATTTATTTTATTATACTGATTGAGGCACTGGTAGGCTTCCAAATTGCTTTAAAACTGTAAATATATCAATAAAATGTTGTGTTCAGTAAGGTGCCTGAACACAGGCTCTGCCAGGCAGGCTCACTTCACAGCAGCCAGGGCTAAGATCTAACAGGCCTGAGGGAATGATGTGGCTGCTGTGCAGGAGTGGCAGATGGTGCTTGGTGACATAAAAGTGATCAAGGATGGCCATGGTGAAACTGCTAGCACTCATCCTGGCCCAGGTGTACTGGTGCACATCAGGATGCAGGGCTCGCCAGATGTTGATGAGGTCTGTGGTCTCCAGGGCAGACTGGAGCTTGCGGCACTAAGGTTGGTGCCATGGCTCAGGAACAAGTGGCTTACCCAGGCAGCATGACAAACCACCTGGTTGAGCCCATCAGAGTGTGTCTCCTGAAGGAAGGCAACGGACAGCCGTTTCTGCCACAGGAGCTCCAGGACAGCCTCCCATTTCACTGAATCTCAACAGCTGTTGATGTTAAAAGTGCCAATAGTCGTGGCTGCTATGGGTGTGGGTATGTGAGAGGAAGAGCGAGCACCCAAGAGCAGAGCCAAAAAGCAGAGACAAGTTGGAGAAGGCCTATCATGCCCTACTCTACTCCAAGGATGCCCCCAGACCCCAGTTGTCTCTCACTCGCTGTGCAAGATTCTCTAGATGGTAAGCCATCTGCCGAGAGCCTAGGTCCTGTTGCATAGCCATCTGCCGAGAGCCTAGGTCCTGTTTGGCTGCAGCTCTGGCAGCCTTGACAAAGATTTTAGGATCTGTGACCATTGGGTGATGTGCCCCATTACAGTCCTTCTGTCCTTGGGTCTGTTTGAAAAAGGCCAGGAGACCCCCATAGTCGGGGCCGACCCAGGGTGGTCGTCTGCTAACATGGGCTATATATTTCTGACAGAAACATGGAGAGACTGCACCCCAGGTGGGAGCTCACCCACAAACACAGTGTCTACATCGTTAATGTCTAGACACAACAGCCTCCTCTCATCATCCAGGTCAAGGACTAGCTCTGGAAGAGCGATCCCTGCCTTCTTGTGGGGAGAGAGGCCATCCTGCTCTCAAGGTCACTTGCAACACTCAGAAAGCTGGATCTCTATCTGACTAGCTTCCTCATCCAATTCAGTAGGCTGGGACATGACCAAGAGGTTAGCAGACTCCTCTGCTGCCCCCTGGGTTGGGCCTCCAGAAGAAAGGCATTATGCCACCCAGCTCCAGAAGCTGGGAGACAGCTGAGGGGTTGGTGACCACTGCCCTCACCTCCTACACCTCTAAGCTGTCCCCCTCTGCAGTCAAATGGGTCACTGGCATGACAGCCAGAGTGGGGTCAGGCTCCCCAGCAGGTGCGCCCCCGGCACCAGCTGAGGAGGGTCCCGGTGGGGATAGGGTGTCCTGAGAGGCCCCCTACACCTTCCTCTCTTTTTTTTTTGTCCTAGTGGCAGGCAGCCCACCCTTTGTAGGGGATGGGCCAGACTGCTCCAGGCCTGCACCCCCAGGGTCAGCCACCTCAGACAAGGCCGTGGTGGAGGGTGGCCAGGAGGAGCCCCGAGCCCCGTCTGACAGGGCCTTGGCGCCAGTCACCTGTCAGCCCAGTTGCCTCAGCCGGGGTGGTCAGGGCAGGCAGGGGGCAAGTGGAGACACCAGCACCTTTACCTGGTGGGGCCTCTGCACCAGGGGGGTGGGCACCATAGGTGGAATGGGTGGGAGAGAGGGCTAGGGAGTAGTCCCAGTCCCTCCGCTGGATGGTGCTCTCATGCTGGAGAGTCTAGCTTCCTTGGATGGAACAGGGGTGAAAGGTCTGGAAGAGCTCCCAGCCTCACTGGGCAGAGCCTGTGTCCCAGAAGTGGATGCGCCATCCCTTGGCGCCACTGAAGTTGCTGAAGTTCTGGCCACTTTCCTCCGTGGGCACTGGGCTGCCAGGTGGGAAGAGCTACCACATTGGAAACATGTAGTCTCCCCTAAGGATAAATAAGTATATTGATTTCCTGCTCCAGCAAAGATCTGAGCAGCGACCTGAGATGTTCCCAGCTCTGCTTCCAGCTCCTCCAATCAGAGGCCAGGCAGCTCGATGCGAGGCTGAGGCTCCGGGAAGGTCAAGACCCCTAGCAGGCTGGAGCAGTGGCACCACTGGTGGCTGTATGGCAATGTTTGGGCCTACCGTGTGGGAGACTTTAATTCAAGTCCTAGCTAGGGTGACTTGGGGTGAGTGAGTTAACAAGAAGCAAGTCCTCCAATCATCTTTTACCCCTTCAAAACCTCTGGGCCAAATTATTATCAGATTGGTGAGGAAAGGGAATCCCAAGTCCTCCAATCATCTTTTGCCCTTTCAAAACCCCTGGGCTAGTTCACTGCCAGCTAGCCCGTCACAATCACAAACCTTGGTCCATCAAGTGTGAGGTTCAAGGAGTGAGGCAGAGACTGAGGGCCCTCCCTGATGAGCATGAAAACCTGCTTTCAAATGAAACATTATCAGAACAATATTATTTCTTTCCTCCTGCCTGTAACCCAAAAAGCTTTACAGAGTTCAGCATTATTAACAATGATTTATACAGTGCCATAAAACTATCCCGTGCTTTATACATCGAACTCTAAGAGTGTTTAATTGTTACAGCTAGTGCAAACCAGGACAATGATGGCTCTAAGCTATATTTATGGTATTTCACCTTTGCTTTGGACTGAGTCGGATTCCAAATGCCTTCTATCCCCCACTAACTTAAGGCGTTTGCACCAAGGCACTGAGCTATGCCATCCATTTTATTTGGCAAAATGAGTAAAGCTAAAACAGTTTGGCTTCACTGCTCTCCGGGACAGGTCCAACTTCATTGAAATTAATGGAGGTCTTTCCACTGATCTCAGCTGACGGTTCAAATCTCTAAATCACGTGAAATAAAAATCACTGTAGGGAATGATATCATGATGTACTGTAAGGGGTTAATGTTTTTTTTTTTAAAAGCACCAATTAATTCACAGAGGAATCAGTCACCCATCTTGGTTACCAGTTAGCTGAACAACATTGTCTCAAGGACTGGTTCTTTTTATACCTGACTAGCAAATCTCAGTCACAACAATACTTTACTTCTGAGCTGCAGACGATTAGCCACTCATCCTTTTCTTTTCCATATACAAAACCCAGGAGAATGTTTTAAAGAAACACACACAGTTATCAACACTTAAACATTCCAGGCTTTAATTAATCAGAATACATAATAACCTCTTGATTCCGCTTTTCAAGAAGTCACCTACTTAATCAATGTCTTCTTCTTTAACAAAAACCTTAATAAACTTTTCTTTTTATTTCAGTTTCACATTGAAAAATCTTTAACAGCAACAAAAAATATATTACATAGACCATAGGGAAAGTCTCATTATTCCCATTTCAGGCCTCTAAAGAAAGATGACAAGGATTATAAGTAGTTATAGACCTCCTCACGCTCTTCTTTTAAATCTTAATTATGATCCCTATCCAGGGACATACTTGATAAGGAGCTTAACTTTAAGTCAGTGCTTAGGTTTCATCGAAGCTAAGAGGAACAAGGTGCATTGGGATGCTGGCATCTAAAGACAGTCTCTTGGTAGGCCTGCAGGTATACAGGAGGCTCAAGCTTCATGCTCATCTTCAGGCTTGACATGCAGCATAGGCCATTAGTGTCCACTGTGATGTAGACCACGTGGCTTGGCTTTGTTTTTTTGTTCTTGTTGCTGTGTGGGGGTGGGAGGGAGGGTTCTATTAGAAAAAAAAATGTGTGAAACCTAAATATACATTTTAAAACTAAGCACAGGTTATTTTCTCCCATAGTAGTAGACTTCAATGTGCTTTAGGGTTCTCCTGAACTGAGGCCCAAATATAAGATATGCCAATACTTGAGCTTTAGTCACATGGAGCACAATTCCACCAAAGAATTAGGATAGAATTAGGATTCAGAATGACCTTGATAAATTGGAAAAATGGTCTGAAATTAATCAAATGAAATTCAATGAAAATAAGTGCAAAGTCCTGCACTTAGGGTGGAACAATCAAATGCATAAATACCATTTGGGGAAAAGACTGGCTAGGCTGTGTGGCAGACCAGTAGCTCACACTCCTGCGCTGAGCCACCCACCTCACTGTGCCCAACCTCCAAGTGCCTCCCCTGGGTGCCTCACATGTGTCCAACCCCCTTCCTGGAGGATACCTGCAAGCCTGGGGTAACTGCTACTACCACCCAGGGGTCTGGACTGTTTCCGGACCCAGACCTTGAGGGTGTTTGACCCACTGCAAGAACTTTGGGTCCTTCCTTTAGCTATGAAGCACAAGAAGTAGCCTTCCTTAGTGAGCTGAACCAAGGGGACACAAAGGCATACCCAATTCTTCTCCCAGCAAGTTCACCACACTTGTAATAGTGGAGAGCTTTATTGGTTAAAGAGGGTAGGCTTGGGGAAGAGTATGGGATAGAGAAGCAAGCAGTGGGGCTAGGTAGCCCTTTGCCATGCTTCTGGATCACAGTAAATGATATTTCAAGATATGTTTCTGGTTAGTTACTGACAAGGATCACCTAGAGGCTGACTGAGCTTTCCTCTGGAGGCAAGCAACTCATGGTGTGTCAGTGAGTTTCAAGAGTTTCCCAAGATGGAGGAATCCTTAAAATACCCTGTTGTGACCTCATCACTAAAGTTCCCACCAGGAACCCACTGGCTGATGCCTGGTGCTTTAAAATGACATCACTTTCTCAGGTGAGGGGACCAGTCACCTGATCTGCAGTGGAGGGGAAACTTTCCCCTCCCTCAGGAATGTCTTCAGCTGAGGTCATCTGACTGACCAGCCAGTACCATGAAGAAACCCAGGAAATACAGGGATCACCTGGTTTGTCCCAAGTGGGAGTCAGAGAGAAGGGGATTTCTCCACACCAATAAGTGCAAAGTCCTGCATTTAGGGTGAAAATCGAATGTGTAAATCTCATTTGGGAAAAAGACTGGCTAGGCTATGGTGCTGCAGAAAAAGACCTATGTGCCTTTCTGATAGTTGATTACAGTCAGGTACAGCTATTACACATAAACCAGTATAAGCAATTGGAAACTGGTCTACATTCATAACCAAACAGAAGTTCACTAAGTTAGATCGGTATATCAAACTTCTGTACCAGATCCCCTACTGAATCAAGTTAGGTCACTGTCTGCTAGCATCCTAGGCTGCTTTGTGGCCCCCTTGCTAAGTCCTCCCCCTCACAGGAGGGTGGGTTAGTAGTCAGCTCACATTTGGATGCTCCAGCTGTGCACATAGAAGGCCCCATCCCTGGGGTCTTATAGAGCTGAGTCAGCACAGCCCCAGCTCCTGCCTGCAGTCAGCTCTCAGCCACAAGGTGGGCGGAGGAGCCATCTGTAACTCACAATTTTTCTCTTTTTATACAATATCCTTGGCGGACATTCTGCAAAAGGAAGGATTGGGGCCCTTGGAGCTCTGATGAATGGCAGGTGGTGACAGAAGATGCCTAATGTGATTGCAGGAATCATGATTGCAGGAATTGCACCAGGCACGGTTATTACCTATTGTTTGCCAGAGCTCCAAGGGGACCGATCCTGTATTTGCTGGACACCCACAACTGCTGCCTCATATTCAGCAGAGCTCCAAGGTCCCAGTCCTTCCTTTTGTGGAGCATACTGTGGCAGGAAGCCACCTTTGTTTCTCCCCAAAATCTCCGTGCTGTGACAGTGTGATTAGGATGGGCCCAGCAGAGGAGACACACCTTTACCCAATCTCTTTAGCTAACATGAGCTGGCTACCAAGAGATCCCTTAGGTCTGCAGACTAAGGGAGACTTTCCTTCTTGGCCCCCGACTTGGGGAAGTGCCCCAAGTGCCTGTACTGGGTCAAGTAACCATAGGACTATTAGGCCTGTGTTTCCCTGAGGACACTGGGCCGCAGTCCCTTCTCGGGGTGGTGGCAGGTATGGTACCCCCCAGGCTAGCGAGTGTGCTCCAGGAAGGGGGTCAGCTGGACGTGAGGCACCCCTAGGGAGGCACTCAGAGCCTGGAAGGTGGGCGGGCGCAGGGAGGTGGGCAGCTCAATGTAGGAGCACCTCCTACTGGCCCGCCACACATGCTACATAGAGGGGCTGTGGAATCTCCATCCTTTGAAATTTTTAAGAGGAGGTTAAACAAGAATTTTCCCAGAGTGGATAGGAAAAAGCCACAAGCACCAGAGCAAGAAATGAGTCCTTCAACCTACATTTCTTTTCTCTGTTACTGAATGGTCCTCCCAGGTACGTCTTGAATCAGTGCAAAGGAAACATGCAATGGGGCTGCAAAATTCTTTACTTACTTATGGATTAAGGAACTGTTGAATGGGCTAATGCAAGAGGGTGAACGTAGCTCAAAGTATCTAACCACCCAGTGTTGACAATTAAGGGTTTCAAACACCTAGAACAGGAACATCAGGCTCGGGGATCACATAACAAGTTAATTCATACTCTGCATGCCCCTCTCACCTACTGCACATCGTTCCCTGTCCTTGACATGACTCATTGTTTGTGCAAGAGCATGGAAGAAGAGAGCACATAGCACAGAACTAAGCAGGGTCAACATAAAACCAACACTTCCTTCTATTATAGAGGCTCTTCTATTGTTTTAGAAGGCATTTTCCAGTTACTTTGCACTGCTAAGATAGGTTTCTGGGCAGGAAAATATAGCCCTATCTCTGAACAAACATGGGAGCACTAGGTCAATTATAACGAAGGGAAAATAATATACACATCAAGGACACAACTTGAATAGAGTGTATATCAGCATTCCACATTGCTAGAACACTACGGGTCTGCCACGTTCCTTCCTAGTTGATATACATTTTGTGAATAACAAATACCAAGTTTGGAGAATGCTTGGAAAAAACTACCATGCTTTTCAGGAAGTGATGAGCCAGCCCTTTGATGATTGCTTTAGTTGCTATATGTATTTTTTTTACTTATTCTGCTTTTATTTGTCTACATTTTTAATTCTGAAGTTACCATAAGTAATGTCTGTGGCTTGCAGATTGAAGGGTTACCGGCCTGCACTGTTCACGTGTCCTTGCACTTCTTTGTGCTCACAGATTGCTGGTTGCATAAGGCAGTAAAATTAAAACCATATTTTCCCAAACAAATGCTAAGCACTTTGCAGTCCCTGTACTCAGAGTAGTGCAGTGTCTTCTCCCTTCTAGAACCCCTGAAAAATGCAAACCATACCAAAGTGGGCGGAAACTGAAGACAGAATATTGACCTATTTCTCCTCTCCCAAAGTGCACTCTCATTTTATAATGTTGAGCTGCAGAGAGGAAGTGGCTAGCATGCCCATCATCTCTCCCTCCCTGACA